>NC_090327.1:3370068-3694839 GCF_035084215.1 Heptranchias perlo
GCCACAAACTCCGTTCCCTGGCCACTAACTCAGGCTGAACCAGACTGTTCGCAACCTCTGTGTCCTATTTGACCTTGAGCTGAGCATCCGACCCTATATCCTCTTCATCACTATGACTTCCACATCCATAATATTGCCAGCCTCTGCCTCTGCCTCTGCCTCAGTCCTTCTGCATCTGAAACCCTCATCCATGCTTTTGTTACCTCCAGTCTTGACTATTCCAATGCTTTCCTGGCCGGCCTCCCATCTTCCACCCTCTGTAAACTTGAGCTCATCCAAAACTGCTGCCTGTATCTTAACTCGCATCAAATCCTGTTCACCCATCACCCAAGCGCTCGCTGACCTATATTGGCTCCCATTCCAGCAATGCCTCAAATTTTAAATTCTCATCCTTTTCTTGGCCTCGACCCTCCCTATCTCTGTAGCCTCCTCCAGCCCTACAACCCTCCAATAACTCTGTGTTCCTCCAATTCTGGCCTCTTGCGCATCCCCGACTTCCTCCTTCCCATTATTGGCGGCCGTACCTTCAGCTGCCTGGGCCTTAAGTTCTGGAATTCCCTCCCTAAACCTCTCCACATCTCTATCTCTCTCCTCCTTTAAGACACCCTTTAAAACCTACCTCTGACCAAGCTTTTGGTCATCTGTCCTAATGTTCTAATGGGGAAGGACATACTTGCATTGGAGGCAGTTCAGAGAAGGTTCACTAGGTTGATTTCCGGGTATGGAAGGGTTGTCTTATGAGGAAAGATTGAACAGGTTGGGTCTATACTCATTGGAGTTTAGAAGAATGAGAGGAGATCTTACTGAAATGTACAAGATTCTGAGGGGACTCGATTGGGTAGATGCTGAGAGGATGTTGCCCCTCATGGGGGAATCTAAAACTAGGGGGCATAGTCTCAGAATGAGGGGTCGCCCGTTTAAGACAGAAATGAGGGGGAATTTCTTCTCCCAGAGGGTCGTGAATCTTTGGAATTCTTTACCCCAAAAAGCTGAGGAGGCTGAGCCCTTGAATACATTCAAGGCTGAGTTAGATAAATTTTTGATCAGCAAGGGAGTCAAAGGATATGGGGAAAAGGCAGGAAAGTGGCGTTGAGGTAAAAATCAGATCAGCCATGATCTCATTAAATGGTGGAGCAGGCTTGAGGGGCCGAATGGCCTACTCCTGCACCTATCTCTCATGGTCTTATGGTCTTCTTTGGCTGGGTGTAAATGTTTTTGGTCTGATTGCGCTCCTGTAAAGCGTGTTGGAACGTTTTACTAAGTTAATGGCGCTATATACATGCAAGTTGTTGAAATTAGTGCTGGAGAATTCAGATACCTCATCTATATCATTTTGAGGACCATCAAAATTCCTTTGGATCTTTACTGAGCCATTTTATCTAAAACTTTAAGTCCATATTTGTAGGTGATAAAGAGCAAGACTTTGGGAGGCCAGCCATTTAAGGTGTAAGTTCTGATAAATCTTTGACTCTAGACTTGTTTGTCGCAACCAGTATCACTTTGATCCAAGAAATACTGTATTTTATAGAACTTGGAATAAGAACTTAGTCAGTGCCTTCAAATCCAGCATAGCACTCAAAGTCTGGCATTGTGACTGCAAAGCCATTATGTTTGATTACAGGAAGAAATCGTACTATAAGTAAGAGAGCAAGCTGAGCTGGTTTCTGGCATGTTTGTGTTTTTGGTTTCTGCCAATAGATGTAATTTGTTTGCCATATACTGTCTACTGAAGAATATTTCCAGAAATGTTCAAAATCATGAACAGTTTTGATAGAGTTGTTTAAAAAGGGAGAAGGGGGTAGACGGAGTAATTTCAGGCCAGTCAATCTAACCTCGGTGGTGGGCAAATTATTGGAATCGATTCTGAGGGACATTTAGAAAGGCACGGGTTAATCAAGGACAGTCAGCACGGATTTGTTAAGGGAAGGTCGTGTCTGACTAACTTGATGGAATTTTTTGAGCAGGTAACAAGGGGAGTAGATGAGGATAATGAGTTTGATGTAATCTACATGGATTTTAGCAAGGCTTTTGACAAGGTCTCACATGGCAGAGTGGTCAAAAAAGGGAAAGTGGCAAGTTGGATCCAGAATTGGGTCAGTGGCAGGAAGCAAAGGGCAATGGTCGGGTGTTATTGTGACTGGAGGCTGTTTTCCAGTCAGATTCCGCAGGGCTCGGTACTAGGTCCCTTGCTTTTTATGGTATATATTAATGATTTGGACTTGAATGTAGGGGGCATGATCAAAAATTGGCCGCATGGTTGATAGTGAGAAGGAAAGCTGTAGACTACAGGAAGATATCCATGGACTGGTCAGGTGGGCAGAAAAGTGGCAAATGGAATTCAATCCAGAGAAGTGTGAGGTAATGCATTTGGGCAGGGCAGACAAGACAAGGGAATGCACAATAAATGGGAGGATACTGAGATGTGTAGAGGAACAGAGGGACCTTGGAGTGCATGTCCACAGATCCCTGACGGTAGCAGGACAGGTAGATAAAGTGGTTAAGGCGGCATACGGGATACTCTCCTTTATTAGCCGAGGCATAGAATAGAAGAGCAGGGAGGTTATGCTAGAACTGTATAAAACACTTGTTAGGCCACAGCTTGAGTACTGCTTACAGTTCTGGTCACCACATAACAGGAAAGATTGATTGCACTAGACGGGGTACAGAGGAGATTTACGAGGATGTTGCAAGGACTGGAGAATTTTAGATATGAGGAAAGATTGGATAGGCTGGGGTTGTTTTCTTTGGAACAAAGGAGGCTGATGAGAGATTTAATTGAGGTGTATAAAATTATGAAGGGCCTAGATAGAGTGGATAGGGGGGACCTATTTCCCTTAGCAGAGAGGTCAATAACCAGGGGGCATAGATTTAAAGTGATTGGTAGAAGGATTAGAGAGGAGCTGAGGAGAATTTTTTTCACCTAGAGGGCGGTGGGGGTCTGGAATTCACTGCCTGAAAGAGCAGAAACCCTCAACTCATTTTAAAAAGTACTTGGATGTGCACTTGAAGTGCCGTAACCTACAGGGCCACGGACCAAGTGCTGGAAAGTGGGATTAAGCTGGATAGCTCTCTTTCGGCTGGCACGGACATGATGGGCCCAATTGCCTCCTTTTGTGCCGTAACTTTGTGTTTCTATGAAGGAGAAACTGATTCCAATTGCAGAAGAGTCGGTAACCAGAGGATACAGATTTAAGGTGATTGGCAAAAAAGCCAGAGGTGATGTGAGGACATTTTTTAATTATGTAGCGAGTTGTTGTGGTCTGGAATGCACTGCCTGAAAGGGTGGAGGAAGCAGATTCAATAGTAACTTTCAAAAGGGAATTGGGTATATATTTGAAGGGGAAAAATTTACAGGGCTGTAGGAATAGAGCAGGGGAATGGGACTGATTCGATGGCTCTTTCAAAGAGCCGGCATGGGCACGATGGTCCGAATGGCCGCCTCCTATGCTGTATCATTCCGTGGTTCTAGATACTAATTTCTAGTGACTGAGTCCTTTTAATTAAATCCTTGTATGCAAATCAGTTGTTCAGTGGTAGATATTTGTATTATGTGGAAGCTACTGTATGCTCCTGCATCAGTCAGTAAAATTAATCCTGATACCCTTTCTTGTTAAGGACAAGATTTGAATTGAAAAGTGAGCCTACTATGAGCTCCCAGGCACAAAATAATTGGATAGCAAAAGAACCGTATTACAGGCAATTACATATTTCTGGGTTGAGTTGACATTAAGTTGACATATGAATCTCTCAATACGTTACTTCACTTCACTAGGTTTCATTTTGTGTTTCTCTGTTTATCAAAGTTATCTGACTATTGGGAAATCTATGGCTGACAATAATTGGGCTCTTTTTAAATGTATTACACCATAATAAAATAGTTCCTTTCCTTCTGTTTAACAGGTTGATTTGCAGAGGCCCAGTGCGTTGGATGTTGATCGACTCCAAAGGCAAATCATCATTGCGGACTGTCAGGTCTATCTTGCTGTACTCTCCTTTGTCAAGCAGGAACTCTCTGGTACGTAATGAGTTTAGATCAAATTTTTTGTTTAATGCTTCTCATAGAATTATAGAAAGTTACGGCACAGGAGGAGGCAATTCGGCCCATCATGCCTGTGCCAGCCGAAAAAAAGCTATCCCGCTTAATCCCACTTTCCAGCTCTTTGTCTGTAGCCCTGTAGGTTACGGCATTTCAAGTGCACAACCAAGTACCTTTTAAATGAGTTGAGGGTTTCTGCCTCTACCACCCTTTCAGGCAGTGAGTTCCAGACTCCCACCACCCTCTGGGTGAAAAAAATTCTCCTCTGCTCCCTCTAATCCTTCTACCAATTACTTTAAATCTATGCCCCCTGGTCACTGACTCCTGCGAAGGGAAATAGGTCCTCCCCATCCACCCTATCTAGTCCTATCATAATTTTATATACCTCAATTAAATCTCCCCTCAGCCTCCTTTGTTTCAAAGAAAACAACCCCAGCCTATCCAATCTTTTCACACAGCTAAAATTCTCCAACTGGCAACATCCTCGTAAATCTCCTCTGTACCCTCTCTAGTGCAATCACATCTTTCCTGTAATGTGGTGACCAGAACTGTAAGCAATACTCAAGCTGTGGCCTAACCAATGTTTTACACAGTTCTAGTATAACCTCCTTGCTTTTATATTCTATGCCTCGGCTAATAAAGGAAAGTATCCCATATGCCTTTTTAACCACTTTATCTACCTGTCCTGCCACCTTCAGGGATCTGTGGACATGCACTCCAAGGTCCCTCACTTCCTCTACACCCTCAGTATCCTCCCATTTATTGTGTATTCCCTTGTCTTGTTTGCCCTCCCCAAATGCATTACCTCACACTTCTCTGGATTGAATTCCATTTGCCACTTTTCTGCCCACCTGATCAGTCCATTGATATCTTCCTGTAGTCTACAGCTTCTGCATTGAAAGTTATATGGATAGCCTTCAGGAAATTTCCATCTGTAATAATTCATTGTATTTTTCTAATATGTTTAAAAGGAAAGAATCAAGCACTTTCTAACCTATATTCAGTATACCTTTTGTACTTTAAAAAAAAATATATATGTATATGTGTGTGTGTATATATATATATACACATATATAAATAAATAAAGGCATACTGGATACTTTCCTTTATTAGCCGAGGCATAGAATATAAGAGCAAGGAGTTATGCTAGAACTGTATAAAACATTGGTTAGGTCACAGCTTGAGTAAGCGTACAGTTCTGGTCACCACATTACTTGTCATTGATGGAAAGCCTTGAGACAAGCGGTTTAGGTCATATTATCCACACTCTAGCCCATGGGATTCATCACCTGGAAAATCATCAGCCAGTGTAAGACATGTTCATGGGAGCGTAATTCCAGATAAGAGTGAGTGCGAAATCCTTCCCAGTGGATTAGTTTGTTAATTCCAGGACAATCCTATATCCTTAGATCAGAGCTTTTTTTATTATTCGTTCATGGGATGTGGACATCGCTGGCAAGGCCAGCATTCATTGCCCTTGAGAAGGTGGTGGTGAGCCGCCGCCGTGAACCGCTGCAGTCCGTGTGGTGAAGGTTCTCCCACAGTGCTGTTAGATAGGGGGTCCCAGGATTTTGACCCAACGATGATGAAGGAACGGCGATATACTTCCAAATCGGGATAGTGTGTGACTTGGAGGGGAACATGCAGGTGGTGGTGTTCCAATGTGCCTGCTGCCCTTGTCCTTCTAGGTGGTAGAGGTCGCAGGTTTGTCGAAGGAGCCTTGGCGAGTTGCTGCAGTGCATCCTATGGATGGTACACACTGCAGCCACTGTGCGCCGGTAGTGGAGGGAGTGAACGTTTAGGGTGGTGGATGGGGTGCCAATCAAGCGGCTGCTTTGTCCTGGATAGTGCCGAGCTTCTTGAGTGTTGTTGGAGCTGCACTCATCCAGGCAAGTGGAGAGCATTGCATCACACTCCTGACTTGTGCCTTGTAGATGGTGGAAAGTCAGGAGGTGAGTCACTCACCGCAGAATACCCAGCCTCTGACCTGCTCTTGTAGCCACAATATTTATGTGGCTAGTCCCAGTTAAGTTTCTGGTCAATGGTGACCCCCAGGATGTTGATGGTGGGAATTCGGCGATGGTAATGCTGAACAGGATTTAAAAACAAAGAAACACCTCCATGTCTTTGGGGCTATTAGTGGCAGTCATTTTCATGGTGCCTCATACCTTTTATATCTCCCTGTGCAGTAGAGTCCAGCATTCTTGTCCCTTTTTTAGCTAGTCATCACAGATCAGTGTCCAATACGATACAAATGGTGAGTGCAAGGTGCAGAACGGATTGAGAGGCATGTTTCACAAGTCTGCTTCTGTATTAAAAAGTTGCTTTGGAGGTTTTGGTTAGTTTAGCCATACTTTGCCACAATTAAGGGGTGTAAAAATAAGTTTTGCTCCTAAACGGTTGACGAAGGCTTTCTTTTTCTTCCAAATTAAAGCATACATTAAGGGCGGATGGATCCTCAGAAAAGCATGGAAAATTTACAATAAGTGTTACGCTGAAATTGATGCTCTACAAGTGATGCATAAAAAAAGGTCTCAAGAATCGCTGACATCTGACCGGGCTAATGATAACCATATTCCTGCTGTGTCTGCCCACGAAGAGTCACTAAGTAGACTGAAAGGTGCCGTAAGCTTTGGCTATGGACTTTTCCATCTTTGTATATCAATGGTACCTCCTAATCTGCTGAAAATCATCAACTTGCTGGGGTTTCCTGGAGACCGTCTGCAGGGATTGTCTTCCCTAATGTATGCAAGTGAAAGTAAGGACATGAAGGCTCCATTAGCTACGTGAGTAGGTGTATACGCATTTGATTGTTTGTTTTTATTTTTGACAACTGCGCCTATATATAGCGTGATGCATTTGAGTAAAGACGCCTCTCAAGTTGGCAGGATGTGACTTAGTGATGTCCTACAGGGATCGGTGTTGAGGCCTCAACTATTCACTGTATTTATTAAGGACTTAGATGACGGGATAGAGAGCCACATATCCAGGTTTGCTGATGACACAAAGATAGGCAGAATTATAAGCTGTGTAGATGGAAGCATAAAATTACAGAGAGATATTAATAGATTAAGTGAATGGGCAAAACTGTGGCAAATAGATTTCAATGTAGGCAAGTGTGAGGTCATCCACTTTGGACCTAAAATGGATAGATCAGAGTACTTTCTAAATGGTGAAAAGCTTGAAACAGTTGAGGTCCAAAGAGACTTGGGGGTCCATGTACACAGATCATTAAAATGTCATGGATAGGTACAGAAAATAAGCAAAAAGGCTAATGGAATGCTGGCCTTTATATCTAGAGGACCAGAGTACAAGGGGGTAGAAGTTATGCTACAGCTATACAAAACCCTGGTTAGACCACACCTGGAGTACTGAGTTCAGTTCTGGGCAGCGCACCTTAGGAAGGATATATTGGCTTTGGAGGGAGTGTAGCACTTTTCACAACCGTGCGATATCCCAAAGCGCTTTACAGCCAATTAAGTACTTTCTGAAGTGTAGTCACTGTTGCAATGTAGGAAACACATCAGCCAATTTGCGCACATCAAGATCCCTCAAACAGCAATGTGATAATGTCCAGATAATCTGTTTTTAGTGATGTTGGTTGAGGGATAAACATTGGCCCCAGGACACTAGGGAGAACTGCTCTGCTCTTCTTTAAAATAGTGTCGCAGGATCTTTCACATCCAAAAAGACGGGGCCTCGGTTTAACGTCTCATCTAAAAGATGGCACCGATGACAGTGCAGCACTCCCTCGGTGCTACACTGGAGTACAGAGAAGTTATTTTATCTTTGACTTAGTAATGATTACACTAGCGATAGAGTGTTGACTGGCTGTTTCATTGCTCTTATATGTATATGAAGGCATTCGTATCAAACCAGAGTGAATTAAATGGTCTTGATTGTTATTCACTCGTCTTCTATTTTGTTGTTCAATTTATGGGCTGATATTCAATAATTATCTTAGCTATCGAATGGCAGTCTTTTAATTTAAAAATTACTCCAGTTTATAGAATCGTAGGGAGAATACCCAGCCTCTGACCTGCTGTTGTAGCCACTGTATTTATGTGGTTGGTCCAATTAAGTTTCTGGTCAATGGTGACCCCCAGGATGTTGTTGGTGCGGGATTCGGCGATGGTAATGTAATTGAATGTCAAGGGGAGATGGTCAGACTCTCTCTTGTTGGAGATGGTCATTGCCTGGCACTTGTCTGGCGCCAATGTTACTTGCCACTTATCAGCCCAAGCCTGGATGTTGTCCAGGTCTTGCTGCACGCAGGCACGGACTGCTTCATTATCTGTGGGGTTGTGAATGGAACTGAACACTGTGCAATCATCAGTGAGCATCCCAATTTCTGACCTTATGATGGCGGGCACGTTGTTGATGAAGCAGCTGAAGATGGTTGGGCCTAGGACACTGCCCTGAGGAACTCCTGCAGCAATATCCTGAGGCTGAGATGATTGGCCTCCAACAACCACTACCATCTTCCTTTTGCTAGGTATGACTCCAACCACTGGAGAGTTTTCCCCCGATTCCCATTGACTTCAATTTTACTAGGGCTCCTTGGTGCCACGCTCGGTCAAATGCTGCCTTGATGTCAAGGGCTGTCACTCTCACCTCACCTCTGGAATTCAGCTCTTTTGTCCATGTTTGGACCAAGGCTGTAATGAGGTCAGGAGGCAAGTGCTCCTAATGGAACGCAACTGAGCATCGGTGAGCAGGTTATTGGTGAGTAAATGCCGCTTGATAGCACTGTCGACGACACCTTCTATTACTTTGCTGATGATTGAGAGTAGACTGATGGGGTGGTAATTGGCCGGATTGGATTTGTCCTGCTTTTTGTGGACAGGACATACCTGGGCAATTTTTCACATTCTCGGGTAGATGCCAGTTCTGCAGCTGTACTGGAACAGTTTGGCTAGAGGCGCGGCTTTAGCACTACAGCCGGGATGTTGTCTGGGCCCATAGCTTTGCTGTATCCAGTGCACTCAGCTGTTTCTTGATATCACGTGGAGTGAATCGAATTGGCTGAAGACTGGCTTCTGTGATGGTGGGGATATTGGGAGGAGGCCGAGATGGATCATCCACTCGGCACTTCTGGCTGAAGATAGTTGCAAATGCTTCAGCCTTGTCTTTTGCACTTATTTGCTGGACTCCGCCATCATTGAGGATAATGGAATGTTAGCCTTTATAACTAGAGGGCGAGAATATAAAGGGGAGGAATTTTTGCTCCAGCTATACAAAGCTCTGTTTAGACCACATCTGGAGTTCTGTGTATAGTTCTGGACACCACACCTTAGAAAGGATATCGTGGCCTTGGAAGGAGTGCAGCGCAGATTTACCAGAATGTTACCAGGGCTCCAAGGGTTAGATTATGAAGAGAAATTACATCAACTAGGCTTGTATTCCTGGAATATAGAAGGTTAAGAGTGATTTGATTGAAGTTTTTAAGATTTTGAAGGGAATTGATAGGGTAGACAGAGAGAAACATTTTCTGCTGGCGGGGGAGTCTAGGACAAGGGAACATAACCTTAAAATCAGAGTCCGACCATTCAGGAGAGAAGTGAAGAAACACTTCTTCACGCAAAGGGTGGTAGAAGTGTGGAACACTGTCCCACAAAAAGCGGTAGATGCTAGTTCAATTAATAATTTTAAATCTGAGATTGATAGATTTTTGCTAGCCAAGGGTATTGAGGGAAATGGAGCCAAGGTGAGTGGATGGAGTTAGGATACAGATCAGCCGCCTTCTCATTGAATGGCGGAACAGGTTCGAGGGACTGAATGGCCTACTCCTGTTTCTATGCGTTAGCCCCACTGGTCTCCAGGGGAAACATCCTCTCTGCATCCAGTCTGTCTAGCCCTGTCAGAATTTTATATGGTTCAATGAGATCCCCTCTCATTCCTCTAAACTCGAGTGAATACTGGCCGAGCCTACCCAATCTCTCCATGCGACAGTCCTGCCATCCCAGGAATCAGTCTGGTGAACCTTCGCTGCACTTCCTCTATGGCAAGTATATCCTTTCTTAGGTAAGGAGACCAAAACTGCACACAATACTCCAGGTGTGGTCTTACCAAGGCCCCGTATAACTGCAGTAAGACATCCTTGCTCCTGTACTCAAATCCTCTTGCAGTGCAGGCCAACATACCATTTGCCTTCTTAATTGCTTGCTGCACCGACATGTTTGCTTTCAGTGACTGGTGTACAAGGACACCCAGGTCCCTTTGTACATCAACATTTCTCAATCTATCACTATTTAAATAATACTCTGCCTTTCTGTTTTTCCTTCCAAAGTGGATAACTTCACATTTATCCACCTTATACTGCATCTGCCATGTATTTGCCCACTCACTCAACTTGTCTAAATCGCCTTGAAGTCTCTTTGCATCCTCCTCACAACTCATGATCCCACCTGGTTTTGTGTCGTCAGCAAACTTGGAAATGTTACATTCGGTTCCCTCATCCAAATCATTGATATATATTGTGAATAGCTGGGGCCCAAGCACCGATCCCTGCAGTACCCCACTGGTCACTGCCTGCCACCCAGAAAAAGACCCATTTATTCCTACTCTCTGTTTCCTGTCTATTAACCAATTTTGAATCCATGCCAGTATATTACCCCTAATCCCATGTGCTTTAATGTTGCCTTCTGAAAAGGCCTTCTGAAAATCTAAATAAACCACATTGACTGGTTCTCCCTTATCTATTCTACCAGTTACATCCTATCAAAACTCCAGTAGGTTTGTCAATTATGATTTCCCTTTCATAAATCCATATTGACTTTGTCTAATCCCATCGATATTTTCTAAGTGTCCTGGTATCACATCCTTTATAATAGACGTTATCACATCCTTTATAATAGAAGTTTATAAGATATTAAGGGGAACAGATAGGACGGATAGAGAGAAACTATTTACGCTGGTTGGGGATTCTAGGAGTAAGGGGCACAGTCTAAAAATTAGAGCCAGACCTTTCAGGAGTGAGATTAGAAAACATTTCTACACACAAAGGGTGGTAGAAGTTTGGAACTCTCTTCCGCAAATGGCAATTCATGCTAACTGAATTGCTAAATTTAAATCTGAGATAGATAGCTTTTTGGCAACCAAAGGTATTAAGGGATATGGGCCAAAGTCAGGTATATGGAGTTAGATCATAGATCAGCCAATGATCTTATCAAATGGCGGAGCAAGCATGAGGGGCTGAATGGCCTACTCCTGTTCCTATATTCCTAGACTGTAGCATTTTCTCTACTACTGATGTTAGACTAACCGGTCTGAAGTTCCCTGTTTTCTCTCTCCCTCCTTTTTTAAATAGTGGGGTTACATTTGCCACCCTCTAATCTGCAGGAACTGTTCCATAATCTATAGAATTTTGGTAGACTAAAACATCCACTATTTCCATGGCTACCTCTTTTAGTCCTCTGGGATGCAGATTATCAGGCCCTGGGGATTTATCGGCTTTCAGTCCCATTAATTTCTCCAGCACTTTTTTTTACTAATACTAATTTCCTTTAATTCCTCCTCACTAGTTCCTTGGTTCCCTAGCATTTCTGGGAAGTTATTTGTTTCAAATCTAATAAATATCTCCCAGAATGCGATGGGACTGCAGTCCACATACCCATGAGCTCAAATGATAGGTCAGTAATTATATTATTTCTGTTGAAAGAGAAAGAAGTAGGGTGACTTCAAAGAAGCAGATTTTGTACTTCAGAGGAAGCCTGGGATACATTTGGATAGAAATTGCTCCAAGTGGAACTCTCGTCTTTTAAGAATAAAATTGTAATGGGAGAAAAATTAAAGCAATTAATTTCTGTCCTGATAGGTGCAAATATGATGGATACAAACAAAATAAATTTGATTCGTCAGCAGGACACCGTTTTTGCAGAGTCGTTTAATTTTCTTTAATTTAAAGCCTTGCATGACCTCGGCTATATTTTCCAAGAATCTGCAGGTATAAGCATTGAAATTACAATCAGTCTGAACACCTGCACAATGCATTGATGTAATACCGTGAGAAATAATCTAGTGCAATCTCGTTTTTCTACCTCCAAACATGTAGTTAGTCCTGCTAAAACTGGCTTTGTTCCAGTATCTGGTAAAGAAACTACTGTGAAGGAGAATAGATCCCAACTTTGGTAGGGTTGCCAACTCTGGTTGATCATGTGATGTTTGATCACATGGCATTAATGCCCATTGTTTGCAAATGTTATTGCATTTACTTTAGTTGAGTGTCTCAGTATTGCTTTTTTTGTTTTGTGAAATACAAGTCTCTTCACCTTTCTCGCTCCCTCTCCTCCTTTAAGACCCTCCTTATAACCCACCTCTTTGACCAAGCTGTTAGCCACCCCTCCTAATATCTCCTCCTTTGCTTCGGAGTCTATTTTTTTCTGATTACGCTTCTGTGAAGTGCCTTGGGATGTTTTTCTACGTTAAAGGCGCTATGAAAACTTCTTCTCTTTCTCCTTCCATTGACTTTCTTTGCACTGCATCCTCTTTTCTGACTCACTTGGTTGAACCAGATGGCATACTTAAAATTAAGTTTTAAACCCCATATCCTATCAATTACTAAGATCGCATACTTCCTTCCTCTGCAGCACTTCCTGCCTTTGTTCCTACCACGTGCCCAACACCACTGTAACACTTGTTAACGCAAGATTCTACTTCACCGGCTTCCTTTTTTTCTGCCTGTATAAACTTCAATTTGTCTAAAAAAAAAATACTGCCACTTGCATCCTGTCCCAAACCAAGTCCTGTTTTCCCATCACCCCTATTTTCACAGGTTTACATTTGCTCCCTGTTTCTCAAAACCATCAGTTCAAAGCCATTGTCCTTGTTTATAATTCCCTCCGTGGCCTTGCCCAGTGCTAGCTCTCTAGACTTCACCAGCCCATGTCCTGTGGTACTGTAACTTGTTTTCTATACCCTCTGCTTTGATGTTTTCATTGCCTCTGACTGTTGCACCATAAGTAGCTGTGATAGGTCCAATACTATGACACTTTGCATTTTATATGACGTAGTAAAAATGTCTCAAGGCGTTTCACAGGAGTGTAATCAGACAAAAATCGACACCGAGCTACATAGAGATATTAGGACAGGTGAGCAAAAGCTTGGTCAAAGAGGTAGGTTTTAAGGAGTGACTTAAAAGAGGAGAGAGAGGCAGAGATGTTTAGGGAGGGAAATCCAGAGCTTAGGGCCAAGGCAACTGAAGGCACGGCCGCCAATGGTGGAGCGATTAAAATCGGGGATGCGCAAGAGGCCAGAATTGACAACAACTTGTGAGCGCAAAGATCTCGGAGGGTTGTAGGGCTGGAGGAGGTTACAGAGATAGGGAGGGGCGAGGCAATGAAGGCATTTGAACATAAGGATGAGAATTTTAAAATCGAGGTGTTGCCAGACTGGTAGGTCGCCGAACACGGGTGATGTGTCAACGGGATTTGGTGTGAGTTAGGATATGGGCAGCAGAGTTTTGGATGAGCTCAAGTTTATGGAGGGCGGAAGGTGGGTAGCCGGCCAGGAGAGCATTGGAATAGTCGAGTCCAGAGGTAACAATGGCATGGATGTGGATTTTAGCAGCAAATGAGCTGAGGCAGGGGCGGAGACGGGCTGTATTAATGTCCACTTCTAGAAATCAGCGGGGATTCAAACATCCCACGTTGTGCTGAGATCGCTCCATAACGCAGGTCCTCTGGATTTGTGAGGCTGTCGCAAATGCATCTGTCCATGACAGTATTGGTAGAAGTGACCACCGCACAGTCCTCCTGGAGACGAAGTCCCGTCTTCACACTGAGGACACCATCCAACGTGTTGTGTGGCACTATCACCGTGCTAAATGGGATAGATTCAGATCAGATCCAGCAGCTCAAAACTGGGCATCCATGAGGTGCTGTGGGCCATCAGCAGCAGCAGAATTGTATTCCAGCACAATCTGTAACCTCATGGCCCGGCATATTCCTCACTCTACCATTACCAACAAGCCAGGGGATCAACCCTGGTTCAATGAGGAGTGTAGAAGAGCATGCCAGGAGCAGCACCAGGCGTACCTAAAAATGAGGTGCCAACCTGGTGAAGCTACAACTCAGGACTACATGCATGCTAAACAGTGGAAGCAACACGCGATAGGCAGAGCTAAGCGATTCCACAACCAACGGATAAGATCAAAGCTCTGCAATAAAAAAAAAAGCCCTGCCACATCCAGTCGTGAATGGTGGTGGACAATTAAACAACTAACAGGAGGAGGAGGCTCTGTAAACATCTCCATCCTCAATGATGGCAGAGTCCAGCATGTGAGTGCAAAATACAAGGCTGAAGCGTTTGCAACCATCTTCAGCCAGAAGTGCCGAGTGGATGATCCATCTCGGCCTCCTCCCAATATCCCCACCATCACATAAGCCAGTCTTCAGCCAATTCGATTCACTCCACGTGATATCAAGAAACGGCTGAGTGCACTGGGTACAGCAGAGGCTGTGGGCCCCAACAACATCCCGGCTGTAGTGCTGAAGACTTGTGCTCCAGAACTAGCTGCGCCTCTAGCCAAACTGTTCCAGTACAGCTACAACACTGGCATCTACCCGACAATGTGGAAAATTGCCTAGGTATGTCCTGTCCACAAAAAGTAGGACAAATCCAATCCGGCCAATTACCGCCCCATCAGTCTACTCAATCATCAGCAAAGTGATGGAAGGTGTCATCGACAGTGCTATCAAGCAGCACTTACTCACCAATAACCTGCTCACCGATGCTCAGTTTGGGTTCCGCCAGGACCACTCTGCTCCAGACCTCATTACAGCCTTGATCCAAACATGGACAAAAGAGCTGAATTCGAGAGGTGAGGGTGAGAGTGACTGCCCTTGATGTCAAGGCAGCATTTGACAGAGTGTGGCACCAAGGAGCCCTCGTAAAATTGAAATCAATGGGAATCAGGGGGTAAACTCTTCAGTGGCTGGAGTCATACCTGGCACAAAGGAAGATGGTAGTGGTTGTTGGAGGCCAATCATCTCAGCCCCAGGACACTGCAGCAGGAGTTCCTCAGGGCAGTGTCCTAGGCCCAACCATCTTCAGCTGCTTCATCAATGACCTTCCCTCCATCATAAGATCAGAAATTGGGATGTTCGCTGATGTTTGCACAGTGTTCAGTTCCATTCGCAACCCCACAGATAATGAAGCAGTCCATGCCCACATGCAGCAAGACCTGGACAACATCCAGGTTTGGGCTGATAAGTGGCAAGTAACATTCGTGCCAGGCAATGACCATCTTGAACAAGAGAGAGTCTAACCACCTCCCCTTGACATTCAACGGCATTACCATTACCGAATCCCACACCATCAACATCCTGGGGGTCACCATTGACCAGAAACTTAACTGGACCAGCTATCTAAATACTGTGGCTACAAGAGCAGGTCAGAGGCTGGGTATTCTGCAGCAAGTGACTCACCACCTGACTCCCCAAAGCCTTTCCACCATTTACATGGCACAAGTCAGGACTGTGATGGAATACTCTCCACTTGCCTGGATGAGTGCAGCTCCAACAATACTCAAGAAGATCGACACCATCCAGGACAAAGTAGCCCACTTGATTGGCACCCCATCCACCACCTTAAACATTCACTCCCTCCACCACCGGCGCACCGTGGCTGCAGTGTGTGCTATCTACAATATAGACTGCAGCAACTCGCCATGGCTTCTTCGACAGCACCTCCCAAACCCGTGACCTCTACCACCTAGAAGGACAAGGGCAGCAGGCGCATGGGATCACCACCACCTGCACGTTCCCCTCCAAGTCACACACCATCCCGACTTGGAAATATATCATCGTTCCTTCATCGTCGCTGGGTCAAAATCCTGGAACTCCCTACCTAACAGAACCTTCACCACGTGGTCTGCAGCGGTTCAAGAAGGCGGCTCACCACCACCATCTCGAGGGCAATTAGGGATGAGCAGTAAATGCTGGCCTTCCCAGCGACGCCCACACCCCATGAATGAATAAAAAAATATGGCCTACTCCTGTTCCTATGTTCTCACATATTTGCTGTAGCTTCTGTAGTGTTATTTGATAAACCTGATTAATGGACTATTAGGCTTTAAGCTATCAGGACGTTGTTTGTCCATCAGTTGGAGAGACCAGGAGGCGTCTCGTACTTATTTCCAGTGAGCTTATCAGCAGCATTAAACGATTCATTGTTGACCCAGGCATGCTACTTCCCAGATTGCATTGCTTATAATGTTCCGTTTTGGCCTGGGAAACATGGCCTTGCTTGTGGAAAGCAGTCCTTGCACTGGGCACCAGTAGTAGTGTCTAAGGAGTGTACAAATCATAACATTCTGCTTCCGTTCTGATGCTTTTCCTTTTAGATTAGCCTTGTTATGGTATCATACAGTGGTGCGTCCTTTCTTTGCTTTGGACGGCATGGATGCGCAAGCTGGGTTGAGGGAGGCAAAAGAAATCCTACGGACAAAGGAAGCCATTTATCCTGACTCGTCATTGTTCCTGTTTTTCAAGGGGAGAGTTCAACGATTGGAGGTACAATTTTGTTTTGTTTGTATTCATATGTTTAAGATTTTTATGCTTTAGAAGTAATACAAAGGACTATAGAATTTTTAGCAACAGAAAAAGATTATGAAGCCTGTCTCTTTTATGATGGACTTGCCCCACTTGACCTGCCCTTTTGCCATATTCTTTTATCCCTTCTGCCTAAAGAAATGTAACCAATTCCCTTTTGAATCCGTTTATCCTGTCGTATTTCAAATGCCAGGCTGGTAAATTATGACACGAGTATGTTATGTTTTGTATAATATAAACAAAATTCTGCCTAGAATTTGAACCCTTTACCTATTGTGGGCATTTTGCATGGATTAACTATTAATGAGCTTCATGTAATCTTTCAACCTTGGGTCACTTTGAAGTCTCTTAAGGTGAACAAGTCAACTTGCTAAACCATTTCTCATAATTTTGAATTCCTGATATGGAATAATGTAGAAACATAGAATATAGGAGCAAGAGTAGGCCATTCAGCCCTTCGGGTCTGCTTCGCCATTCAAAATGATCATGAATGATCGTCTAACTCAGTACCCTGTTCCTGCTTTTTCCCCATATCCCTTGATCCCTTTAGCATTAAGAAATATATCTATCTCCTTCTTGAATACATCTAATGACTTGGCCTCCACTGCCTTTTGTGGTAGAGAATTCCACAGGTTCACCACCCTCTGAGTGAAGACATTTCTCCTCATCTCGGTTCTAAATGGCATGCCACGTATCCTGAGTCTGTGACCCCTGGTTCTGGACTCCCCAGCCATCGGCAAATCCTCCCTGCATCTAGTCTATCGAGTCCTGTTGGAATTTTATATGTTTCGATGAAATCACCTCTCATTCTTCGAATCTCTAGTGAATATAGGCCTAGTCGACCCCATCTCTCCTCATACGTCAGTCCTGCCATCCCAGGAATCAGTCTGGTAAACCTTCGTTGGACTCGCACCATGGCAAGGACATCCTTCCTCAGATAAGGAGACCAAAACTGCACACAATACTCCAGATGTGGTCCCACCTGTAGTAAGACATCCCCGCTCCTGTACTCAAATCCTCTTGCAATGAAGGCCAACATACCATTCACCTTCCTAATTGCTTGCTGCACCTGAATGTTCACTTTCAGCGATTGGTGTACAAGGACACCCAGGTCTCGTTGCACCTCTCCCTTTTTCCAATCTATCATCATTCAGATAATCTGTCTTTCTGTTTTTACAACCAAAGTGGATAACCTCACATTTATCCAAGTTATACTGCATCTGCCATGTTCTTGCCCACTCACCCAACTTGTCCAAATCACATTGGAGCCTCTTTGCATCCTCCTCACAGCTCACATTCCACCCCAGCTTCGTGTCGTCTGCAAACTTGGAAATGTTACATTCAGTTCCCTCATCCAAATAATTGATATATATTGTGACTAGCTGGGGCCCAAGCACTGATCCCTGCGGTACCCCACTAGTCACTGCCTGCCACCTAGAAAAAGACCCATTTATTCCTACTCTCTGTTTCCTGTCTGTCAACCAATTCTCAATCCATGCCAGTATATTCCCCCTAATCCCATGTGCTTTAATTTTGCAAACTAACTACTTGTGTGGGACCTTATCAAAAGCCTTCTGAAAATCCAAATACACCACATCTACTGGTTCTCCCCTATCTATTCTACTAGTTACATCCTCAAAAAACTCCAGTAGATTTGTTAAGCATGATTTCCCTTTCATAAACCCATGCTGACTTTGTCCAATCCCATTAATGCCCTCCAAGTGTTCGGTTATCACATCTTTTATAATAGACACTAGCATTTTCCCCACTACTGATGTTAGGCTAACTGGTCTGTAATTCCCTGTTTTTTTTCTCTCCCTCCTTTTTTAAATAGTGGGGTTACATTTGCCACCCTCCAATCTGTAGGAACTGTTCCAGAGTCTCTAGAATTTTGGAAGATGATCACCAATGCATCCACTATTTCCAGGGCCACTTCCTTTAGTACTCTGGGATGTAGATTATCAGGCCCTGGGGATTTGTCAGCCTTTAGCCCCGTTAATTTCCCTAGCACTTTTTTTTTACTAATACTGGTTTCCTTCAGTTCCTCCCTCTCACTAGACCCTTGGTTCCCTAACATTTCTGGGAAGCTATTTGTGTCCTCCTTTGTGAAGACAGAACCAAAGTAGGTGTTTACTTGTTCTGCCACTTCTTTGTTCCCCATTATAATTTCCCCCATTTCTGACTGCAAGGGACCTACATTTGTCTTCACTAATCTTTTTCTCTTATTGTTCAACTCTAATGTCTTCCAGGGTAGTATAGTATCCTTTCTGTGGTTGGGTAGCCAGAACTAGTAGCACTCCAGATGGAATCTAAGCAGAGTCTCCTACAGCTCATTCTGGATTCATGGGGAAGCTAGTCTTGTACTTATGAATTGAAACATCGTCTGATTTTTTTTCACTCTCTCTTCCTCCTTCCCTAAGCTGGTCTGTTGAGATTGACATCTACTATTGTGATTTAATGATGCAACCATGTTCTCTCAAAATTCATTAAGGATGCGATAGTTGCCAACTTATTAATTTTAAGCTGACAGTTCATTTCAAGCCATGTAGAAAACAAATTGGGGTTTACCAGTAGGATTGGAAGTTGTTAATATTGACCAATCTGTTGAAAGGCAGGATTAGAGCCTGCCAGAATTGAAGGTTACTTTTCTCCCACCGTTGTGCATAAACTTGAAACAGGAAAGTTTTAAAATGAGCTAATGGCTTTGGAGAGTCACGGTTGAAGAGGTTGTTTCCCATGGCTGGAGAGTCTAGAACTAGGGGGCATAGTCTCAGGATAAGGGGTTGGCGATTTAAGACTGAGATGAGGAGGAATTTCTTCACGCAGAGGGTTGTGAATCTTCGGAATTCTCTACCCCAGAGGGCTGTGGATGCTGAGTCGTTGAATATCTTCAAGTCTTAGATAGATTTTTGGTCTCTAGGGGAATCAAGGGATATGGGGATCGGGCGGGAAAGTGGAGTTAAGGTCGAAGATCAGCCATGATCTTATTGAATGGCGGAGCAGACTCGAGGGGCCGTATGACCTACTCCTGCTCCTATTTCTTATGTTCTATCTCTAGAAGCTGCTTAAAAATAGAAATGATTCACATTAGTTACAAGAGGAACAACTTTTCAGATTATGCAGACACAGCAGCCATCCAATGGCTGCAGCTTGTGAATAAGTGAGAAAGCGGATCTCCCATGTCTAGCCTCTGGTTACAGTTTCTTCACTATCCAGCTTGTACAGTGTCAGTTGTGGCTCAATTGGTAGCACTCTCTCCTCAGAAGATCTTGGGTTCAAGCCCCACTCCTGAGACTTGAACACATAACAGCAGCAACAACAACAACTTGCATTTATATAGCGCCTTTAACGTAGTAAAATGTCCGAAGGCGTTTCACAGGAGTGTTATCAGGCAAAATTTGACATGGAGCCACATAAGGAGATAATAGGACAGGTAACTAAAAGTTTCATCAAAGAGGTAGATTTTAAGGAGCATCTTAAAGGAGGAGAGAGAGGCGGAGAGGTTTCGGGAAGCATTCGAGAGCTTGAGGCCTAGGTAGCTGAAGGCACAGCTGCCAATGGTGGAACAAACGAAATCGGAGATGCATAAGAGACCAGAATTGAAGGAGCGCAGAGATCTCGGAGGGTTGGAGGGCTGGAGGAGGTTACAGAGATAGGGCGGGGCGAGGCCACGGAGGGATTTGAAAGCAGGGCTGAGAATTTACGCAGAACGGGCAATATTACGGATATAGAAGTAGGCGGTCTTGGTGATGGAGAGGATATGTGGTCAGAATCTAATCTCGGTCAAATAAGACGGCGAGGTCACAAACAGTCTGGTTCAGCCTCAGACAGTGGCCCGGGAGGGGGATGGAGTCTGTGGCTAGGGAATGGAGTTAAATCAGCGTACTCTCAATCCAAGCAATCTCCTGCCTACTATTGGGCTTCCATGGTTCTGGGGCAGGGGTAGATATGATTTGTGAGCAGGTTTTGTCTTTTGGATCCCGGGACTGCAGACAGTAGATGGGGCAGGCTTGATGAGCCAAGTGGCTGATTCTTTTTTCCATATTTTCTTGTGTCCTTAAATCAGAATTTAGACAAGCAATGTCTATACAGCAGCCTTGGTCTTGGGGAAAGTGACCAAAGACACCATTCCCTACATTTACCAATAGATAGTGCAGCTGGTCTTCCTATAAACTGGATGCACTATTGGACTCATTATTCTATGCATGTACAGACTGGCCATGACTGGCTAGTGCTTATGCGTTAAGTGCTGATGTCTTACTGCCAGTACAAATGCTATATGCTATATAAATGTTCATATATGTAATAGTGTCACTACCAGTAAATGTGCTGTTACCACTGCAACAGTTTTGTTTACAGACTCCAGGAAGACTGTCTCAATCTTTATCTCTGCCTCTCTCCTCTTTTAAGGGGCTCCTTAAAGCCTACCTCTTTGACCAAGCTGTCCTAATATCATCTTATGTGGCTCAGTGTCAAATTTTGTCTGATAAAGCTCCCGTGGAAATCCCTTGGGATGTTTTTACTACGTTAAAGGTGCAATACAAATACAAGTTGCTGTTGCTGTCTTCATGGCTGCACGAGTCACATACCAGGGGTGTTGGTGATTGAAGAATAATATAAAAGCAGCCACTATATGGAACAAAAAAGAGAAAATTAGCTCCCTTGTATGCTGGAAGTGTTTTAAGCAGGCATGGTTTTAAAATCACTTTTTGTTTTGTTTTTCTTTAGTGTAAAATTAATAGTGCCTTGACGTCATTTCAAACTGCATTGGAACTAGCTATTGATCAGCGAGAAATCCAACATGTATGCTTGTATGAGATAGGTAAGTGTTTTATTTCTATGAGCTGAAGGGGAAGAAATGATAAAAGGTAAGTGACTGAGGCCATCTTGGGTTTGAGGTGGCTCAAATGCCTGGTGATTGATGTTTGGAATTAAGTCAATCAGTAATATCATACATAAACCAGGTAGGTCCACAATACTCTAGTGTCTAGCTGACAGGACTTTGGCCCCTTTTTGAGTGCCATCAGTTTTCTATGCCAGCAGCCTAGCTTTTATTGGTAAGTTGCGTGATTTTAGCTGGTTAAACTCCCTTTATGGGGGTGCCAAAGCCTAGGTTCTGCCAACATTCACCTAAGCATTCTGAACTTGGCAAAGTGGGACAGACTACACTTCATTTTGAGCAAACTGAAATTAGCCTGAGGTGGTCACCACGGAGTTTGATAGGACTCTAGTCCAGAGGCATGTGGGTGTTTGTAGAAGTTAAGAGAGCATGGTTTTTGCTCATTAAGTTGGAGGAAGTTTGGATTATTAGCAATTAGAGCGAGTGGAAGAAGCCCTGGGGTTAGTGGAGGATTAGGTTGACTTAATTCCAAACAAGATTTATATCTGATGCTAATAGAAGGGGCCAAGTCATTTTGTACAAGGTTAATGTCCTCCCTGTGGTTTACCTTCTAGCACACATAAACGTGCCAAAGATGTACCATGCCAGTAGATTCCCATCCTTCAGTGCTGTTTTTAAAAGGTTTTCCTTGCATCTTCAGTGCAGGCTCCTGGTGCAGGTTTTAAAAGAGTCAGCCGACTGGGATGGAAATGAGATTTAAGGCTCAGGGCTCAGGGCTGAAATGAGGAGGGAAAATTTTCATTAAAATATCATCACACTTGAGCAGAATAACATTTGAAAAGAATGCTTTGGTTGAAATGAGAAGGAACAGAAATGTACACCAACCAACTTGTCTGTGAATTTGGATGGCTTAAAGCTTTGTAATATTGCATGGGGTATAGACTTTTTGGGGAGAAGGCAGAATGGGGATTTTGAATTGGGAGGTGGGGGTGAGGTATAATTTGTATATGGGTTATGTTGCATGAAAATATATATGGTAGAAGCATTTTTGCAATATATTGAAAAATTGCTTAAAGGGTAAACATTAATGTGACAAATTAGTTCAAGAGACTTGTTTTTGAACCAATTGGTCTATATTTGTATTTAACTTGAGCTCCATTCCTGTTTTCAGGTTGGTGTAGCATGATTGAAATGAATTTCAAGGATGCGTATAAATCTTTTGCACGACTTAAAAATGAGTCCAGATGGTCGCAGTGCTATTATGCATATTTAACTGCAGGTTTGTGACAATTTTGTACATTTTAATTTTTTTTTTAAAAGAAGCAATTGCATTCTATGATAGTATCTTGTGTCATGTACTGATGAACACAGGTTATCAATGTACTGCGTGATCCAGATCTGAAGTTATTCAGGATTTGCCAATCAAGATTCGTTGCATGTAAAGTAACATACAATAAATTTACTTGTTTCAGGTTTGAGTTTTTAGCGGCCTTTTTTTTCATAACCAATGGTTTTAAAAGTACTGTGGTAGATTATTACTTAAGAATCGCAGTTGGCAGAGAGCAAGCCTTGTATGCATGCACTAAATCTGCATTCTTAGAATGGTCTTAGCAGATTTTAAAAATAGAAACCACAGGTTCTCAGATGTGCTGCTGTTTCTTGTGCTTGTGTTCTATCTCTAGTTGTTGGCCATGATGAATATTCCTTCAGGCCTTCAGGCTGAAGTGTAGGATCTAGAACTCTGCTCTTTGTCCCCCATTCCAGCAAAATAAATATGTACTGAAAAGAAATTGCCTACCTTGGTAGAGTTTCGTCTTTCTTCTAAGAAGCATCGTCCACACACTGCTGGAGTGTTCCGGCACTGGGACACACTCTTGGAGGAATCATGGTGAGAGACTGTCTCCCTTCAGGACTTTGTGATATTGTGACATCACTAAGTCTGAGGTGACCCTTCCTTTCCAATAAAAGGCAAGCTCTGTCCTTCAGATGTCTGTTTTTGCCTTCAGACCACCAGAAAGAAAATAGCATCTATCCCTTGAGGGTGGATGGGAGTATGGAAAGTCATGTGTGATGGGTGAGTGGACGTGTAGTGTGTGGGGGATGCTTCTTAAAGACAGACTCCTATCAAGGTAGGTATCTATCTTCTACAGGGTGTATCCTCCATACACACCGCAAACACTGCTAAATTCAAGTCCCAGGAATGGACTGGAAGGGGGAAATTTGGAGATAATCTTTGGAACCCCCCCTTCCATTATGCATGAAACTAGAAAGAAACAGATGTTCTCCCAATTAAACCAAAGTAGAGAAGGTTGTGAAAATTGGATGCAGCTGTGACTTGTACTCAAGTCAAAGTTGGTTTGAGATGAAGGTTCAAGATACCCCAGAACTGATGTCAATCCTTCTCCTGCAAGCAAATATCATTGGAATAACACCACTGTATGAACTTTTTCTAGCTTGTATTGTAATTCCTGAAGGTTTTTATGAAGTCAACTATTGAAGATTGTAAAGCTTAGTTTAAGAATTGTTCTCCACAGCCAAGCTTTCAGCAGAAGGATGTTGGGTCTGGGTGAACAATCTGGTATAAGAACATAAGAAATAGGAGCAGGAGTAGGCCATATGGCCCCTCGATCCTGCTCTGCCGTTCAATCAGATCATGGCTGATCTTCAACCTCAACTCCACTTTCCTGTCCGATCCCTGTATGACAGTTCAGAGAGAACTCTCCTGTGGGGGACACTGCTCAACATCAGGATATCTCAAAACCACAGCTTCCGAGGCCTGTGTGGTAATCCTTTCCTCCCTCTGCTCTGCTTGGATTTTCTGAAATCTCTTGCGGATGAGAGGAAAGGATGCAAAAGCATAAAGAAATCTTTTGAGCCCAAGAGGACAGGATGATCTGTTTCTTGTCCAAAAGCAAAACTGAGGGAACTGGTGATTGTCAGGCAGAGGAAAAAAATGATTCCAGATACCCTTATGTTCTGAAGAAGACAGTGACTCCTCCACTTGAGAGTGAACTTTCGTTTGATAGAGCATCTATAGTTTTGTCTGCCCTGCCAGATGTTGCCGAGAGTTGTGTCTACCCAGCCAGATGTTGCCAAGAGTTGTGTCTACAGCAATGAGCAAGTAGTATTGTGTCTTGACCGAGCTGTGAATAGGTCCTACCCTGCCATTATGTATGCTATTTATATACCAGAAAACTGTTCTATCATTTATCCAGAAATGCACTGACTTAACCTGCGCCAGAGTCTGGAAATATAGTACGGTGAAATCTATTGCTCAGTTTAATCATGCAGTGTAAATCAGGTGGCATTCCTTTGGCCCCAAACTCAATCGTCAAAGGTGGGTGTCCAATGCAGACTGAGATGCACCTGTCACTGTGAGTTGAAGAGAGATTGGTGGGAGTAGAACACCATGAAACACGTGTTCCTGAGCCCACCGCCTCCGCTCTGAAACAGAGGCTCAATCTATTTGCATATGTTAAAACAAAAAGTGACCTGTCAGAGTAATACTGCCACAGCAGCTTGAATTGAAGTGATCTCAAATGGTCATGCATTTGGCACAGGAAAGATTGTCTGATGGCGGCAACCAAGAACACAGAGATACTGTCCTCCATTATCTTGGATCCTCCTTGGAAAGGAAACCCCGTCGCTTGAATTTGTCTGTGGGCAAGAAGGTTTTATCCAGAACAGTCCAAAAAAGAGCCCCAAGAAACCATCTCCTCTGATAGTCCAGGTGAGACTTCTTACAATGGTCAATGAAACCAAATCCCTTGAGGGAAACAAAAATCTACTGGACAATAGACTGTTTGGACAGAACTCCCTATCATCATCTAGCTATTGGTTGATTTGTAGACGACTCATTAGAAATGCACAGTGAGGGTTGATAAGTATTTTTGAACACTATGTGGACTGATGAGAGGCAGAATGGGGGGCATTTTGTATTGAAAACTAATAATCTGAAAATGAAACCCGATATACCTTGGATGACATGGGTGCAATGCAATGTGAAATCTTTTAGTTAAATAATGCCAGCCAGTTTACTGAATAATCGCCAGTAGTGTAATCATGAACCTTTCCTTGTGGAGATACTTGTCCACAGCTTTGAGATCTGGAATAGGGCAGACCCTCCTAGAATTTTTTTTGAGGACCGTGAAATAGCGCAAGTAAAACGCATCTTTTTCTTAACTACTGCGAACCTATTTGATTGACAACAGAGGATAGTTTCTCTAACCAGTACCTCCCTACCTCCTTTAATAAAGGATGCTCTCTGATCAGACTTCAGAATTCATGAAAACCAGGGCGATGGACTGACGATGGAGGGGTTGGCTTTGAAGGACCTCTGAGGACCTGTATATCTGATGCGATCCTCTCCCAATTTGTTACATAGTGGATCAAGTGACTACTATCGCCCGCTTCCCCCTTTCCCGCCCGGCATGTTGATGAGTCAGAAAAAGCATCAGTTCTGTTTTTTTGGATCAGACTCGAGGGGCTGAATGGCCTACTCCTGTTCCTATGTTCCTAAGCGCTTGAAACTGCTGTTGACGTTTGTGATTTTCGGGCAGCCTTTGACATCCAAGGGCAAATTTATCAACGGAAGCTGTATATCACAAGTTGAACCAGCAAGTTACAACCAGACTAAATGACCAAGTAATATTGAATGTTCCAATGTGTCCAAGGAATTGATGACCATCTGTTTCTAAGCTGAGGTAGAGTACAATATGTCTATTATCAAGGACAAAAGTATTAATTTGCCAGTCTATTCAGAGGTCTTAGTTAAAGCTTCAAGTTGCAATGTCTTCTGATGAAAGAAGGCTACCGAGTGAATCTGTTGCCCTGATTCCCTATTGCACCATGTTCTGTGCAAAGATCCTACGTCCCCATGAATACAGATGCTTGGATTCACAAACCGGAGGCACGGGATCTAACTCCTGTATAGCTACTACAGAGAAGTCCAAAATTGGGAGTAAGTAGAGTACTTTAATAGTTGTACGGTGCATCTTATACATGCAATCTATATTGGTTGCAACTGGGGTCTACATACAAGGATCTCCCCATAACCCCTATATGTAAATACAAAGGGAGAGCAGGGGACAACAAATCTCCACAGAAGGCCTTTAGAGAAAAATGGAGCGACTGCTCAATCCCTGGCTGAGCACGGTCCAAAACTGTCACCTCCAGGGACCATCTTGGCATCAAACATCTTTGTCTTCTGATCCTGTGTTGGATCGGGAAGGTGCAGTGTGGCAATCTTCTTTTCCTTCTTTTGCTCCAACTCCAGATCATCCATTTGTGGGGCGCAGGAGTTGGTTGAAGGATTTTATAGGAGCCACTAACAAAGCAGCAATGAGAAGACTTTGTTTAATTATATGGGTTGGTTAGCTTGGCCACTACCAGTGCTTCGCTAGACTAGACAACCTTATTTAATTTTGAGCAATCCTGGAAGTCCCGAGAAGCTGCCTTTTCTTCTAGGGATGGAAACTTGATGGACCTCAACATTTTCTACTAACTTAATTTGTTTTCAAGCTAGCTGAATTTTGCGAATTCATTTTTTTTCTCTGGAAAAAGGGTTTAATTTTGTGGCAGGATTAACTTATGGAGAAGGGGAGACTACCTCACTACTGTTGCAAATACAGAGACCAAAATCAGGTTTCCTACTGATACCAATTCCTCTAATTAATGGTGACATCAGTGAATGCAAACTCATGTTTGGACATCCTGGATGCAAGGGGGATTTAAGTCCAAACTGATTGGAGGAAATTATGTTGGCGGTCTTGGATTATTGCATTAGATCAAATCAAAATCTAAGAAGAGACTTCTCCAGCTGAATGAGTATTCTGACTGTGGATCTCGGTACCCTGGTAGTATAGAAATCAGTTTCTGACTGGTACCAATGGTCATTTTGATTTGGAAAGTGGGACCCCAGCTGTGCTGATGCTGTTAAGGTTTGTCAGTGGGGTTAAACTGACATTGAAGGCAAAACAGGAGTAAGAACAGTGGTTCGTACTGGTTCTGGCATCAGTGACTGAGGTTTAATAGTGGCTTCTCATGAAGTGGGGTTGTGGGGTGGGGGGTTCACTTTCGTCCAACACCAACGAGAGGTTTGTCTGTCTCTCATGTTGAGGTTTAATGGCAATGGATGGTCCATATATATCTTAATGACTTTATTTCATGGAGGCATAGCATATTTTGATATGCTATCAAAATATGCTATTTACTCTGATCTCAGTACTGACCAGTGTTGACTTGACGTCTTTTTTTTGAGGGGGGTGTGGGGGGAAGGAGTATTGGATTGAACACTAAGTAGTAATGTCGATATTGGTCCAACTCCTTGTGGAATTTGAGTTTATAAAACACTGGTTCAGCCATAACTGGAGTATTGTGTCCAGTTCTGGGCACCGCACTTCAGGAAAGATGTGACTGCCTTAGAGAGGGTGCAGAAGAGATTTACTAGAATGATTCCAGGGATGAGGGGTTATATTTACGTGGATTGATTGGAGAAGCTGGGATTGTTCTCCTTGGAGCAGAGACGGTTGCAAGGAGATTTGATAGAGGTATTGAAAATAATGAAGGGCCTAAACAGAGTAGATGGAGAGGAACTGTTCCCATTGGTGGAAGGATCAAGAACCAGAGGACATAGATTTAAGATGATTGGCAAAAGAACTTTTTTACACAGCGAGTGGTTAGTATCTGGAATGCACTGCCCAAGGGGGTGGTGGAGGCAGATTCAATCATGGCGTTCAAAGGGGAACTGGATAAGTACTTGAAAGGAAAAAATTTGAAGGGCTGTGCGGATAGAGCGGGCGTGTGGGACTAGCTGGATTGCTCTTGCATAGAGCCGGCGCGGCTTGATAGGCCGAATGGCCTCGTTCTGTGTTGTAACCTTTCTATGGTTCTATACGTAGGATAGATGCTGAGAGGCCGTTTTCCCTGGCTGGAGTGTCTAGAACAGGGGTCGTAGTCTCAGGATAAGGTGTCAGCCATTTAGGACCTAGATGAGGAAAAATTTCTTCACTCTGAAGGTTGTGAATCTTTGGAATTCTTTACCCCAGAGGGCTGTGGATGCTCAGTTGTTGAGTATATTGAAGACTGAGATTGATAGATTTTTTGGACTCTATGGGGAATCAAGGGATGTTGCGATAGGGCAGGAAAGTGGAGTTGAGGTTGAAGATTAGCCATGATCTTATTGAATGGCGGAGCAGGCTCGAGGGGCCGTATAGCCTACTCCTGCCCCTAGTTCTTATGAGTTCTAGTTACAAACCCTAAGTCATAGCTAGCAGAATTTCATTGGAGGGAACAGAGATGGCAATCTGTAATTGAGACAGCCTAGGAGTACTGCATACAATATTTGAAACTGAGGGAAGCCATTAGCATGGATCTTGAGAATTTAACTGACTGAAAACAAAGTGGAACAAACCACTTTTAATTAAACACAAGCCTGAGGTAAACTAACCAAGTCCTTACATACAAAGGCTTCAATTGAAACTGACTTGATGGATATCAGCTACAGGCGCAAGACAAGAGCAAAGTCAAATCCTAATGCTAGGAAATATGAAATGATACCAAGGGATGGAACTTGAGTTTTATTGGGCACATTAGAAAAGGTCACCTCACTAAAAACCTTGAAGGGAGGCTGGCCCTCTTTGCGATTCTTCCCAGAGAGCAACTCCAGTTTGTGAGGAATGTTGCCTGTTGGAGAATGTTTGTTATAACTGATGTTTGGTAAAGGAAATGATTGATTATTGTAAGTTTTATTAGAGCTCGCTTGGTCAATTGCTTCAGTTTTAGTGCTATGTTTCACAAAAGTACTATTGCCTGGTATTTTAGTGTTTCTGGATCATCGGTATAAATACTCGGATGCCAGAGAGCCCATTGGGCACTTGAAAAATCAATTTTGGCTGCCACACATATGCTTTCTTTTTAGGGTAGTTGTTTAACCAAACTTAACATAAGTAGTAATGGATCTTCAGCTCCTCTGGAATAAATAAACCTCTCTCTCCTCCTTGAAGACCCTCCTTGAAACAACACCTTTTTGTACAAGCCTTTGGTCACCCCTCCTAATATTTCCTCCTTTGGCCCGGCGACCATTTTTATTTTTGATTGTGCTGCTGTCAAACTTCTTGGAATGTTTTGCTACATTAAAGGCACAATCTAAATACAAGTAGTGGATTACATGTTGAGATCTTTTCCATAGCACAGGGGGAGTCCACTTTATTTTTAACTTAAAATTCATTCAACACCCTGCGTACACAGCTGGTGTAGAGAGCTAGGCCGGGATCTTGCTCTAGAGAAACCACATTTGTGGATGCGATGCCTTTAAGATGTTTCCAGTGTTGGACTTTGTTTAGACAAGTGGGTCCTTGCCACATTGCAGAAGCTCTCTTTCATTGTCAACTTTAAGAAGCCTACATTTAGAGCCAAAGCAAATCCGTTCTGGAAAATCATTTTGGTTCAAGATCATTTTGCAGCCCTTTGGAGACTGCTGTCTGCATATAGGAACAGGAGTAGGCCCACAGCTTCCCATTTCCTTTGAGACAAGAAATTGTTATCCCCTTATTCTGTCCAATGCACAAATCTGAACTAAGATGTGAATGCTTGGAGGGCTGTAACCTTTTATACTAATTGTACCAAGTCCTGCCACCAAACACTATTTACGTTTTTGTCCCTAGATCCTAGAAAGACCAGATTCTAAACACTTCCAAAATGGGCAGTAGAGTGCTTTCTCCACTGCCAGGACAGCTCCTGAAACCAAGTGGATCCATACAATTTGCTTTACCTGTTCTACAGCAGCAACTTGTGCATTTATGATATAGAATAGAATCTTACATCACAGAAGGTGACCATTCAGCCCGTCGTGCCCGTGCTGGCTCTCTGAAAGAGCTATCATTTAGTCTCACTCCCCTGCTCTTTCCCCATAGCCTTATAAATTTTTCCTTTTTAAGTACATATCCAATTCCCTTTTGAAAGTTACTACTGAATCTGCTTCCACCACCCTTTCAGGCCGTGCATTCCAGATCGTAACTACTCAGAGTTTTAAAAAAAATTCTCCTCTCTCTCCTGGCTTTTTTGCCAATTATCTGAAATCTGTGTCCTCTGGTTACTGACCCTCCTGCCAGTGGAAACAGTTTCTCCTTATCTACTCTTATCAAATCATCTGTAAATCAGTTACATAAAGCAATCCATTTCCATTCCTGAGACATTGTGGAGAGTTCTTTTTTTTTAAACAATTCTTCTTTGAACCTTGGTGTTGGCCAAAACACATTGGCACCTCTATGCATATGCAGGCTTTTATACTATGCAAAAGCCAGTACATCACAAATCGCGGTCACCTGACATCAAAGATGTTTCAAGGGAATGTTTCTCTTTCCCACACTACCCCCTCCCGCCCTGCGGATTCCCAAGGATGTGATCCAAGCATCCTTCCAAGGTCTGTGGAGGACGTCCCCTTTCTCTCTTCTTCCCTCCCCCCAAAAATATGAAGATCGTCCAACCAGGTAGGTTATTTTCTTACGTGAAGCTGTAGTCAGTTACACTGATGAGCACTGTCTTTGTGAATAGAAGTTAGCAATTTATTATGATGTTTATTAGTTGACACCCTGCCATGTAGGAATAACTCAAAAATTTATTAAATTGGGTTGTTTGGAAAACTCAGTTAATTAGGCGAGGTGATGTGTTGAATCTTTTAAAACTTGAGAGATGAGACTTTCCAATCGGTTGTGCCTGGATTTGAACTCAGGACCCAGGGTGAAAAGTAAAATATGCCATCTAATTCGAAGCATATGTTTAAAAATTAAATACATTTCTCAATAGAATCTCGCCAATTGTGCCAGAGGAGCCTGATGCTGTAGATCATCACTGAGTGAGAAGCAGCATTAACACCTTCATAAACCTAATTTAATGTACAGTAAACATTAATAAAAGTTATTTAGGGTATGTTTTTATAACTTATGACTGCCGTTAAACTTTCACTTTTGCTTTATTTGCTGCGTTGTGTAATAAATTTCTGAGCTGATAAAGTTACAGAAGTCTTGTTTTATATATATATATGTTTTATTTTTAATAAAGCATGCCAGGGAGCAACAGGTGAGATTGACAACTCACAAGAAGTGTTTATAGAAGTCCAGAAGCTTTTCAGAAGGAAGAATAATCAAATTGAGCAATTTTCCTTCCGAAAGGTAGGTTGACAATCCACTTTTTTTTTTAAGTTGGCAAATTGTTAGAGATGAATAAATGTAAGATCCTTTTTTCTTCTAAAGGGCAATAGGTCATTTAAACCAATGTTTAATGCTTCCGTAAAATGCTCTTAAATGAAAATGTGAAATTAATATGGAAGTCGTACAATGGACGTGGCATTAGAAAGTGTGACACCAGTGATACCATCTTGCAAGGGATATTTTCAAGTCACTGGTGTATCACATGGACAGATATTGCACAGACTCTGTTGACTCCTGTGTTTAAATTTTGATAAGAGGCAAGGGGTGGGGGCGGAAACACCAACAATAAAAAGCTTAGACAAATCCAGCCAATCTTATTTTTTTTTAAAAACTCCAAAAGCAATGGAAACTAATTGGGGAAGGAATTGCAATTTAATTTTTTTTTATATGTCTACTTCACAAGGCAGCACTGGGGCCGTGGTTTAAGTCTCATCCAAAAGATGGCACCTCTGACAACGCAGCACTTCCTCAGTACTGCACTGAACTGTTCACCCTAGGTTATATGCCCTAATCTGTAGTGGGGGCGTAAATCTTACAACCTCCTGACTCAGCTGAGAGTGCTACTAACTGAGCCAAGCTGACCTGATTTGGTAATAGCGAGTTTGATTTCTAGTTTGAAATTCCGGTTGTTGCAAAATTGAGATGCACACATTACTTTGGATTTGCCTTTTAAATATTTTAAAATAATTTGCAACTATCAATTTTCAGTTTAACTTTTGCGACTTGTATTTTTTAAACTTTCCCCTTGTATATACAGTTGAAGTAAAAGAATCTAACTGGGCCAAAGTTGCAGTAAAATTGTATTATAAATTGTTTCAAAATTGTCCTGTAAATTATGATCTTAGAAAATACATGCTTTTAATTTACAGCATCCCCCCACACACAAGGAGTAACCTTGGTACCTGCTGTGTAATGCTGGCATTTTCGTTCAGATCTTCAGATTGGTAGCTTTTTTTAACTTGCATTGTCAGAGTTGAATTGTGTACAGATTTAAGAACTTCTTAGGCATTTATTAACTGCAACATTAAACAGTAGACTCTTCCTTGAATTTTTTTTTGTTGCAGCTACTGGTTCATGTTCATCCTGAGCAGTAACGTTTATGTGGTATTACTGTTAACAATGTCAAATGAGCAGCCCTGAACCTATGATTCCACCCTGACGAGCTTAGAATCATACAGGAGGCCGTTCGGTCCTTAGTGCCTGTGCCGGCTCTTTGAAAGAGCTATCTGATTAGTCACACTCCCCCTGCTCTTTCACCATGGCCCTGCAAATTTTTCCTTTTCAAGCATGTATCCAGTTCTCTTTTGAAAGTTACTGTTGAATCTGCTTCTGCCTCACTTTCAGGCAGTGCATTCCAGATCATCACTCACTGCTTTAAAAAAAAAACCCCACCAGCGAACAAATGTTATCTGTTTTTAATATAACGGGTCATTGACTGTCTTCCTTCTCTCTCTCTTTTTTTGGGGGGTTTGTATATTCGGTGGCCTTTTAGGTGACACCTTTCTGTCTGCTCACTGTGATTGCCTTGGCAACGGGCAGTAATCACCAGGCATTGTTCTGTGATTTTCAAATGCGAAGGATTCGAAAATTTCATTTCCACACCGTTCACCTGACGAAGGAGGAAGCCTCCGAAAGCTTGTGGAATTTAAAATAAATTTGTTGGACTATAACTTGGTGTTGTAAAATTGTTTACAATTTAAAAAAAAAAGTCTCCTCATCTTGCCTCTGGTTCTTTTGCCAATTATCTTAAATCTGTCCTCTGGCTACTGACCCCCACCCCACTCCCGCCGCCAGTGGAATCAGTACTCCTCCTATACTCTATCAAAACCCCTGATAATTTTGAACACATTTATTTACAAATTTATGGATTTATTTTGAATATTACAGCATCAACCCTTTGTCTCATGGCAGCTATTTCTTTGGGCAAACAAGATGGCACCACAGGGTAGAATTGCTATTGAATACAGTCTCATGATAATTTGAGGCCTTTTTTTTTTGCTTAAAAAAAAAAGTTTAATTGTAAATAGCAAAGTGAGAATTTAGTGTTTAAAAAAATTCAATTAACAGATGATTTGAATTAAGTGACTTTGAATTAAAAGTATACTATAAATCCATGCATGCTCCCAGAATTACATTTTTGAGGGAGCATGGAAGCTGCATTCATGCCAGCAAAACAAATGATAAATTTCCTATCCTCCACAATCACAGCCATAGTTCGGCTCTCACTTTTCAAAAAAAAAACCCTCTCTATTAAAATTTATTCCTTTTAACCTTGTTGGCTGTTTATGGATCACAACAAATATGAAAATGATTTTTAGCCACATACAAAGCTGCCTGTGTGCAGAAGTACAGATGCCTGAAGTTATTCTAGCATCTAATTAAAAAGAAAAATAATTATTCATACAATGTGTTCTTTGTTCTAATATACACTTCAGATGTTTTTCCACGATGCAATATTTTTCTTTACATAAAAGAACGCCATCTGTTTGCGGATGACTTGTGAATATGGAGAAACAAGATTAATTTTTTTTCCCATGTGATGGTTATGTTAACTTCTGTGCAGGCTGAAAGGTTTCAGAAGGAGAAACCCACCAAAGATTTATGTGTGCTGGCTGCCATTGAAGTGCTGTACTTGTGGAAAGCTCTTGCCAATTGTTCCCCTTCGAACCTACAACGAATGAATCAAGGTACCCTGCTACTTCCACACGATTTCATTTTGTGTATTGCATAGAATTACATAGAATTTACAGCACCGAAACAGGCCATTCGACCCAACTAGTCTATGTCGACGTTTATGCTTCACACAAGCCTCTTTCCACCCCTCTTTATCTAACCCTATCAGCATATCTTTCTATTCCCTTTTCCCTCATGTGTTTAGAACGTGAAACTCACTGCCTCAATTACTCCTTGTGGCAGTGAGTTTCACGTTCTAACCACTCTTTGGGTAAAGAAGTTTCTCCTGAATTCCCTATTGGATTTATTAGTGACTATCTTATATTTATGGTCCCTAGTTTTGGACTCCCTCACAAATGGAAACATCTCCTCCACCCTATCAAACCCTTCATAATTTTAAAGACCTCTACTAGGTCACCCATGCAGCCTTCTCTTTTGTAGAGAAAAGAGCCCCAGCCTGTTCAGCCTTTTCTGATAATATAACACTTCAGTTCTGGTATCATCCTTGTAAATCTTTTTTGCAACTTTTCCAGTACCTCTACATCTTTTTTATAATCTGAAGACCAGAACTTGCATATTGATTCTGTAGTGAATAATACTGGGAACAAACGTCTAAGTTTTTGGCTCAAAACGTAAAAACGGAATCTAAACTTTGAATTTTTCTCAGTTTATTTTGCTCTTAAAAGCCTAACCTCTGCATCAGAAATCAATATTGTTGGATCCAAAGCTGAAACTTCCCAAGTGTAACTCAGTGGCACATGTAAGATGCTTCATAAGTAGCTGCTTCCTGAATACGAGCCAAGTATTTTGCATTATCCAAAGTCTTATACAAAACTGCTTTTGACTTGTGGTTAGTGAATGGTTCCTCCCATCGTTGCAAGTGAATTGAGATTTTTCACGATAAAATAAACTCAGTAGTGCAAAGTTACCAGTATAGCAGGTCCATCCGAGGATATTAACATTTTATCACCGGGGAAAAATAGTTTTTTATACAACGCAAAAGAACCAGAGGCCGCAGTTCACATAGATATTGAGCCAGATTTTGCTGCAGCAGGACATCTCACCAGGTCTGCCGTTAGTTAGACTTGCCCCTGCACCCTTCAGCTCAAAAACAGTGCGAGCTGATAACGGGGCAGCGAGGGAAACAGGGCATCTGGGACCTGAGTGAACGGGGCAAGAAACTGAGTATCTCCTGAAACAATCAGAGTGAAGGATTGGGCTAAAAAACAGTGCAAGGACTGAGAAGGAGGGTGAATTAAAGGGGATGAATTCAATGTAAAATCAGGTACAGAAAGAAAAATAAAGAGAGGGAAAGAAAGATTGGATTAAGAGAGAGGAAAAAAAGACAAAGGAAAGGTAAGAAATAAATAGTAAAAATGTAAAATTTGACATTTTTTAAAAACTCCTAAAACAGTTCACAACCTGAAGGAATGAGACTTGACACTTATAATAGTTAATTCTCGGTGCCAGAGAGGTTGATTGGCAGCCATTAACGCTAATCATGTCGTTAAAAGGATACTTACACTTGTAATTCCTAGCCCTAAATATCTGGCGAGGTTAGTTCGTATCATGACATTCAATGCATGTCAATGGTGAGCAGACAGCGAGATGCCATTTTCGTGAAGCTAACAGCGGAGTGGCGCAACTCGGACAGCAACTTTTGGATATCCGCATTTAACCGCGCATCTGCCCCTCGCCTGAAGTTGCTGCACCATTTACACACAAATAACGCGAGTGCCATTAGCCTCATCATTATTTTGACAGCAAAGTCTGGCCCAGTGGTGTAAAAATCTGTATGGAGGATGACTAAATAGACCACTGCTCCTTTGCTAATCCCCAGTGACTCATTGTTGGATTACTTCTTAACCCAAAAAGGGGACAATAAAAATCTAGTTGTCATTGGAATTATGAGCCTTCCTAACACATTACGTGGAACATCATAATCAATTTTCAAAATTTTGTTTGATAGCATTGTGAACACTGATTCTGTCACATAGCCAAGTGACTACCCCTCATTTGCGAGCCAAATTAGGCAATTGAAGCATGTAATGAGTCTCCTCGTCTGTGTGTGTGTGTGTTGGAGTCTGTCTACTTTAGATTGGTGCTACGGAGGTCAGACAAAAGTTTTATTGTATATCGTGTCAAATTGAGATTGAGTAAACTTTATTTGCAAGTAGGGCTGATGTGTGCAAAGACATCAGGGAATGTTAACATTGCTGGTGTTGGACTCAGTAGGTGAGACAGATAAGACTAGAAGATGGATGGAACTTTTTCATCCAGCAGGTAAATAGTTATCGAATAAGTGTTCAGATAAGGTTATTCGCAGGCTTTGAGAAAAATTAGAATATATTTCTGGAGAGAGAATGGTTTGGTGAGAAAACAGGTAGTTGATCTGTTCCTAAAAAAAAAATGATTAAATAACAAAATTAGATTGAATGTAATACTTTTTCATGATGCATTAGGGCATTTTTTGAGTGTGTAGTAATTGTTTTATATGTGTGCAGTGAAACCCCTACAATTTACCTCTGTTTGCCACAGTAACGTTTCTTGGAGGAATGCATTATTTGACAGGATTTGACAGTTGCATGGTTTTGCAAAGTTGTGTTTGAAACTCAACAGTTAATAACAGTTTCACTTCACAGAATTTATTTGGAATAGGGTGATGCCTGAGACTTGCTATTTGTGTTTGGAATATGTTCATTTATAGGATAATAGCCCTCTGTTTAAAACAATGTTTCAGTTGTCGTATCCTGATTCCTTTACACAGAAACTCATTTATGCTTGTTACAAATTCGGGCGTGCATTAGTTATTCTTTTGGTGCTGGTTGCTCCCATAATTAGCCTGAGCTTCTTTGCGTTTAATGTTGTGCATGTATTGGCTGATATTTAACTGAACAATAGGGTAACCCCTGTGATCTGAACTGGATACTTGTATCTTTTATACATACTCCCACATGTGCCTCTCCAATTTTTAAGAGTGGACTGAGCCATACAGAGCGACAGTTATGATTGGACTCACTTTGCTCAATCAGTACAACCTGTCTTTGCATAATAATACAAAATAATGAACACGCTTCCCTACATCCCTGGACCTATTTGCATGACTTAAAACAAAATTCAGAATTATCCTCCTGCATTCCAACCTCTTGAGTCTGGCAAAATTTTGATCTTGCAGCTTCCGCTTCAGAAACTTAACTCTCAGCAAATGTTTCTGTATGTCTCTGATCTCCGTGATCACAAGGCCTATGACAGACCCCCACCCCAGCCAATGCTGAGTGCCCAGCACCAACGATGCCCCATCACAATGGGTATGAGGTGCTTATTGATTACTGAGACAGGCTAATGCATTTCTCTTTGAGGAAACAACTTAAATACTGAAACCGTTAGCATTTAACTGCCTTTCACCTTGGTAATTTTTTTTTTCCAATTTATGTGAATAGACTTTGCTCTGTATTTAAATGCACCTCTCTGCCAAGTCCTTTCTGTGGAAAAAATAATCAAAAAATTTCAAATGTGACAATGCTCAACTCCCAGCGCTCACCCTTATAATGGAATGAAGCTATGGGGAAGAGAATATTTTATCTTTAAAGACATTAATTAGCCTGATAGGACATACTGTATGTTCAGTGTCTGCAACTTTGCATTAGTGCATAGAGTCATAGAGTTATACAGCACGGATAGAGGCCCTTTGGCCCATCGTGTCCGCGCCGGCCATCAAGTCCAGTCTAATCTAATCCCATATTCCAGCATTTGGTCCGTAGCCTTGTATGCTATGGCATTTCAAGTGCTCATCCAAATGCTTCTTGAATGTTGTGAGGGTTCCTGCCTCCACAACCCTCTCAGGCAGTGAGTTCCAGACTCCAACCACCCTCTGGGTGAAAAAGTTATTTCTCAAATCCCCTCTAAACCTCCCGCCTTTCACCTTGAATCTATGCCCCCTTGTTATAGAACCCTCAACGAAGGGAAAAAGCTCCTTAGTATCCATCCTATCTATGCCCCTCATAATTTTGTACACCTCAATCATGTCCCCCCTCAGCCTCCTCTGCTCCAAGGAAAACAAACCCAATCTTCCCAGTCTCTCTGTGTTGAAGTTAGATCTCTTATCTTAATACTGTACATACACATTTTTTTTTAAAAAGCTGATGTTTTTAAATTGTACTTTTTCACAAAGTATGCCGCTTCTTATTCAGTTTTCCTATAAAGATTAGTGATTCTAAGTCTGAATGCAATGTGGACAGTGAATCAGATTCTGTAACAGACAATTTAATGTGTCCTCTTTATTCAGCTTGTAATATGTCCTCTCTTATTCAGCTTGTCAGGAAATGCATGAGCCACTAACAATTGGTTTAAAACATCTACTCCTTGGTGCAATACACAAATGTCTAGGAAATTCAGATGCTGCCATTCAGGTGTGTATGGTATAGTTTGTCATTAACAATTCTACTCGTGATGTGTAAGGAAATTGTTGTGCTTTCTGATTATAGTAAACAATTTTGCAACACCAAGTTATAGTCCAACAAATTTATTTTAAATTCCACAAGCTTTCGGAGGCTTCCTCCTTCCTCAGGTGAACGGTGTGGAAATTTCACCTGAGGAAGGAGGAAGCCTCCGAAAGCTTGTGGAATTTAAAATAAATTTGTTGGACTATAACTTGGTGTTGTAAAATTGTTTACAATTGTCAACCCCAGTCCATCACCGGCATCTCCACATCATTTCTGATTATACTAAGAGTTGAATGGGTTTATATTGGGCATCAAAGCATACAGTAAAATAAAGTACAATTTAAAACTTGAGGATAAAAGATATTTACAATTCTGTATTGTATAATACTCTATATTGCTAAACTAGAACAATGGTACATCCAGATTTTTGTCATTGCACAGGCACATTTACAGTTAGCTCATTTACTGCTTTACAGTTTAAGCAAAACCTGTTTACAGACATTCCTCCAGCACTAATTTGCTTGTAAGGAAAAATGCATTTAAAACCAGGAACTTCACAAATCTACGATTATATTGATACTGTTAGGCAGTTATTACTTATTGCAGTATTAGGCGTCTCAGCATTTAAATGCCCCCTCCCCTTATGGGGGCATGGTGTTACCAATATGTCTTAACGCAGTTTTCATTTTGTACCTTGTTTTCTTCACGCAGTTCTTCCAGTTAGCTATAAAAGATGAGCTGAGTCGTCAAAACAATGCATACATACAGCCGTATGCTTGTTATGAGCTGGGATGCCTGTTGTTGGAGAATCCAGAGGTATGGGGGAAGCTGCTTTTGTATATCCAATTTTAGAGTCAAAACTGCATACTACAAAGTAACATCATTAGTAACCTAGCTAAATGTAAGCGTTTGTCCATTTTGCTAATTTTTTTTTAAGAATTGTAGTGTAAAGTAGTAACCATTTTTGCAATCAGTTGTATTTCATGCACCTGAAAGTACTGCTCATACTGTCATTATGCAATGTTTTGAGAACTGCATAAATTTTCTGTGCTAGACTGAGAGAAATAACAACAACTTGAGTTTAACATAGTAAAACTTCAGCAGACAAAATTTGACACTTAATTTTTTTGAATTATTCCAGGATTCTAAATATATTCTATGAATTTATTTTCTTTGTTTATTCCACTGATTTGGTTATTCCTATTCATGATCAGAATTTCCAGAAAACTTTGATATAAAAGAAAAGACACATTTTGGAAGCTGAAATTTGTGCTTCCCCATCTACTCAAAAGCACATGAATTATTGAATGTAAATGATAGTCTTATAAATGTGTTTTGGAATTGTAATTTTGTTGCACCCCAATAGCACTGACATCATTATTTGGGCAAAGGACATATTGTTAATGCGTGTTTTGTTTTTTAATGGCAGACTTTGGATAAAGGCAAAGCTTTGCTCTACCAAGCCAAGGTAAGTTGGAAAGCTTTATAATTATGGTTGTATTTCTATACCACTGATTTTGGTGAAATCCATGTATATAAATAAGCAAGTGCCTGTCCTTGCAAAGTGTATTACTTATTGGTCAAATATCTGTCATGTCAAGCACACCTGAGTCACTCAAGTACAGATGGGTAGGAAAAGCTGCCATTCACCAACTAGATTGCCCAAACTCACTTCACTAATGACCTTTACAGCCTATAGAGAGACTTTCCCCATCAGCCTGGACCAGATTTCAACCAAAGTCCCAGAGGTAAAAATGCAGTATCCCACTGTGCCACCCAGTTCCCCTGAAAATTAGTTTTTAATGATCATTCCCAGTTTCAGCCTAGTTCCCAATGCATGAGCCTATAATACAAAACTACTTATACATAAGAACATAAGAAATAGGAGCAGGAGTAGGCCAATCAGCCCCTCAAGCCTGCTCCTCCATTCAATAAGATCATGGCTGATCTGATCCTAACCTCAAATCTAAATTCATGTCCAATTTCCTGCCCGCTCCCCGTAACCCCTAATTCCCTTTACTTCTAGAAATAGTAGAAATAATTTGCTACTATTTTGGGACAGAGTGGAAGGAACTTCCCTAAATCTAACTAACTCACATTTCATGCTGACACTGGGTGCCAAAAGTGGGAAAATACCTTTTCACAGCACTGACACCCCTCGCCTCAGTAAGCACAAAAAGTTACCATAAAAAGAATTCTCTCTCTCCTTTTTCTACCCCACCTTTTCTGCTTGACTGTCAAACGCACATACTTATTTCTATATTACTCGCCAACCAGCGTGTCAGTCATGTCAGAGGTGCACTGTACTTGTATTTTCTTGAAAACTTTTAAACTTAAAACTCTCAAATTGCTCAGCACATTTTATAAACACTTATCAGGATGTACTGGAAAGAACATTAATTGAGATGACTTTAAATGTAAGGACTCTTACAACACCAGGTTATAGTCCAACAGTTTTATTTGAAAATCACAAGCTTTCGGAGGCTTTCTCCTTCGTCAGGTAATGAAGGAGAAAGCCTCCGAAAGCTTGTGATTTTCAAATAAAACTGTTGGACTATAACCTGGTGTTGTAAGATTCCTTACATTTGTCCACCCCAGTCCATCACAGGCATCTCCACGAGATGACTTTAAGACCTTGGACAGAAGGACCATGCATGCATGTCCAGTATTGTGTGCAGTTTTGGTCTCTTTACCTAAGAAAGGATATACTTGTCATAGAGGGAGTGCAGCAAAGGTTCACTAGACTGATTCGTGGGATGGCAGGACTGTCATATGGAGAGAGATTGGGTCGACTCGGCCTGTATTCACTAGAGTTTAGAAGAATGAAACATAAAATTCTGACAGGGCTAGACAGACTGGATGCAGGGAGGATGTTTCCCCTGGCTGGGGGTCCAGAACAAGGGGTCACAGTCTCAGGATACGGGGTAGGACATTTAGGACTGAGATGAGGAGAAATTTCTTCACTGTGGAATTCTCTACCACAGAAGGCAGTGGAGGCCAAGTCACTGAATATATTTAAGAAGGAACTAGATAGATTTCTAAACACAAAAGGCATCAAGGGGTATGGGGAGAGAACGGGTATATGGTATTGAGATAGAGGAACAGCCATGATCATATTGAATGACGGAGCAGGCTCGAAAGGCCGAATGGCCTATTCCTGCTCCTATTTTCTATGTTCCTATGTTATTTTAGAAGGATGAGTTGGGAGAGACCAGCAGAGTGTGAAGGCAGCTGAGTTTTTTTTTATTCGTTCACGGGATGTGGGCGTCGCTGGCAAGGCTGGCATTTATTGCCCATCCCTAATTGCCCTCGAGAAGGTGGTGGTGAGCCGCCTTCTTGAACCGCTGCAGTCCGTGTGGTGACGGTTCTCCCACAATGCTGTTAGGAAGGGAGTTCCAGGATTTTGACCCAGCGACAATGAAGGAACGGCGATATATTTCCAAGTCGGGATGGTGTGTGACTTGGAGGGGAACATGCAGGTGGTGTTGTTCCCATGCGCCTGCTGCCCTTGTCCTTCTAGGTGGTAGAGGTCACGGGTTTGGGAGGTGCTGTTGAAGAAGCCTTGGCGAGTTGCTGCAGTGCATCCTGTGGATGGTGCACACTGCAGCCACAGTGCGCCGGTGGTGAAGGGAGTGAATGTTTAGGGTGGTGGATGGGGTGCCAATCAAGCGGGCTGCTTTATCTTGGATGGTGTCGAGCTTCTTGAGTGTTGTTGGAGCTGCACTCATCCAGGCAAGTGGAGAGTATTCCATCACACTCCTGACTTGTGCCTTGTAGATGGTGGAAAGGCTTTGGGGAGTCAGGAGGTGAGTCACTCGCCGCAGAATACCCAGCCTCTGACCTGCTCTCGTAGCCACAGTATTTATATGGCTGGTCCAGTTAAGTTTCTGGTCAATGGTGACCCCCAGGATGTTGATGGTGGGGGATTCGGCGATGGTAATGCCGTTGAATGTCAAGGGGAGGTGGTTAGACTCTCTCTTGTTGGAGATGGTCATTGCCTGGCACTTATCTGGCGCGAATGTTACTTGCCACTTATCAGCCCAAGCCTGGATGTTGTCCAGGTCTTGCTGCATGCGGGCTCGGACTGCTTCATTATCTGAGGGGTTGCGAATGGAACTGAACACTGTGCAGTCATCAGCGAACATCCCCATTTCTGACCTTATGATGGAGGGAAGGTCATTGATGAAGCAGCTGAAGATGGTTGGGCCAAGGACACTGCCCTGAGGAACTCCTGCAGCAATGCCCTGGGGCTGAGATGACTGGCCTCCAACAACCACTACCATCTTCCTTTGTGCCAGGTATGACTCCAGCCACTGGAGAGTTTTCCCCCTGATTCCCATTGACTTCAATTTTACTCGGGCTCCTTGGTGCCACACTCGGTCAAATGCTGCCTTGATGTCAAGGGCAGTCACTCTCACCTCACCTCTGGAATTCAGCTCTTTTGTCCATGTTTGGACCAAGGCTGTAATGAGGTCTGGAGCCGAGTGGTCCTGGCGGAACCCAAACTGAGCATCGGTGAGCAGGTTATTGGTGAGTAAGTGCCGCTTGATAGCACTGTCGACGACACCTTCCATCACTTTGCTGATGATTGAGAGTAGACTGATGGGGCGGTAATTGGCCGGATTGGATTTTGCCTGTACTTGAGTTCAGTACTGCAGTGTAGCTGGTTTGAAGTTACTTTTAGTGTGGCAGAACAATTGAAACTAGTGTTGTGTGGAACTTGGCATGATGAGAGCGTTTTGGAAGCCACGGGTGCAAGAAATGTCTCCTGGTATAATTCTTGGCAGTTGAGCACTCGTTTCCCTTCCTCACTATGCTGAGAGGGATCATTTCCCTAGCTGCAGAGTGATCATTTCCGGTAATACGCATTGTAGGAACCCATTCCCCTCCCATATACAGTGTATCCAACTGTTCATCAGGCTCAGGAACTAACTTTCATCTCGAGCAATTCTACCTCAAGGCATTTCTTGGCTCCCATAGTTGTCAGAGATGTTTATGGCGTCCCAATCTCCCGCATCATTCCAAGTTCCACACAACACTGGTGCTGTCATATTAAATCACCTACTGGACATGTTCATAATGGGATTTGAGCTGCATGTGTAAGTTTAATGCCAATTTTTAATTGTATTTTTCAAAAAATGCTGAAGCAATTTTTAGGGTTTTTTTAAAAATGCAAATACGCCACTGAATACTTTTTGAGCGAGAGAATATTGAATGCATACTTTCAATTATGTTTCATCATTTTGCTATGGATTCTACATGGGTGGGGTACAAATACTTTATGTTGAATGTAGATTTTTTAAATATTCAGTATTATAATTGAATATAGTCCTCTCTCTTGGCTGTTGGTAATTCAGAAGAAGACGTTTTAAGAACATAAGAAATAGGAGCAGGAGTAGGCCATATGGCCCCTCGAGCCTGCTCCGCCATTCAGTAAGATCATGGCTGATCTTCGACCTCAACTCCACTTTCCCGCCCGATCCCCATATTAATTCCACTAGAGTCCAAAAATCTATTGATCTCATTCTTGAATATACTTAACGACTGAGCATCCACAGCCCCCTGGGGTAGAGAATTCCAAAGATCCACAACCCTCTGAGTGAAGAAATTTTTCCTCATCTCAGTCCTAAATGGCTGACCCCTTATCCTGAGAGTATGTTCCCTAGTTCTAGACTCTCCAGCCAGCAGAAATATCTTCTCAGCATCTACTCTGTCAAGCCCTCTCAGAATCTTATATGTTTCAATGAGATCACCTCTCATTCTTCTAAACTCCAAGGAGTATAGGCCCATTCTACTCAATCTCTCCTCAAAGAACAACCCTCTCATCCCAGGAATGAATCTAGTGAACCTTTGTTGCACTGCCTCTAAGACAAGCATATCCTTCCTTAGGTAAGGAGACCAAAACTATACACAATACTCCACGTGTGGTCTCACCAAAGTCCTGTACAATTGCAGCAAGACTTCCTTACTCTTGTACTCCAACCTCCTTGCGATAAAGGCCAACATATCATTTGCCTTTCTGGTTGCTTGCTGTACCTGCATGTTAACTTTCTGTGTTCCGTGTACAAGGACACCCAAATCTCTCTCAACACAAACATTTAATAGTTTCTCACCATTTAAAAAATACTCTGTTTTTCTATTCTTCCTACCAAAGTGAATAACCTCACATTTCCCCACATTATACTCCATCTGCCACCTTCTTGCTCACTCACTTAACCTGTCGATATCCCTTTGCAGACTCTTCGTGTCCTCTTCACAGCTTACTTTCCACCTAGTTTTGTATCGTCAGCAAACTTGGATACATTATACTCGGTCCCTTCATTTAAGTTATTAATATAGATTGTAAATAGCTGAGGCCCAAGCACCGATCCTTGCAGCACCCCACTAGTTACAGCCTCCCAACCTGAAAATGTCCCGTTTATCCCTACTCTCTGTTTTCTGTCCGTTAACCAATCCTCTATCCATGCTAATATATTACCCCCAATCCCATGAGCCCTTATCTTGTGTAATAACCTCTTGTGTGGCACCTTATTGAATGCCTTTTGAAAATCCAAATATACTACATCCACTGGTTCCCCTTTATCTACCCTGCTAGTTACAATCCTCAAAAAAAACTCTAATAGATTTGTCAAACACTATTTCCATTTCATAAAACCGTGCCAGTTAATTTTCATTTTCTTCCTCCGCAGGAGGAGTTTGCTGGATATGATTTTGAAAACCGGCTTCATGTGCGTATTCATACCGCTTTAGCATCATTGAAAGAAGTCGTTCCACAGTAATTTTTGCCAAACGGGAATCCTTTTCAGTGCACATACGATTGAACTTAATCAGGTTCTGCACTTTATGCTGTAAATACACAGCAAAGAAAGTAGAATGGTCAACCTGAACTCATGAAGGCTGCATTAATCCTAAGCATGTAGAATATGTCTTCGGATGTGTAAGGGCAGTTTCACTGGTAAATGTGAGATGCAATGGAGCTGTTGCTTCTTTATAATATAGTTAAAACAGGAGGAGGCTTAGGGGTCCCAAGGATTGTCAAGTGGCCTTGCTTGTTTTTTTTCCCACTTTGATGACTATGTAGTCCAATTTAGACTAACTCTAGTATCAGTGCAGTTTAACAAAGCACAGAGCCCTTTCACATCATTGGTGCAGATTCTAATAATGTGCTTTGGTTGAGGGGGCAGAAGGTCAGGAAGGAAGTGTTCATGGCTTTTGCCTATTAATAGCCATATTTTTGTTGCACTAATTTTATTTATAATTTGCCTAGATTTAATGCCATCATTATTTTAAAATGTGTAAAATATTATTAGCACTTTTTAATCCCTTTTGTATTAGAACCCCACAGAACACCAGCAGCAAAGGACTAGAGTTCATTTCTGCTCAGGGTCGTTTGTTAATTGAGTGAGAGATGCAGTATCTACAAGGCCTTTTTGAAATGCCTCTTTGATCCTGTTCTGCCACTACACTAAGATGTTATTTGCGATCTTCTGTGTTAGCATACTTTTAAAAGTATCCAAATACCTCAGTTGTAGATCACATGTACAAGAAACAAAAGGGTGTGAAATTCAGACATTTTAAAAGAATATCTTGGAAAACAGGGTAATAGACAAATGGAACTGCTTTGTAGCATCTCAGTGTCTAATTATCTGCTTTTGTCATTCGTTTTGTCAAATGGTGCTGGGTTTGTATCTACTGTTACTAGCATCTTACAGGGAAAACAAGATTTTATTCTGTATTAGATTATGCCATTGCCAAGTTATTTATGCTCCATTATCTGAGAGGTTTGAACCAATGAACAAGAACATATCACTTGGATGCAGATGTCACTTGGAAACACCACGTGATTGGTTTTTAAAAAATGTATTTTTTATAAATCTGTATTGAAATCTGAGGCATGATCTAATGGCAATAAAATCAAAGTGTACATGGTTCCTGAATAGTACACATTTGGTTTGTATACATCGCGACACCTTGTGTGGGATTGTCCGGCAACCATAAATGTTTATGCGCCAATTGTCTCCCTTTTTCCTGAAGTTGTTGACTGCTTGCTGCGGTATGATTCTACAGGCGCTGGTTGCCCCTCTGGTACCTTGCCCAAGTGGCTAGTTGTACCACCTATACTGCCACCTTGGCTGAGGTCAGCTAACTTGGCACAGACCTTGCAGCCTTTCTGTAAGACTAAGCAACTCCTTTGGGAGAAACTCACTTGAACCGTTGCTGATTACGTTGTTTTTTTTTTCTTTCTGAATTTTCAGGTTGTTCCTCAGCAAAGTGTTTTATTTAGAATTTGGAATCTGTAATACTGTATTTCCAAACTGATGATCCCTAGAATTTCAGTCCCCTTATTTTACACTATGTTGTATAATTCTATATTGTGGCTATTTTTGTTTTATTTTAGAGTAGAATGAAATAACTGAGGTTTTGCCATCTGGTAATGTGGGTAAAGTGATGTAACGTGAATGTTTCCAATTTGCTTACACTGGAGAATGTTATCAACATTTTTGCTGTAGTACACATATTGATCAGCGGAAGGGAAATACAAATAAATTCAAAAATGTTAATGAACTGAATCTTGGAAATTACCCAAGAATTAATGTCTCCCAGGTTGTGGTAACTGTATTGTATAAACAGAGGAAGAATTTGTTCACCTTGCATCGACAAACAACTTAGTTACAGAAGGAACCAGCACTTACAAATGTTCTTATCAGGCTCATAAAACTATAGTATTGTAACTTTTTCTGCCTGCCCATCACACTAAGGTACTGTGATGCTATTTGAGACTGGAGGTTGAGAACTGGGTCTGTTCATTGTGTACATGAGTGGAAATGTTGATTAACTCTATGGTGATGAGAACTGTCACTGTATTTTTGACTGTATGTAGACTGCTATTACTCTGCTGTATTAAAAAAGACATACGTCCAGATATGTTGTGGTTAATATCTACTAACTGAAATATAAATAGTCATCACATTGTAGTTAGTTTGAAAACAATTTCAAAATATTTGACCAGAACTTTATTGGGGGGGGGGGGGGGGGGGTGGAAAAATTAGTATATAAAACTAAGCATTGTGCTATTATAACTTCAATATAACCTCATAAACATATAGCCTCAAATGTGCTATTGGGTAAGATTCTATATTATATGTGTAAATAGGTGTGCGCACACAAAAATGTAGACCACACTCAGTATTATCTGATTTTCAGCTTCAACACATGATATCCAAAATGTTAATGTTATTTTTTCAAACTTAAGCTACTATACAACTCAAGTCCATTTTACAAAATTTGTTCTTGGAATGTGGGTGACGCTGGAAAGGTTGTATTTATTGCCCTTAGTGGCCAAGAGAAGATGGTGGTGGGTCATCTTCTTGAATTGTTGTAATTGTGGTCCCACAATGGTGTTGAGTACGGAATTCCAGGCTATTGATCCAATGACAATGAAGAAGCAGTGGTATATGTCCAAGTCCAAGAATGGTGTGAGACGAGGAGGGGAAATGGCAGGGAGTGATGCTCCAACGATGTTGCTCTTCTTGTCCTCCTTGGTGTTAGAGGTTGCTGGGCTGGGAGGTACTGTTAAAGTAAACTCGGTGAGATGCTGCAGTGCATCCTGTAAGTAGTACATACTGAAGCCACACTGTGGCACATCTACCATACGACCCAAGTTCACCTATCATACGGCCCAACTAGGATAGCTTTACATAAACTCAAGGTGAGGGCGTATGGAAGAACTGAAGTTTAACCTTATTGCTTTATAGTTGTGTGAAGCGGATGGTGAAACTGGATTATGGTATTAAAGACTTAAATATGCTAATGATCCAGCAGAACAGGCTTAGTTGAGTATGTTGGAGGTGGTAATTTGACTCTCTTGCTGGTCCTGCCAAGGGAGGGGATGTCGAGAATGTGGAATACCTAAAAAGATGATAGGATAGAGATAGATCAGAGGTTCTGTCTGATTGAGAAGGTTAGCAGTTTGAAAAATAACAGCACTTAAAAGTGAGACACAGGGGTGGGGTGGAGGAACCACAAAAACATGGCAATAATATGAGATGACAAGAAAGAACTCCAATTTCTATAGCTCCTTTCACGACTTCAGGACATCCCAAAGTGCTTTACAGCCAATTAAGTACTTTTTGAAGTGTAGTCACTGTTGTAATGTAGGAAACACGGCAGCCAATTTGCGCACAGGAAGATCCTGCAAACAATGAGATAATGACACGATAATCTGTTCTCAGGTGTTGTTTGAGGAATAAATATTGGCCAGGACACCCAGGTCAACTCTTAGAAATAGCAGCCATGAGATCTTCTACCTGAGAGGGCAGACAGGGCCTCTGTTTAACGACACATCCAAAAGATGGTGCCTCCGACAGTGCAGCACTGGAGTGTCGGCCTAGATTTTTGTGCTCAAGTCCCTGGAATGGGAAGTACTGAGTGGGGAAAGTGAACAAAATGAAACAGGTAAACTGCAGAGTAGGATATGCAGCAGTAACAGAACTGGTAAAACGAATGAGTTGATGCTAAGTATATGTTCATGACTAATCCCTTCAGTGTTTACTTGCATGTGATTGGAACCAGTGAAGAACCAGGCTAGAAGATAATATGTGGAAGGGATTGTGTGAGTCCGAAAGCAGTGATTTCACTCTTGCCAAACGTGAGAGGGTTAGTGTGGATACAAATAGAACCGATGAGCCAGTTGGAAAAGGTAAACCTCACCTGTATGATTACCCATTGGAAGCATGATAGAATTGTCAAAAGAGCACCTTGGGTTGGGATTGGAGGTGTTGGGGGGGAGGGTTGGGTGAGATTTGAGAGGTCATACGTATGTGGAATTATGGATAAAATATCCTCCATCGTTTTGCTTTTGCGAAATACTGTAGATGCTGGAAATCCCAAATAAAAACAGAAAATGCTGGAAAAACTCAGCAGCATCTGTGGAGAGAGAAACGCAACTCAATCCACAGATTATGAGAGTGTGCAGCATTTTCTGTTTTTTGAGTAGTTAATTGTTGAGTGGCCAGAGGGCACTTAAACAACTTCTCTTCAAGTGCATATGTTGGATTCCCAGACTGAGTCCGTGCAATTATCTCTCCATTCCGCTCACTGAATCCGCCTTTTATTGTGAATGAGCTCTCCTGAGCACGTGCTCTCCAGGAGCGTGGCGGGAAACTTCCATTCACAAGCTCACCACCGCCAGGCAGGGGCGGGGTTTAATTTTGATTGGCGGGGACACGTGTCTGCTGAGCTAACGATGACGTGAACAATACGCTTGTGTTTTTGAAAGGGCCACGCGCAGCTCATGGCCGTTTCATTTCAAAACGCGTTGAGCGTCCGCGAGAGGAAAAAGCGACGGAAAGCCGGCCGGTCCTGGTAAGGTTGCATTCAAGTGCGGGTAGAGTAGATCAGCCAAATAAAGCGAGAAGAGAAGATAAAGGATCATTTTGGGGCGGATTGGAATTGTCCACTCCCCCAAACGAACCACACATCACCCATCCAAGGTGTTTGCTGCCCTAAATGGTGAGTGGGCTTGGGAGGAAGCATCTCAGACTGGGGTTTGGGTGTCTGTATGCAGTGAGCTGGGCTATGGGTGTCTATATGCGGTGAGCTGGGGTATGGGTGTCTATATGCGGTGAGCTGGGGTATGGGTGTCTATATGCAGTGAGCTGGGGTATGGGTGTCTATATGCGGTGAGCTGGGGTATGGGTGTCTATATTCGGTGAGATGGAGTATGGGTGTCTATATTCAGTGAGCTGGGATATGGGTGTCTATATTCGGTGAGCTGGGGTATGGGTGTCTATATTCAGTGAGCTGGGGTATGGGTGTCTATATTCAGTGAGCTGGGGTATGGGTGTCTATATTCGGTGAGATGGAGTATGGGTGTCTATATTCGGTGAGCTGGGGTATGGGTGTCTATATGCGGTGAGCTGGGGTATGGGTGTCTATATGCGGTGAGCTGGGGTATGGGTGTCTATATGCGGTGAGCTGGGGTATGGGTGTCTATATGCGGTGAGCTGGGGTATGGGTGTCTATATGCGGTGAGCTGGGGTATGGGTGTCTATATGCGGTGAGCTGGGGTATGGGTGTCTATATGCGGTGAGCTGGGATATGGGTGTCTATATGCGGTGAGCTGGGCTATGGGTGTCTATATGCGGTGAGCTGGGCTATGGGTGTCTATATGCGGTGAGCTGGGCTATGGGTGTCTATATGCGGTGAGCTGGGCTATGGGTGTCTATATGCGGTGAGCTGGGCTATGGGTGTCTATATGCGGTGAGCTGGGGTATGGGTGTCTATATGCAGTGAGCTGGGGTATGGGTGTCTATATGCGGTGAGCTGGGGTATGGGTGTCTATATGCGGTGAGCTGGGGTATGGGTGTCTATATGCGGTGAGCTGGGGTATGGGTGTCTATATTCAGTGAGCTGGGATATGGGTGATCTGCATTCAGTGAGCTGGGGTATGGGTGTCTATATTCAGTGAGCTGGGGTATGGGTGTCTATATGCAGTGAGCTGGGGTATGGGTGTCTATATGCAGTGAGCTGGGATATGGGTGTCTATATGCAGTGAGCTGGGGTATGGGTGATCTGCAGTGAGCTGGGATATGGGTGTCTATATTCAGTGAGCTGGGGTATGGGTGTCTCTATTCAGTGAGCTGGGGTATGGGTGTCTCTATTCAGTGAGCTGGGGTATGGGTGTCTCTATTCAGTGAGCTGGGGTATGGGTGTCTCTATTCAGTGAGCTGGGGTATGGGTGTCTCTATTCAGTGAGCTGGGTATGGGTGTCTATATTCAGTGAGCTGGGATACGACTCTATATTCAGTGAGCTGGAGTATGGGTGTCTATATTCAGTGAGCTGGGATATGGGTGTCTATATTCAGTGAGCTGGGGTATGGGTGTCTATATTCAGTGAGCTGGGGTATGGGTGTCTATATTCAGTGAGCTGGGATATGGGTGTCTATATTCAGTGAGCTGGGATATGGGTGTCTATATTCAGTGAGCTGGGGTATGGTTGTCTATATCCAGTGAGCTGGGATATGGGTGTCTATATCCAGTGAGCTGGGATATGGGTGTCTATATCCAGTGAGCTGGGATATGGGTGTCTATATCCAGTGAGCTGGGGTATGGGTGTCTATATTCAGTGAGCTGGGATATGGGTGAGCTGGGGTATGGGTGTCTATATTCAGTGAGCTGGGATATGGGTATCTGCAGTGAGCTGGGATATGGGTGTCTATATGCAGTAGGCTGGGATATGGGTGTCTATATGCAGTGAGCTAGGATATGGGTGTCGATATTCAGTGAGCTGGGGTATGGGTGTCTATATTCAGTGAGCTGGGATATGGGTGTCTATTGGCAGTGAGCTGGGATATGGGTGTCTATATGCAGTGAGCTGGGATATGGGTGTCTATATCCAGTGAGCTGGGATATGGGTGTCTATATCCAGTGAGCTGGGATATGGGTGTCTATATGCAGTGAGCTAGGATATGGGTGTCGATATTCAGTGAGCTGGGGTATGGGTGTCTATATTCAGTGAGCTGGGATATGGGTGTCTATTGGCAGTGAGCTGGGGTATGGTTGTCTATATCCAGTGAGCTGGGATATGGGTGTCTATATCCAGTGAGCTGGGATATGGGTGTCTATATCCAGTGAGCTGGGATATGGGTGTCTATATCCAGTGAGCTGGGGTATGGGTGTCTATATTCAGTGAGCTGGGATATGGGTGAGCTGGGGTATGGGTGTCTATATTCAGTGAGCTGGGATATGGGTGTCTATATTCAGTGAGCTGGGATATGGGTATCTGCAGTGAGCTGGGATATGGGTGTCTATATGCAGTCGGCTGGGATATGGGTGTCTATATGCAGTGAGCTAGGATATGGGTGTCGATATTCAGTGAGCTGGGGTATGGGTGTCTATATTCAGTGAGCTGGGATATGGGTGTCTATTGGCAGTGAGCTGGGATATGGGTGTCTATATGCAGTGAGCTGGAATATGGGTGATCTGCAGTGAGCTGGGATATGGGTGTCTATATGCAGTGAGCTAGGATATGGGTGTCTCTATTCAGTGAGCTGGGGTATGGGTGTCTCTATTCAGTGAGCTGGGGTATGGGTGTCTCTATTCAGTGAGCTGGGGTATGGGTGTCTCTATTCAGTGAGCTGGGGTATGGGTGTCTCTATTCAGTGAGCTGGGTATGGGTGTCTATATTCAGTGAGCTGGGATACGACTCTATATTCAGTGAGCTGGAGTATGGGTGTCTATATTCAGTGAGCTGGAGTATGGGTGTCTATATTCAGTGAGCTGGGATATGGGTGTCTATATTCAGTGAGCTGGGGTATGGGTGTCTATATTCAGTGAGCTGGGGTATGGGTGTCTATATTCAGTGAGCTGGGATATGGGTGTCTATATCCAGTGAGCTGGGATATGGGTGTCTATATTCAGTGAGCTGGGGTATGGGTGTCTATATCCAGTGAGCTGGGATATGGGTGTCCATATCCAGTGAGCTGGGATATGGGTGTCGATATCCAGTGAGCTGGGGTATGGGTGTCTATATCCAGTGAGCTGGGGTATGGGTGTCTATATTCAGTGAGCTGGGATATGGGTGAGCTGGGGTATGGGTGTCTATATTCAGTGAGCTGGGGTATGGGTGTCTATATTCAGTGAGCTGGGATATGGGTGTCTATATTCAGTGAGCTAGGATATGGGTGTCGATATTCAGTGAGCTGGGGTATGGGTGTCTATATTCAGTGAGCTGGGATATGGGTGTCGATATGCAGTGAGCTAGGATATGGGTGTTTATATGCAGTGAGCTGGGATATGGGTGTCTATAGGCAGTGAGCTGGGATATGGGTGTCTATAGGCAGTGAGCTGGGATATGGGTGTCTATATGCAGTGAGCTGGAATATGGGTGATCTGCAGTGAGCTGGGATATGGGTGTCTATATGCAGTGAGCTGGGATATGGGTGTCTATATGCAGTGAGCTAGGATATGGGTGTCGATATTCAGTGAGCTGGGGTATGGGTGTCTATATTCAGTGAGCTGGGATATGGGTGTCGATATGCAGTGAGCTAGGATATGGGTGTTTATATGCAGTGAGCTGGGATATGGGTGTCTATAGGCAGTGAGCTGGGATATGGGTGTCTATATGCAGTGAGCTGGAATATAGGTGTTTATATGCAGTGAGCTGGGGTATGGGTGTTTATATGCAGTGAGCTGGGGTATGGGTGTTTATATGCAGTGAGCTGGGATATGGGTGTCTATAGGCAGTGAGCTGGGATATGGGTGTCTTTATGCAGTGAGCTAGGATATGGGTGTCTATATGCAGTGAGCTGGGATATGGGTGTCTATATGCAGTGAGCTGGGATATGGGTGATCTGCAGTGAGCTGGGGTATGGGTGTCTATATTCAGTGAGCTGGGGTATGGGTGTCTATATGCAGTGAGCTGGGGTATGGGTGTCTTTATGCAGTGAGCTGGGGTATGGGTGTCTATATGCAGTGAGCTGGGATATGGGTGTCTTTATGCAGTGAGCTGGGATATGGGTGTCTATAGGCAGTGAGCTGGGATATGGGTGTCTATAGGCAGTGAGCTGGGATATGGGTGTCTGTATGCAGTGAGCTGGAATATGGGTGATCTGCAGTGAGCTGGGGTATGGGTGTCTATATGCAGTGAGCTGGGGTATGGGTGTCTATATGCAGTGAGCTGGGGTATGGGTGTCTATATGCAGTGAGCTGGGGTATGGGTGTCGATATGCAGTGAGCTGGGATATGGGTGTTTATATGCAGTGAGCTGGGATATGGGTGTCTATAGCCAGTGAGCTGGGATATGGGTGTCTTTATGCAGTGAGCTAGGATTTGGGTGTTTATATGCAGTGAGCTGGGATATGGGTGTCTATAGGCAGTGAGCTGGGATATGGGTGTCTATTTGCAGTGAGCTGGAATATGTGTGATCTGCAGTGAGCTTGGGGTATGGGTGTCTATAGGCAGTGAGCTGGGATATGGGTGTCTATATGCAGTGAGCTGGGGTATGGGTGTCTGTATGCAGTGAGCTGGGATATGGGTGTCTATATTCAGTGAGCTGGGGTATGGGTGTCTATATGCAGTGAGCTGGGATATGGGTGTCTATATGCAGTGAGCTGGGATATGGGTGATCTGCAGTGAGCTGGGATATGGGTGTCTATATGCAGTGAGCTGGGGTATGGGAGTCTATATGCAGTGAGGTGAGCTGTGGTATGGGTGTCTCTGTGCAGTAAGCTGGGATATGGGTGTCTATCAGCATTGAGTTGGGATATGGGTTTCTTTGTGCAGTGAGTTGGGATATGGGTGATCTGCAGTGAGTTGGGATATGGGTGTCTATATGAGCACAGGTTGGTAACGGCAGAGAGTGTACCTTTAACAGAGTGAATTGCTAACAGTGTGCGGACTTTCAACCAGGAATTTGGTGCAGAGGGGGAAGGAGATGCTGAGCGATTTAAACCAAGGGACTATAAACTAATCTATCAACTTTTAAATCTTAAATAAAAAATACAAGAAATAAAAAAAAGTCTAAGTAGTTACTAATTGTTTTGAAATCAAGCCTAATCCATTTACTAAATATAATTTAGATCTCAAGTGATTCTATTAGTCCTAGAAATAAACTACTGATTAAATAAATAAAAACTAGAGATGGCAGGACAGGCCGTGTATCAGGACTGTAATATGTGGCAGTTTGTGGATAGCGAGACAATCCCGGATTGCCACATCTGCAGTAAATGTCTCTGGCTTGAAACACTCCAGCACAGAGTCTTTGAGCTGGAGTGCGAGTTAGAGACTCTGACACATAAGGGAGGGGGAGGTAGAGAAGGAGGGCCCGCAGTCACTGGTCCTATCCAACAGGCACAAGGTCGAATCATAGAATGGTTACAGCACAGAAAGAGGCCATTCGGCCTATTTAGCCCATGCCGGCTCTTTGTAAGAGCAGTTCTGTTAGTCCCATTTCCCTGCTTTTTCCCTGTAGACCTGCCAATTTTTTCCCTTCAAGTATTTATCTAATTCCTTTTTGAAAGCCACGATTGAATCTGCTTCCACCACCCTTTCAGGCAGCGCATTCCAGCTCATAACTAATTGCTGCGTAAAAAAGTTTTTCCTCATGTTGCCTTTGGTTCTTTTGCCAATCACCTTAAATCAGTGTCCTCTGGTTCTCGACCCTTCCGCCAATGGGAACGGTTTCTCTTTTTTTTTAATCTAAACCCTTTGTGGTTTTGAACACTTCTATCAAATCTCCTTTTAACCCTCTGCTGTAAGATGAAATTACTTGATACCTTTGAGGATAAGGATGAAGGCTCCAGGGAGGATGCTCAGAATGCTAGCCGTGGCACCGTGGACCATAAGCAGTCCAAGAGGGTGGAGGGTCAGAATAGAAAGGTTGTAGTCGTAGGGGATTCGATAATTGGGGATGGATAGTGTCCTCTGCAGCCATTCAGGAGGGCGTGTTGCCCACCTGGTGCAAGAATAAAGGACATCTCAGAACAACTGGAGAGGAACTTGGAAAGGGAGGAGTATTCAGTTTTGATGGTCCATATCGGCACCAATGACCAGGAAGAACAAGGAGGAGGCCCTACTAAGGAAATATCAGAAGCTAGGAACTAAATTAAAAAGTAAGACCTCACGGGTGTTAATCCCAGGTTTACTACCCGAACCACGTGCTAATTGGCATAGGATATGTAGATCAGAATGGTGAATGCGTGGCTGAAAGACTGGTGTGGTAAGGTGACGTTCCATTTCATGGGACACTGGCACCAGTACTGGGATAGGAAGGAACTGTACTGATGGGATGGGCTCCACCTGAACTGGAATGGGGCCAGAGTCCTAACGGAAAGGATAAATAGGGCGGTGGTTAAGGCTTTAAACGAGCAAGAAGGGAGGAGGAACTAGTAGCAATAACAAAAGCTTCAAGATAAAAGAAACAGGAGATGAGTGTAAAGGTCAGACCAGAGTAAGGAATAAAGATAACATAAATGGTCAAGGACCAAATACAGTTATAAAACAGAAGTTTAAAAGGACTGTTAAATATAAAGTTAAAAGAACAACCAAAGATGAATTAAACTGCCTGTACAGTAATGTACACAGCATTCAAAATAAAGCGGGGGAACTGGAGGCAATAATCCGTAGTGAGGAACCAGATATAGTAGGAGTAACTGAAACATGGCTACATAAAGAACAGGATTGGCAACTAAATATTGCAGGCTACAACATAATCAGAAAGGATAAGGGAGGGTGGAGTAGCTGTACTAATTAGAGATAACAATGGCAGTTGTAAAAAAGGACATAACTAACAAAAGGGTAGAACAGAATCCATATGGATTGAAATTAAAGACAAGAAGGGATCGATCACTCTAATAGGGATTTACTACAGACCATCTAATTGTGGAAAGGAGCTGGAAGAAGAAATATATAAGCAAATATGTGAAATGAGTAAAAGACATAGTTAAAATCTCCCATGATTAATCTATCTCCAAATATACTGAAAGAGACAGGTAAAGGAGCACAGGGAATGGAGTTTTAACAATGCGTGCAGGATTCCTTTCTTACCCAGTATATAAAAAGCTCAACAAGAGTGGAAGCAGTGCTAAATTAAGGAATGGGAAATGAACCAGAACAGTTAAGAGAAGTAAGCATAGGGGAACATCTAGGCAATAGTGATCACAACATAGTACGGTTTAAGATAAAGATTGAGAAGGACATAAGTAAGACGAAGACCAAAGTAATAAATTGGAAAAAAGCTGATTTTCAGGGGATGAGAATGGAACGATAAAAATTTACTGATAAACAAAAAAATAGAACAGCAGTGGGAAACATTTAAAATGGTGTTCAATAGAGTACAGGAGAAATATAATCCCACTAAAAAGCAAGAACAAACTAGCCAGTAATGATAAAATATGGATGAATAAAGAAATAGGGGAAAATTGAAACCAAAGAAAAAGGCATACACTAAGTACATAAACAACAAAGGAGAGGATGACAAAAGGGAATACGAAAAGGTTAGGAAAGAAGTTTAAAAAGAACAATTACTTTGCCTCAATATTTATCAGGGAAACTAATATGGTGGGCGTGACATTAGAAGAAGAGATCAAAAAAGATAAAAACATTTAAAATAGAAAAGGGGAAGATAATTGATAAACTAATCAAACTTAGAAAGTATAAAACCCCTGGTCCGGATGGATTGCATCCGTGCATATTAAAAGAAGTTAGGGAAGAGATAGGAAAAGAAATAAGAGCAGGAATAGGCCGTAAGGCCCCTTGAGCCTGCTCCGCCATTCAATAAAATCATGGCTGATCTTCTACCTCAACTCCACTTCTCACCCTATCTTCATATCCCTTGATTCTCTTAGTGTCCAGAATATACTTAACGACTGAGCATCCACAGCCCTCTGGGGGAGAGAATTCCAAAGATTCACAACCCTCTGAGTGAAGAAATTTTTCTTCATCTTGGTCCTAAATGGCCACCCCCTTAGCTTGAGCCTATGGACCCCTATTTCTAGACCCTCCAGCCATGGGAAGCAGCCTCTCAACATCTACCTTATCAAGCCCTCTAAGAATTTTATACACATCAGTGAGATCACCTCTCATTCTTCTAAACTCCAGAGAATATAGGCCCATTCTACTCAAATCTCTCCTCATAGGTCAACCCTCTCTTCCCAGGAATCAATCTAGTGAATCTTTGTTGCGGCCCCTCTAAGGCAAGTATATCCTTAGGTAAGGAGAACAAAACTGTACACAGTACTCCAGGAGCAAAATACTGCGGATGCTGGAAATCTGAAATAAAAACACGAAATGCTGGAAATACTCAGCAAGTCTGGCAGCATTTGTGGGGAAAGAAACAGATAAGATTTCAGGTCGATGACCTTTAGTCAGAACCAGCTCCAACCCCCTTGCAATAAAGGTTAACATTCTATTTGCCTTCCTAATTACTTGCTGTACCTGCATGTTAACTTTCTGTGATTCGTGTACAAGGACATCCAAATCCCTCTGACTACCAATATTTCTTAATCTCTCACCTTTTAAAATATATTCTGCTTTTCTATTCTTCCTACCAAAGTGGATAATTTCATATTTCCCCACATTATTTCAGTAAGGCATTTCACAAAAGTCCCACATGGCAGACTGGTCAGAAAGGTAAAAGCCCATGGGATACAGGGAAATGTGGCGAATTGGATCCAAAATTGGATTAATGATTTGGACTTGAATGTAGGAGGCATGATTGGCAAATTTGCAGACAACACAAAAATTGGCCATGTAGTTGATAGTGAAGAGGATAGCTGTAGACTCCAAGAAGATATGCCAATGTCCCAGACTCTTCCATCACCATCCCTGGGTACGTCCTGTCCCACCGGCAGGACAGACCGACCAGAGGTGGCGGGACAGTGATATACAGTCAGGAGGGAGTTGCCCTGGAAGTCCTCAACATTGACTCCGGACCCCATGAAATCTCATGGCATCAAGTCAAACATGGGCAAGGAAATCTCCTGCTGATTACCACCGACTGCTCTCCCTCAGCTGATGAATCAGTCCTCCTCCATGTTGAACACCACTTGGAGGAAGCACTGAGGGTAGCAAGGGCACAGAATGTACTCTGGGTGGGGGACTTCAATGTCCATCACCAAGAGTGGCTCGGTAGCACCACCACTGACCGAGCTGGCCGAGTCCTGAAGGACATAGCTGCCAGACTGAGCCTGCGGCAGGTGGTGAGCGAACCAACACGAGGGAAAAACTTACTTGACCTCGTCCTCACCAATCTACCTGTCGCAGATGCATCTGTCAATGATGCCGGAGTCCAGCACGTGAGTGCAAAAGACAAGGCTGAAGCGTTTGCAACCATCTTCAGCCAGAAGTGCCGAGTGGATGATCATCTCGGCCTCCTCCCAATTACCCCACCATCACAGAAGCCAGTCTTCAGCCAATTCGATTCACTCCACGTGATATCAAGAAACGGCTGAGTGCACTGGATACAGCAAAGGCTATGGGCCCCGACAGCAACCCGGCTGTAGTGCTAAAGACTTGTGCTCCAGAACTAGTCGCGCCTCCAGCCAAACTGTTCCAGTACAGCTACAACACTGGCATCTACCTGACAATGTGGAAAATTGCCCAAGTATGTCCTGTCCACAAAAAGCAGGATCAATCCAATCCGGCCAATTACTGCCCCATCAGTCTACTCTCAATCATCAGCAAAGTGATGGAAGGTGTCGTCTACAGTGCGATCAAGCAGTACTTACTCACCAATAACCTGCTCACTGATACTCACCACTCGGCTCCAGACCTCATTACAGCCTTGGTCCAAGCTGAATTCCAGAGGTGAGGTGAGAGTGACTGCCCTTGACATCAAGGCAGCATTTGACCGAGTGTGGCACCAAGGAGCCCTAGTAAAATTGAAGTCAATGGGAATCGGGGAAAATTCTCCAGTGGCTGGAGTCATACCTAGCACAAAGGAAGATGGTAGTGGTTGTTGGAGACCAATCATCTCAGCCCCAGGACATTGCTGCAGGAATTCCTCAGGGCAGTGTCCTAGGCCCAACCGTCTTCAGCTGCTTCATCAATGACCTTCCCTGCATCATAAGGTCAGAAATGGGGATGTTCGCTAATGATTGCACAGTGTTCAGTTCCATTCGCATCCCCTCAGATAATGAAGCAGTCCGTGCCCTCATGCAACAAGCCCTGGACAACATCCAGGCTTGGACTGATAAGTGGCAAGTAACATTCGCCCCAGACAAGTGCCAGGCAATGACCATCTCCAACAAGAGAGAGTCTAACCACCTCCCCTTGACATTCAACGGCCTTACCATTGCCGAATCCCCCACAAACAACATCCTGGGGGTCACCATTGACCAGAAACTTAACTGGACCAGCCACATAAATACTGTGGCTACAAGAACAGGTCAAAAGCTGGGTATTCTGCGGCGAGTGACTCACCTCCTGACTCCCCAAAGCCTTTCCACCATCTACAAGGCACAAGTCAGGAGTGTGATGGAATACTGTCCACTTGCCTGGATGAGTGCAGCTCCAACAACACTCTAGAAGCTCGACACCAGGACAAATCAGCCCGCTTGATTGGCACCCCATCCACCACCGGAAACATTCACTCCCTTCACCACCGGCGCACAGTGGCTGCAGTGTGTACCATCCACAGGATGCACTGCAACAACTCGCCAAGGCTTCTTCGTTAGCACCTCCCAAACCCGCGATCTCCACCCCCCAGAAGGACAAGGGCAGCAGGCACATGGGAACAACACCACCTGCATGTTCCCCTCCAAGTCACACGCCATCCCGACTTGGAAATATATCACCGTTCCTTCATCGTCGCTGGGTCAAAATCCTGGAACTCCCGTCCTAACAGCACAGTGAGCGAACCTTCACCACACGGACTGCAGCGGTTCAAGAAGGCGGCTCACCACCACCTTCTCAAGGGCAATTTGGGATGGGCAATAAATGTTGGCCTCGCCTGCAATGCCCACATACCATGAACGAATAAAAAGAAATATATCAATGGGCTGGTGGAGTGGACGGAAATGTAGCAAATGGAGTTCAACCCAGAGAAGTGTGATGTAATGCACTTAGGGAGGGCAAACAGTAAAAGGGAATAAGCAGTAAACGGGAGTATATTGAGAGTGGTAGAGGAAGTGAGAGACCTTGGAGTGCATGTACACAGGTCCCTGAAGGTGGCAGTACAGGTAGATAAGGTGGTGAAGAAGACATATGGAACGCTGTCCGTTAATAGCCGAGGTATAGAATACAAAAGCAGGGATGTAATGATGGAACTGTATAAAATGCTGGTACGGCCACAGCTGGAGTATTGTGTGCAGTTCTGGTCACCACATTACAGGAAGGACATAATTGCTCTGGAGAGAGTGCAGAGAAGATTTACAAGAATGTTGCCAGGGCTTGAAAATTGCAGCTACGAGGAGAGATTGGATAGGCTGGGATTGTTTTCTTTGGAGCAGAGGAGACTGAGGGGAGACTTGATTGAGGTGTACAAAATTATGAGGGGCCCAGGTAGAGTAGACAGGAAGTACCTGTTTCCCCTAGCGGAGAATTCAAGAACTAGAGGACATAGATTTAAGCTGATTGGCGGAAGGATTAGAGGGGACATGAGGAAAAACTTCTTTACCCAGAGGGTGGTGGGTGTATGGAATTCGCTGCCCCGACTTGGTGGTAGAGGCATGGACTCTCAACTCTTTAAAAAAGTATCTGGACGTGCACCTAAAGTGCTGTAAGCTGCAGGGCTATGGACCGGTTGCTGGAAGGTGGAATTAGAATGGGCATCAGGTTGTTCTTCGAGCTTGCGCGGACACAATGGGCCGAATGGCCCCCTTCTGTGCTGTATCTTTTCTATGGTTCTATTATACTCCATCTGCCACCACCTTGCCCACTCACTTAACCTGTCTCCCTGTGCAGCCTCCTCACAGTTTATTTTCCCACCGAGCTTTAAATCGTCAGCAAACTTGGATTCACTACACTCGGACCCCTCATCGAAATCATTGATTTATATTGTGAACAGCTGAGGCCCAAGCACTGATCCTTGCAGCACCTCAGTGGTTTCAACCTGCTAACCTGAAAATTACCCGTTTATTCCGACTCTCTGTTTTCTGTCCGTTAATTGATCCTCAATCCATGCTGATATATTACTCCCAATCCAGGACGTTATGGGAGGTTAGGGAGGAAATTGCGGGTCCCCTAGCAGAGATATTTGAATCATCCACCGCTACAAGTGAGGTGCCTGAAGATTGGAGGGTAGCAAATGTTGTGCCTTTGTTTAAGAAGGGCGGCAGGGAAAAACCTGGGAACTACAGACCGGTGAGCCTGACATCTGTAGTGGGTAAGTTGTTAGAGGGTATTCTGAGGGACAGGATCTACAGGCATTTGGAGAGGCAGGGACTAATTAGGAACAGTCAGCATGGTTTTGTGAGAGGAAAATCATGTCTCACGAATTTGATTGAGTTTTTTGAAGGGGTAACCAAGAAGATAGATGAGGGCTGTGCAGTGGATGTGGTCTACATGGACTTCAGCAAAGCCTTTGACAAGGTACCGCATGGTAGGTTGTTGCATAAGGTTAAATCTCATGGGATCCAAGGTGAGGTAACCAATTGGATACAAAATTGGCTTGACGACAGAAGACAGAGGGTGGTTGTAGAGGGTTGTTTTTCAAACTGGATGCCTGTGTCCAGCAGTGTGCCTCAGGGATCGGTGCTGGGTCCGCTGTTATTTGTTATTTATATTAATGATTTGGATGAGAATTTAGGAGGCATGGTTAGTAAGTTTGCAGATGACACCAAGATTGGTGGCATTGTGGACAGTGAAGAAGGCTATCTAGGATTGCAACGGGATCTTGATAAATTGGGCCAGTGGGCCGATGAATGGCAGATGGAGTTTAATTTAGATAAATGTGAGGTGATGCATTTTGGTAGATCGAATCGGGCCAGGACCGACTCCGTTAATGGTAGGGCGTTGGGGAGAGTTATAGAACAAAGAGATCTAGGAGTACAGGTTCATAGCTCCTTGAAAGTGGAGTCACAGGTGGATAGGGTGGTGAAGAAGGCATTCAGCATGCTTGGTTTCATTGGTCAGAACATTGAATGCAGGAGTGGGGATGTCTTGTTGAAGTTGTACATGGCATTGGTGAGGCCACACTTGGAGTACTGTGTACAGTTCTGGTCACCCTATTATAGAAAGGATATTATTAAACTAGAAAGAGTGCAGAAAAGATTTACTAGGATGCTACCGGGACTTGATGGTTTGACTTTTCGGGAGAGGTTAGACAGACTGGGACTTTTTTCCCTGGAGAGTAGGAGGTTAAGGGGTGATCTTATAGAAGTCTATAAAATAATGAGGGGCATAGATAAGGTAGATAGTCAAAATCTTTTCCCAAAGGTAGGGGAGTCTATAACGAGGGGGCATAGATTTAAGGTGAGAGGGGAGAGATACAAAAGGGTCCAGAGGGGCAATTTTTTCACTCAAAGGGTGGTGAGTGTCTGGAACGAGCTGCCAGAGGCAGTAGTAGAGGCGGGTACAATTTTGTCTTTTAAAAAGCATTTGGACAGTTACATGGGTAAGATGGGTATCGAGGGATATGGGCCAAGTGCAGGAAATTGGGACTAGCTTCGTGGTATAAACTGGGCGACATGGACATGTTGGGCCGAAGGGCCTGTTTCCATGTTGTAACTTCTATGATTCTATGATTCAATCCCATGAGCCCTAATTTTGTGTAACAACCTCTTGTGTGGCACCTTATCAAATGCCTTTTGAAAATCCAAATATACTACATCCACTGGTTCCCCTTTTTTAAATTCGTTCATGGGATGTGGGCGTCGCTGGCGAGGCCGGCATTTATTGCCCATCCCTAATTGCGCTTGAGAAGGCGGTGGTGAGCCCATGTGGTGAAGGTTCTCCCACAGTGCTGTTAGGAAGGGAGTTCCAGGATTTTGACCCAGCGACGATGAAGGAACGGCGATATATCTATCCTGCTAGTTGCATCCTCAAAAAAACTCTCTAACAGATTTGTCAAACACAATTTCCCCTTCATAAAACTGTGTTGACTTTGCCTAATCAAATTATGATTTTCTAAATGCCCTGTTACTATGTCCTTAATAATAGAATCTAGCATTTTACCTACTACTGATGTCAGGCTAACTGGCCTATAGTTCCCTGTTTTCTCTCTTATTTCTTGAATAGCAGGATTACATTTGCTACTTTCCAATCCAGGGGGACCTTTCTAGCATCTGGGGAATTCTGGACGATCAAAACCAATACATCCAATATCTCTGCAGCCACCTGTTTTAAAGCCCTAGGATGTAGGCCATCAGGTCCAAGGGATTTGTCGACTTTTAGCCCCATTAATTTACATACTTGTAGAAGCTCTTAGAGTCATAGAGTTATACAGCACGGATAGAGGCCCTTCGGCCCATCGTGTCCGCGCCGGCCATCAGCCCTGTCTACTCTAATCCCATATTCCAGCATTTGGTCCGTAGCCTTGTATGCTATGGCATTTCAAGTGCTCATCCAAATGCTTCTTGAATGTTGTGAGGGTTCCTGCCTCCACAACCCTTTCAGATAGTGAGTTCCAGACTCCAACCACCCTCTGGGTGAAAAAGTTCTTTCTCAAATCCCCTCTAAACCTCCCGCCTTTTACCTTGAATCTATGTCCCCTTGTTATAGAATCCTCAATGAAGGGAAAAAGCTCCTTAGTATCCATCCTATCTGTGCCCCTCATAATTTTGTACACCTCAATCATGTCCCCCCTCAGCCTCCTCTGCTCCAAGGAAAACAAACCCAATCTTCCCAGTCTCTCTTCATAGCTGAAGCGCTCCAGCCCTGATAACATCCTGGTGAATCTCCTCTGCACCCTCTCCAAAGCGATCACATCCTTCCTGTAGTGTGGCGACCAGAACTGCACACAGTACTCCAGTTGTGGCCTAACCAGTGTTTTATACAGCTCCATCATAACCTCCTTGCTCTTATATTCTATGCCTCGGCTAATAAAGGCAAGTATCCCATATGCCTTCTTTACCACCTTATCTACCTGTTCCGCCGCCTTCAGGGATCTGTGAACTTGCACACCAAGATCCCTCTGACCCTCTGTCTTGCCTAGGGTCCTCCCATTCATTGTGTATTCCCTTGCCTTGTTAGTCCCTCCAAAGTGCATCACCTCGCACTTTTCCGGGTTAAATTCCATTTGCCACTGTTCCGTCCATCTGACCAACCCATCTATATCGTCCTGCAGACTGAGGCTATCCTCCTCGCTATTTACCACCCTACCAATTTTTGTATCATCAGCGAACTTACTGATCATACCTTTTACATTCATATCCAAGTCATTAATGTCGACCACAAACAGCAAGGGACCCAGCACCGATCCCTGAGGTACCCCACTGGCCACAGGCTTCCAGTCACAAAAACAACCTTCGACCATCACCCTCTGCCTTCTGCCACTAAGCCAGTTTTGTATCCAAAGTGCCAAGGCACCCTGGATTCCATGGGCTCGTACCTTCTTGACCAGTCTCCTGTGGGGGACTTTATCGAAGGCCTTACTGAAATCCATGTATACCACATCCACTGCGTTACCCTCATCCACACGCCTAGTCACCCCCTCAAAAAATTCAATCAAATTAGTCAGACATGATCTTCCCTTGACAAAGCCATGTTGACTATCCCTGATTAATCCTTGCTTCTCCAAGTGGAGACTAATTTTGTCCTTCAGAATTTTTTCCAATAATTTTCCTACCACTGATGTTAGGCTCACTGGCCTGTAGTTCCCCGGTTTTTCCCTACTCCCCTTCTTGAATAATGGTATTACATTAGCGGTTCTCCAGTCCTCTGGCACATCCCCTGTGGCCAGAGAGGTTCTGAATATATGTGTCAGAGCCCCCGCAATCTCCTCCTTTGCCTCACACAGTAGCCTGGGATACATTTCGTCCGGGCCTGGGGATTTATCCATTTTTAGGCCTGCTAAAACCGCCAATACCTCCTCCCGCTCGATGTTAATATGTTCGAGTATATCACAGTCCCCCTGCCGTATTTCTATGTCTACATCGTCCTTCTCCATAGTGAAAACAGATGCAAAAAATTCATTTAGAACCCCTCCTACATCTGCCGGCTCCACACACAGATTGCCATTTTTGTCCCTAATGGGCCCTATTTTTTCCCTAGTCATCCTCTTACCCTTAATATACTTATAAAACATCTTAGGATTTTCCTTTATTTTGCTCGCCAGTGTTATTTCATGGCCCCTCCTTGATCTCCTAATTTCTTTTTTAAGTATCCCCCTGCACTTTTTGTACTCCTCTAGGGCTTCCTCCGTCTTTAGCCTTTTGTATCTGCCAAAAGCCCTCCTTTTTTTCCTAATCCATTCTCGTATATCCCCTGACATCCAAGGTTCCCTGGAGTTCTTGGAACCACCCTTGACCTTTACGGGAACATGTTGCCATTGTATGGTCTCAATCTCCCTTCTGAAAGACTCCCATTGCTCCGATGCGGATTTTCCTACAAGCAGCTGATCCCAGTCCATTTTGGCCAGATCCTGCCTTATCCTATTAAAATCGGCCTTCCCCCAATTTAGAACCTTTATTTCCGGCCCCTCCCTGAACTTTTCCATGACCACCTTAAATCTCACCGAATTATGGTCACTGTCACCAAAGTGCTCACCTACTAGCACTTCTTCCACTTGGCCGGCCACATTCCCTAGAATTAGGTCCAGTACCGCCCCCTCTCTTGTAGGACTTTCTACATGCTGGCTCAAAAAGCTCTCCTGGATGCACGTTAAGAATTTTGTACCCTCTAAGCCTTTTACACTCTGAGTATCCCAGTTAATATTGGGGAAGTTGAAATCCCCCACGATTATTACCCTATTATTTGCACAATTTTCTGAGATTTGCCTACATATCTGTTCCTCTATCTCCCCCTGACTGTTTGGGGGCCTATAGTACACTCCCATCAAAGTGCTTGCCCCCTTTTTGTTTTTAAGCTCCACCCATATGGCCTCATTAGAGGAACCTGCTAATATATCATCCCTCCTTATGGCAGTAATTGATTCTTTAATTAATATTGCGACCCCCCCTCCTCTTATACCTCCCCCTCTGTCTCGCCTGAAGATTCTGTACCCCGGTATATTGAGCTGCCAGTCTTGCCCCTCCCTCAACCATGTCTCTGTGACAGCAACAATATCATACTCCCATGTGTTTATCAACACCTTCAGTTCATCCACCTTATTCGCAAGACTCCTTGCATTAAAATAGATGCCATCCAGCCTTGCCCTCACATATTTGCCCTGTCTTCCAAGCTGACTTGTTTTTTTCTCTATATTTGGCTGCACATCACCCCCTATTGTAGCTCCACTCTGTATCCCATCCCCCTGCCAAGTTAGTTTAAACCCCCCCCAACAGTGCCAGCAAACCTCCCCGCAAGGATATTTGTCCCGCTCTGGTTCAGGTGCAACCCGTCCGACTTGTACAAGTCCCACCTTCCCCAGAAGCAGGCCCAGTGATCCAGGAAACTGAAACCCTCCCTCCTGCACCAACTCTTTAGCCACGCATTCATCTGTTCTATCCTCCTATTTCTATACTCACTAGCCCGTGGCACTGGGAGTAATCCAGAGATTACAACCTTTGAGGTCCTGCTCTTTAATCTGCTACCTAGCTCCCTAAATTCTTGATGCAGGACCTCATCTCCCTTCCTACCTATGTCGTTGGTCCCAATGTGGACCACGACCTCTGCCTGCTCACCCTCCCCCTTGAGAATGCCCTGTAGCCGCTCAGTGACATCCATGACCCTGGCACCAGGGAGGCAACAAACCATCCTGGAGTCACGTTTACGGCCACAGAAACGCCTGTCTGTTCCCCTACCACTATAGCTCTTCCACTCTTTTTCCTCCCAGCCTGTGCAGCAGAGCTACCCCTGGTGCCAGGAAGTTGGCTGCTGCTGCCTTCCCCTGATAAGTCATCCCCCTCAACAATATCCAAAGCGGTATATTTGTTTGAGAGGGGGATGGCCACAGGGGACCCCTGCACTGCCTGCCTGCTCTTCTTACTCTGCCTGGTGGTCACCCAATTACTTCCTGCCTGTACAACCTTTACCTGCGGTGTGACCATCTCACTAAACGTGCTATCCACGACGTTCTCAGCATCGCGAATGCTCCTTAATGAATCCATCCGCAGCTCCAGTGCCGCAATGCGGTTTGTCAGTAGCTGCAGCTGGATACATTTCCCGCACACATGGTCGTCAGGGACACCGGAAGGGTCCCTGATTTCCCACATAGAGCAGGAACAGCATAACACGGGGCTGGGCTGTCCTGACATGACTTACCCTTTAACTAATTAATTCAAATTAAATGAATCCCACCAATTTCACTTCAATTAAAAAGGTATACTCAAGGGCCCTTGCTGAACAACAGTCCCCCACTACACAACAGAGACCAGAGAATCCACAAACTCTAACCTTAGACAAATTCAGCAGGAAAATACTCACCAGCCAATCACTTACCTCTTCCTTGGTGACGTCCCACTTGGATTACTTTTTGCTTCTTATTTATCTTAGGTCCAGGAATTAAGTCCCTGTGATGTCGCACAGTAGTTGTCTCTTGGTGCAGGTCTGCTGCTGCTTTTATTCCACAATCTCAGTCTTCTCCTCTCAGGTCCACTACCGCTCTGCAGGAAAAGTTTGGAAAAGCAAGGCAAAGCAGCACCTCCTTCCCCCACTTCACCAAACTCCCACACTTACCGAACTCTCAGCACACTGTGTAATATCCGCACACTCTTACAATCTGTTTTTAGATTTCTTGCTAGCAGAGGCACTATTAAATATATATAAAAATTCATTAGAAAGGGGAATAGTGCCAGAGGACTGGTGGACAGCTAATGTGATTGCTGTATTTAAAAAGGGAGATGGAACTAGTCCAGGGAACTATAGACCATAAAAATATAGAAAATAAGAAATAGGGGCAGGACCAGGCCATTCGGCCCTTCGAGCCTGCTTCGCCATTCAATATGATCATGGCTGATCCTCTATCTCAATCCATATTCCTGCTCTCTCCCCATACCTCTTGATGCCTTTTGTGTCTAGAAATCTATCTACTTCTTAAATATATTCAGTGACTTGGCCTCCACAGCCTTCTGTGGTAGAGAATTCCATACGTTCACCACCCTCTGAGTGAAGAAATTTCTCCTCATCTCAATCCTAAATGTCCTACCCTGTATCCTAACACTGTGACCCCTCGTTCTAGACCCCCCCAGCCAGACCCTCCCTGCATCTAGTCTGTCTAGCACCGTCAGACTTTTATACATTTCAATGAGATCCTCTCTCATTCTTCTAAACTCTAGTGAATACAGGCCTAGTGGACCCAAATTCTCCTCAGATGACAGTCCTGCTATCCCAGGAATCAGTCTGGTGAGCCTTGGCTGCGCACTCCCTCTATGGCAAGTATATCCTTTCTGAGGTAAGGAGACCAAAACTGCACATAATACTCCAGGTGTGGTCTCACCAAGGCCCTCTATAACTGCAGTAAGATATCCTTTCTCCTGTAATCAAATCCTTTTGCAATGAAGGCCAGCATGCCATTTGCCTTCCTAACTGCTTGCTGCATGTTTGCTTTTAGTGACTGGTGTACAAGGACACCCAGGTCCCTTTGTACATCAACATTTAAAAAATACTCTGCCTTTCTGGTTTTCCTTCTGAAGTGGATAACTTCACATTTATCCACATTATACTGCATCTGCCATGTATTTGCCCACTCACTCAACTTATCTAAACGCCTTGAAGCCTCTTTGCATCCTCCTCACAACTCACAATCCCGCCTAGTTTTGTGTCGTCAGCAAACTTGGAAACATTACATTTGGTTTCCTCATCCAAATCATTGATATAGCTTGTGAATAGCTGGGGCCCAAGCACTGATCCCTGCGGTACCCCACTAGTCACTGCCTGCCACCCGAAAAAGACCCATTTATCCCTACTCTATGATTCCTGTCTGTTAACCAATTTTCAATCCATGCCAGTATATTACCACCAATCCCATGTGCTTTAATTTTGCACGCTATCCTCTTATGTGGGACTTTTTCAAAGGCCTTCTGAAAATCCACATCCACTGGTTCTCCCTTATCCTATCGGTTACGTCCTCAAAAAACTCCAGTAGGTTTTTCAAACAAATCACTAAAAGTATTGACGCAGGTTAATACAGCCATAAAAAAAGCAAACCAAGCATTGGGGTTCATTTCTCGAGGGATAGAATTGAAAAACAGAGAAGTTATGTTAAACTTGTTTAGAAGCTTGGTTAGACCACACTGGGAGTACTGTGAACAATTCTGGTTTCCATAGTATAAAAAAGGATTGATATTAAGATAAAAGATTTATTAGGATGGTACCAGAACTGAGAGGTTACACCTATCAGGAAAGACTGAGCCGGCTGGGGCTTTTTTCTCTAGAAAAGAGAAGACTGAGGGATGACCTGATAGAGGCCTTTAAGATTATGAAAGGGTTTGATAGGGTAGATGTAGAGAAGATGTTTCAACTTGGGGGGACCAGAACCAGGGGCCATAAATATAAGATAGTCAATAATAAATCCAACAAAGAACTCAGGAGAAACTTCTTTACTTCTTTACCCAGAGAGTGGTTAGAATGTGGAACTCGCTACCACAAGGAGTAGTTGAAGCGACTAGCAAATGGAATTAATAGGAAGCCAGGTGAACACATGATGGAGAAAGCAATAGAAGGATATGTTGATAGGGTTAGATGAAGTAGGGAGGGAGGAGGCTCGTATAGAACATAAACACCGGCATGGACGTGTTGGGCTGAATGGCCTGTTTCTGTGCCATACAATCTATGTAATTCTATGTAAAAGGGGTACCTTTCAGCATTGAGGGGATATGGGTGTCTATATGCATTGAGTTGGGATATGGATGATCTGCAGTGAGTTGGGATATGGATGTCAATATGCAGTGATTTGGGATATGGATGATCTGAGTGAATTGGGATATGGGTGACTATGCAGTGAGTTGGGATATGGGTGATTTGCAATGAGTTGTGATACGGCGGTCTATATGCAGTGAGTTGGGATATAGCTGTCTATATGCAGTGAGTTGGGATTTGGGTGATCTGCAGTCAGTTGGGTTATGGGTGTCTATATGCAGTGAGTTGGGATATGAGTATCTAGATGCAATGATCTGTAGTGAATTGTGATATGGGTGTCCATATGCAGTGAGTTGCAAAATGAATGTCTATATGCAGTGAGTTGGGATATGGGTGATCTGCAGTGATTTGGGATATGGGTGATCTGCAGTGAGTTTGGATATGGATGTCTCTGCAGTGAGTTGGATATGGGTGTATACAACCATTTTTGGCGTCAAAAATTGGTACGCAAAATGGTAATTGAACGGGAGGCCTTCAAAGAGATGATGGTTTGAGTACAGAGTAGACACATTCCCACGAAGGGGGAAGGTAGGGCATGCAAAGCTGGAGCTCCCCGGATGAGTAAAGATATAGAGATTAGAATGAAACAGAAAAAGGAGGCTTATGACAAATGTAAGGTTTATAATACTGTAGAAAACTAAGCTAAATACAGAATATACAGTGCAGATCTAAAAAAAGGACTAAGAGGGGCAGCGAGAGAGTATGAGAATAGATTAGCGGCTAATATAAAAGGGACCCAAAAGTCTTTTATAAACATATAAATAGTAAAAGGGTAGTCAAATTAGGGACAAAAAAAGATCATCTTGTGGAGGCAGATGGTATGGCTGAGGTACTAAGTGAATACTTTGCGTTGGTCTTCACTAGAGAAGAGGATGCTGCCAATGTAGCAGTAAAAGGAAGAGGTAGTAGTGACATTGGATAGGATGAAAATAGACCAAGCGAAGGGGTACTTAAAAGGTTGGCAGTACTCAAAGTAGTACAGTCATCCGGTCCGGATGGGATGCATCCAAGGTTATTGAGGGAAGTAAGGGTGGAAATTGCAGAGGCTCTGGCCACAATCTTCCAATCCTCCTTAGATAATAGGGGCTGTGCCAGAGGACTGGAGGATTTCAAATGTTACACCACTGTTCAAAAAAGGGAAGAGGGATAAACCCGGCAATTACAGGCCAATCAGCCTAACGTTGGAGGTGGGGAAACTTTTGGAGACAATAATCCAGGTCAAAATGAATTGGCACTTGGAAAAATATGGGCTAATAAATGAAAATCAGCACAGATTTTTTAAAGGAAAATCGTGGTTGACTAACTTGATTGAGTACTTTGATCAAGTAACGGAGAGGGTAGTGCGGTTGATGTTGTGTATATGGACTTTCAAAAGGCATTTGATAAAGTACCACACAATAGATTTGTAATCAAAATTAAACCTTGTGGGATTAACAGGACAGTGGTAGCATGGATACAAAATTGGCTAAGGGACAGAAAGCAGAGTAGTGGTGAACGGTTGTATTTCAGACTGGAGGGACGTATACGGTGGCGTTCCTCAGGAGTCAGTATTAGGACCATTGCTCTTTTTGATATATATTAATGACCTGGAGTTGGGTATAGAAGTATAATTTCAAAGTTTGCAGATGATACGAAACTCGGCAATGTGCAGGATAGTAACAGATTTCAGGAGGGCGTAGCCAGACTGGTTTGACAATGCTCCTGTGAAGCACCGTGGAACATTTTATTATGTTAAAGGCACTATATAAATGCAAGTTGTTGTTCTAGCTCTGCAACCTTCCTCTGATTCTGGCCTCCTATGTATCTGCCATTGCCCTATTAATGCTGTGCCTTCAGCTGCCTCAGTCCCACCATCTGGCATTCCCTCCTTAAACACCTTTGCCTCTTCATCTCCCTCTCCTCCTTAAAACCCACCCCTTTCACCAAGCTTTTGCCCACCCTCCCAAATTTCTCCTTTGGCTTGATATCCGTATTTTTTTGTTATGCCTCTGTGATGTATTCAAGATGCTATTAAATGCAAATATACGTGCATTTGAAGGTCGTGCTGAGATAATTTTTTCCAGGATTCATGGTTCCTGTGACATTGTAATGACAAGTCAGAGGCAGTGATTAAATGTTTGTGCTCCAGACAGATTTTTCAGAAAATCATTGCAAACTTCTTTTTGCCTTCTTTGTTGGTGCTTATTTTATTAGTAATAATTCAACTTTGTTTTTCTCTGGGAAGGTGGGAATCACCAAAGTTGTGGACTTTCCCAAGGCTACAGGGGATAGTGAAACAAAAATAAAAAATACTGGAAACACTCAGCAGATCAAGCAGCTTCTTAAAGAAAAGGTATGGGTATCCTTGTGCCCTGTAGTGCATGTGATGAATTGGGTTTCCTTGGAAAAATTACTCAAAAAGTACATAGCAGTATCCAACTGGTACTAACTATTGGCTTAGGTGCTTCCACAGTGACATCCAGGCTGATGCTTAATGACATTATGAGTTAATCTTTAAGCCACTTCTTGACATTTCCGAGATCTCTGGGCTGCTCCAATTCTGGCTTTTTGTGCAACACTGATTTTTATCGTTCCACCATTGGCGGCCATGCCTTCAGCTGCCTAGGCTCTGGAATTCCCTCCCTAAACCTCTTTGCCTCTCTATCTCTCTCTCCTCCTTTAGGCGTTTGATAAAGTGCTATATAATAAAATTGAAGCCCACAGGATAAAAGGGGCAGTGACAACATGGATACGAAATTGGCTAAGTAATAAGAAACAGAGGATAGTGATGAACGGCTGTTTTTCAGACTGGAGGAAGTTATGCAGTGGTGTTCCTCAGGGTTCGGTACTGGGATCGCTGCTTTTCTTGATATATATTAATGACTTGGACTTGGGTGTACAGGACAAGTTGAGAAAGCAGTTAAGAAAGCATACGGGATCCTGGGCTTTATTAATACAAAAGCAAGGAAGTTATGTTAAACCTTTTTAAATCACTGGTTAGGCCTCAGCTAGTGTATTGTGTTCAATTCTGGGTACCACACTTTAGGAAGGATGTCAAGACCTCAGAGAGGGTGTAGGAGAGATTTATTAGAACGGTGCCACGGATGAAGGACTTCAGTTATGTGGAGAGATTGGAGAAGCTGGGGTTGTTCTCCTTAGAACAGAGAAGGTTAAGGGGAAATTTGATAAAGGTGTTCAAAAACATGAACGGTTTTAACAGAGTAAACAAGGAGAAACTGTTTCCAGTGGCAGACGGGTTGGTAACCAGAGGACACAGATTTAAGATGATCGGCAAAAGAACCAGAGGCAACATGAGGAAACATTTTTTTATGCAGCAATTTGAAATAGCCTGGAATGCACTGCCTGAAAGGGCGGTGGAAGCAGATTCAATAGTAACTTTCAAAAGGGAATTGGATAAATACTTGAAGGGAAAACATTTACAGGGCTATGGGGAAAGAGCAGGGGAATGGGACTAATTGGATAGCTCTGTGAAAGAACCGGCACAGGTACAATGGGCAAATCGCCCCCTCCTATGCTGTACCTACTATGATATCTCGACATGGCTTGGTGTCAAATTTTTGTCTGATAATGCTCCTGTGAAGAGCGCTTGGGACTTTTTACTACGCTTAAGGCGCCATATAAATGTAAATTGTTGACGTGTTATTTAGAGCAGCACCATTTTCGGAGAAAAGAGCCTAAATATTTGGCCTTCGTTGGCAGGAATTAAATTAAAAATGATGGTTAAAGGTTCAATTTTGGATAAAAGATTAGGCACACTCTTTGTACTGGGAAAAAATACACTTTTAAATGGAACGTTAATGGTTTTATTCTCTGTTAGCACCGACATAGGATGATGGGATACTTAATGTTTTTGGCAGTGATTTCATTTGTTCAGATGATACTACAAACTGAATTGTTCACAGTGATCTTATTCACAATCCTGCTTGGAACTTGAGACTTTGCCACGCTGAAGAGTAGGTGGGAAAGTTTTATTCTCGTTTTATCCAATGTCTCAACACTGTCAGGTGTTTAATGGTCAGAATGTTGCACGATCTGTGATTTCTGAACTGAAAAATGACTGTGAGGCAATAATGGAACTTTATAAAATGATAAAGCAATTAATTAGCAAAAACAAGCAATCTGTATATATTGTAATGAGAACATAAAAGTTCAAACCAAATCGTGCTCCCTAGGTTACTTAGTAATGGTGCCTGTTACATAATGACAAGTTAGAGGTGTCGTAACTTATTCATAACAGACCAGAACGTGGTTAGAATGTGGAACTCACTACCATATGGAGTGGTTGAGACATATAGTATAGATGCATTTAAAGGGAACATAGGAACAGGAGTAGGCCATTCAGCCCCTCGTGCCTGCTCCGCCATTCGATAAGGTCATGGCTGATCTGTGATCTAGCTCCATATACCTGCCTTTGGCCCATATCCCCTAATACCTTTGGTTGCCAAAAAGCAATCTATCTCACATTTAAATTTAGCAATTGAGCTAGTATCAATTGCCATTTGTGGAGGAGAGTTCCAAACTTCTACCACCATTTGTGTGTAGAAATGTTTTCTAATCTCGCTCCTGAAAAGTCTGGCTCTAATTTTTAGAGTGTGCCCCCTACTCCTAGAATCCCCAACCAGCAGAAATAGTTTCTCTCTATCCACCCTATCCGTTCCCCTTAATATCTTATAAACTTCGATCAGATCACCCCTTAACCTTCGAAACTGTAGAGAATACAACCCCAATTTGTGTAATCTCTCCTCGTAACTTAACCCTTGAAGTCCGGGTATCATTCTAGTAAACCTACGCTACACTCTCTCCAAGGCCAATATGTCCTTCCGAAGGTGCGGTGCCCAGAACTGCTCACAGTACTCCAGGTGCGGTCTAACCAGGGTTTTGTATAGCTAGATAAGTACATGAGGGAGAAAGGAAGAGAAGGATATGTTGATAGAATGTGATGAAATACGGTAGGAGGAGGCTTATGTGGAGGATAAACACTGGCATAGACCATTTCGGCCGAAAGGCCTGTTTCTGTGTTGTTAATTCTATATAATGTCACTAGCTCAGTTCCTGGTCTTTGCTGAGTTAAGATGATTGCAATACAATTGGCCTCAGCATCTCTGGGCTAGGAAGGGAAAACCAACCAGAGCTCCCACCCTGATTGCTAGCCAGCATCTTTTGCTAGCCAAGTGCTTATGTGTGGATGAATTAGGCTTTTGGTTGTGGTGCTGGCAACAATCAAATAGCCAGCCAACACTGGCTGTGTAGGCCTGAAGATGATGAAGGTGTGGTGAGGTATCAGAGGGTGGCTAGCAGTCATATCCGCTAGTATATGAGCATAGTACCGTATACTAGCGCAAGTCAATGCCTTTTAGAAAGGACAAAATTGGAGAAGGAAAAAGCTATCAAAGGGAAAATGGAGGAAAAAAGAGTGAGAAATAATATATGTAAGATTACAGTTGAAATCTGAAAAAAGACTAAATTAAATCTGTACTCAAACTTTTTCAGGGCTCTTGAAAGTGTGGAACAAGGTGATATGATTCTTTCTGAAGAGATCTAAAAGGAATTTTTTTTTTAGGTGTTGACAGGTAACGTATACTTCTGCATCTGACCATACAGAAGAATAGCGCTTGAGTGTTCAGTTCAGTATATTCTTTACAAAATCACCCCATTTTGATAAGGTGTCATACAGTATTAAAATGATTGATGCCTGAGATAAGATTGTACAAAAGTAATAAATTAGGATGAGAAGCCTCAAATGATAGTGAGTAGTTTACCTTGTCACTGTGGTGGTAGCTTTATTTTAGGGGCTTTCCGTCAACTATATTTAATTTTAAACTCCTTTTTGCATATTTAAGACATTTAAAATATCTTGGTACTTAGTATTCTGCAGAATTCTATGACATTGTTGGTTAAAGGCATTGGAACCAAAGTAATCTTTTATCCTAGTCATTTGCATACTTTATCCTAGTCATTTGCATACTTTTTCAAATGCTCTGACTTAAATCCAAATTGCAAACTCTGGGTGAAGATAATCCCATACGGTAGAATTTGCAGTAAGAAGGCAAAATTATTTGTTTTCAAACTTTCTCTGATGAAAAAATAGTAGCAGGCCTTATACCAATGAAATTCAAGCGACACTAACTTTCTCCACTTGTATTATTTTGGTTCTTTTGTGATATGTAACCAGCAATGTTGCTCCTGCATATCCAGGAGAGTTTTCTATATGTGTTCTGTTTCTATGATCCATTTATAGTGTATTCTATTAAACCCTTGTGGCTTTTTTTTCAGATTATTTTAAAATAAATATTTCCCATTCTGAGTACTTTACAGCAGTGCTAGTGACATGTAATTTTTTTAATTTTACATTTTAAAAAGGAGGAAAGTGAGCAATTGAGCATGTCTTGTCTATTTATACTATTTATAACTCCATTCCATAATTTTTAATTTCAAACTCTATAAACGTTAAAACTATAAAGGGGCCAAATTGAATCACCCCAAATAAATTTGATTTATGAGACTGAAATCACAGAGGAATGGTGTACAGAAACTCCCATAAAGAATTAAAAATTGGATCAGTGGTAGCAGTGGTAACCTCTGAGTCAGAAGGTTGTGGGTTCAAGACGCACTCCAGAACTTGAGCACATAGATGAAGGCTGACACGTAAGTGCAGTACTGAGGGAGTGCTGTATTGTCAGAGCTGCTGTCTTTTGGATGATAAGTTAATTTGAGCGCCTGTCTCTTTGTTCAGGTAAGCTCAAAAAATTTCATGTCGCAATTTAGAAGAGCAGGAAGTTCTCCTAGTGTCATTGGTGATTTGTGGGATCTTGCTGTTCACACATTGGCTGCCTGTTTTTGCCTTCAACAAAACTGTGATTGCATTTCAAAAGGTAGTGACTAATAAATCCAATAATGAATTTAGGAGATACTTCTTTACCCAGAGAGTGGTTAGAATGTGGAACTCGTTACTAGTTGGAGTAGTTGAGGCGAATAGCATAGAGCATTTAATGGGAAGCTAGATAAACACATGAGGAAGAAAGGAATAGAAGGTTATGCTGATAGGGTGAGATGAAGAAGGGTGGGAGGAGGCTCCTATGGAGCACAAACACCAGTATGGACCAATTGGGCTGAAAGGCCTGTTTCTGTGCTGTTCATTCTATCTAATTCTATGTAATATGTAATTAATTGGCTGTGAAGCACAATAGGACATCCTGAGGATGTGACTGGCGCTATATGAATGCAAGTTATTTCTCTCCTCCCACCCCTTTCCTTCTTCCCTCTCATCCTCAATCCCCTCAATCATGCTGGCTGCTCTCTTCTGTATCCTTTCAATAGCTGCAATATCCCTTTTGTACTGTGGTGACCAGTATTCTAAGTGCGGTTGCACCAATGATATATAAAGTGGCAGGATTACCTCATTATTTCGGCTCAGTATTGACCTTTTAATACATCCCAATATCTGACTTGCTTTACTTTCTGCCAACGAACATTGTTGCGATAGCTTCAATTTATTGCCAATCCGCACCCCCAGATTTCTTTCATTTCCAATGCACATTCTTTTCTTTCCATTTAAGCAATCGTCCCTTCCTGGATGTTTAGTCACCAAGTGAAGCATTTTGCATTTCTCTACATTGAATTTCATCTGCCACCTGTCTGCCCAATTCCCAAGTTTTATATTCAAATTCTCATCTGGCTGATCCTGTTCAGCTTTGGACTACAAAGGGGAGGAAGTTATGCTTCATTTGTATGGAGCCTTGGTCAAACCCCAGCTGGAGTATTGCATTTAGTTCTGTGCACCACACCTCAAACAGAATATATTGGCCTTGAAGGGGGTACAGTACAGGTTCACCAAAATTAAATTAGGGCTTAAAGGGTTAAATTACAACCCGTTGCATAAATTTGGCTTGTATTCCCTTGAGTTCAGAAGGTCGAGGGGTGATCTAATTGAGGTGTTCAAAATGATAAAAGCATACAATAGAGTAGGTACAGAGAAGGTAATATCCTCTGGTGGGGGAATTCAGAACAATTGAAATTGCAAGACAGATATCGACAGATTTTTGTTGGGTAAAGTAATCAAGGGATATGGATCAAAGGCAGGTAAATCGTTTGAGGTACAGATCCTGCCTCCGCTCTCATGCTGCTGAAATCTTTGTGTTTTTGTCACCAGATTGCACCACTATAATGTTCTCCATGCTGCCCTTCCATTCTCCACCCACCATTAACTTCACTGTGTCCAAAATTCTGCTACACATATCCTATCCCATACTAAATCCTGCTCACCCATCACCTCCATCCTTGCTGACCTATATTAGCTTCATTTCCCCAATGCATTAAATTAAAAATCTTTTTCCTTGTCTATAAATCTCTTCATGGCTGTGTCCTACCCTTTTTCTGCAGTATCCTTCTGTCCTTTATTTCCTCCCCCCCACCAAATGTTCTGTTCCTCTGACTCAGACCTTTTGCGCATCACCTCTTCCTTCGCTGTATCATTAGATCCCGAGTCTTTAACTATCATGACGCTACTCTCTGAAGCTCCTTCCCTGACCTCTCCACCTCTTCACCTCTCTCTCCACCTTTAAAAGTCTTCTAAAACCCATCTTTTCAACTAAGCTATTGGTTACTTTTCTAAACATCTCCATTTCTGGCTCGGGGTCCATTTTTGCTATAAATATTTGTGAAGTGCCTTAAGATGTTCTTTACATTAAAGAAGAAAGAAAGAACTTATATTTCTATAGCACCTTTCATGACCTCAGGACATCCCAAAGCGCTTTACAGCCAATGAAGTACTTTTGAAGTGCAGTCACTGTTGTAACATAGGGAACGCAGCAGCCAATGTGCGCACAGCAAGGTCTCACAAACAGCAATGAGATAATGACCAGATCATTTATTTTTAGGTGTTGGTTAAGGGATAAATATTGGCCAGGAAACCAGGAGAACTCCCCTGCTCTTAGAATCATTGAATGGTTACAGCACGGAAGGAGGCCATTCAGTCCGTCGAGTCCGTGCCGGCTCTCTTCAAGAGCAATCCAGCTAGTCCCACTCCACCGCCCTTTCCCTGTAACCCTGCAAATTTTTTCCCTTTTGAAAGCCACGATTGAATCTGCCTCCACCACCCCCTCGGGCAGTGCATTCCAGATCACAACAACTCGCTGTGTAAAAAAGTTTTTTGTCAATCACCTTAAATCTTTGTCCTTTGGTTCTTGACCCTCCGCCAATGGGAACAGTTTCTCTCTATCTACTCTGTCCCGATCCTTCATGATTTTGAATACCTCTATCAAATCTCCCCTCAACTTTCTCTGCTCTAAGGAGAACATCCCCAGCTTCTCCAGTCAATGCAAGTAACTGAAGTCCCTCATCCCTGGAATCGTTCTAGTAAATCTCTTCTGCTCCCTCTCTAAGGCCTTCACATCCTTCCTAAAGTGCGGTGCCCAGAACTGGACACAATACTCCAGTTGTGGCCGAACCAGTGTTTTATAAAGGTTCGTCATAACTTCCTTGCTTTTGTACTCTTATGCCTCTATTTATAAAGCCCAAGATCCCGTATGCTTTTTTAACCGCTTTCTCAATCTGCCCTGCCACCTTCAACAATTTGTGCACATATACCCCCAGATCTCTCTGTTCCTGCACCACATTTAGAATTGTACTCTTTAGTTTATATTGCCTCTCCTCGTTCTTCCTACCGAAATGTATCACTTCACGATTTTCTGCTTTGAATTTCATCTGCCACGTGTCCACCCATTCCACCAGCCTGTCTATGTCCTCTTGAAGTCTGTTACTATCCTCCTCACTGTTCACTACCCTTCCAAGTTTTGCAACATCTGCAAATTTTGAAATTATGCCCTGTACACCCAAGTCCAAGTCATTAATACATATCAAAAAAAGCAATGGTCCTAGTACCGACCCCTGGAGAACACCACTGTATACCTCCCTCCAGTCTGAAAAACAACCGTTCACCACTACTCTCTGTTTCCTATTACTTAGCCAATTTCATATCCATGCTGCCACTGCCCCCTTTATTTCATGGATTTCAACTTTGATAACAAGCCTATTATGCGGCACTTTACCAAACGCCTTTTGGAAGTCCATATATGCCATATCAACTGCATTGCCCTCATCGACCCACACTGTTACCTCATCAAAAAACTCAATCAAGTTGGTTAAACACGATTTACCTTTAACATATCTGTGCAGACTTACCTTTATTAATCCACATTTGTCCAAGTGCCGTTAATTTTGTCCCAGATTATCGTTTCTAAAAGTTTCCCCACCACCGAGGTTAAACTGACTGGCCTGTAGTTGCTGGGTTTATCCTTACACCCTTTTTTGAACAAGGGGTAACATTTGCAATTCTCCAGTCCTCTGGCACCACCCCTGTATCTGAGAATGATTGTAAGATTATGGCCAGTACCTCCGCAGTTTCCATCCTTGCTTCCTTCAGTACTTATCTACTTTAAGTACAGCTAGCCTTTCTGGTACCTCCTCTTTATCAATTTTTAGTCCATCCAGTATCTCATCTACCTCTTCACTTACTGTGATTTTGGCAGCATCTTCTTCCTTGGTAAAGACAGATGCAAAGTACTCATTTAGTACCTTAGCCATGCCCTCTGCCTCCATGCGTAGATCTTTTTGGTCCCTAATTGGTCGTACCCCTCCTCTTACTACCCGTTTACTGTTTACATGCCTATAGAAGTCTTTTGGATTCCCTTTTATGTTTTTTTTTATTCATTCATGGGATGTGGGCGTCGCTGGCAAGGCCAGCATTTATTGCCCATCCCTAATTGCCCTTGAAAAGGTGGTGATGAGCCACCTTCTTGAACCACTGCAGTCCGTGTGGTGAAGGTACTGTTAGGTAGGGAGTTCCAGGATTTTGACCCAGCGATGATGAAGGAACGGCGATATATTTCCAAGTCAGTATGGTGTGTGACTTGGAGGGGAATGTGCAGGTGGTGTTGTTCCCATTTGCCTGCTGCCCTTGTCGCAGGTTTGGGAGGTACTGTCGAAGAAGCCTTGGTGAGTTGCTGCAGTGCATCCTGTGGATGGTACACACTGCAGCCACAGTGCACCGGTGATGAGGGAGTAAATGTTTAGGATGGTGGATGGGGTGCCAATCAAGCAGGCTGCTTTGTCCTGGATGGTGTCAAGCTTCCTGAGTGTTGTAGGAGCTGCACTCATCCAGGCAAGTGGAGAGTATTCCATCACACTCCTGACTTGTGCCTTGTAGATAGTGGAAAGGCTTTGGGGAGTCAGGAGATGAGTCACATGCCGCAGAATACCCAGCCTCTGACCTGCTCTTGTAGCCACAGTATTTATATGGCTGGTTCAGTTAAGTTTCTGGTCAATGGTGACCCCCAGGATGTTGATGGTGAGGGATTCGGCGATGGTAATGCCGTTGAATGTCATGGGGAGGTAGTTAGACTCTCTCTTGTTGGAGATGGTCATTGCCTGGCACTTATCTGGCACGAATGTACTAGCCACTTATCAGCCCAAGCCTGGATATTGTCCAGGTCTTCCTGCATGCGGGCTCGGACTGCTTCATTACCTGAGGGGTTGCGAATGGAACTGAACACTCTGCAATCATCAGCGAACATCCCCATTTCTGACCTTATGATGGAGGGAAGGTCATCGATGAAGCAGCTAAAGATGGTTGGGCCTAGGACACTGCCCTGAGGAACTCCTGCAGCATTGTCCTGGGGCTGAGATGATTGGCCTCCAACAACCACTACCATCTTCCATTGTGCCAGGTTTGACTCCAGCCACTGGAGAGTTTTCCCTCTGATTCCCATTGACTTCAATTTTACTAGGGCTCCTTGGTGCCACACTCGGTCAAATGCTGCCTTGATGTCAAGGGCAGTCATTCTCACCTCACCTCTGGAATTCGGCTCTTTTGTCCATGTTGGGACCAAGGCTGTAATGAGGTCTGGGGCCAAATGGTCCTGACGGAACCCAATCTGAGCATTGGTGAGCAGGTGCCACTTGATAGCACTGTCGATGACACCTTCCATCACTTTGCTGATGATTGAGAGTAGACCGATGGGGCGGTAATTGGCCAGATTGGATTTGTCCTGCTTTTTGTGGACAGGACGTACCTGGGCAATTTTCCGCTTTGTCGTGTAGATGCTAATGTTGTAGCTGTACCGGAACCGCCAGTCTATTCTCATACTCTCTCTTTGCCCCACTTATTTCCTTTTTCGCCTCCCCTCTGAACCTTCTATATTCAGCCTGGTTCTCACTTGTATTATCAGTCTGACATCTGTCGTACGCCCCTTTTTTCTGCTTCATCTTACTCTCTACCTCTTGTCATCCAGGGAGCTCTGGTTTTAGCTGCCCTATCTTTCTCCCTCGCGAGAATGTATCTAGACTGTACCCGAACCATCTCCTCTTTAAATGAACCATTGTTCATTTACAGTTTTACCTGTCAGTCTTTGATTCCAATTTACTCAGGCCATATCCGTTCTCATCCCATTGAAATTGGCCCTTCTCCAATTGAGTATTTTTACTTTAGAGTGGCCCTTGTCCTTTTCCATAGCTAATTTAAACCTTATGATACAATGATCGCTGTTCCCAAAATGTTCCCCCACTGACCACATGGCTCTAGTAGTGCCACAGGATCTTTTACATCCATCTGAGAGGGCAGACAGGTTCTCAGTTTAACGTGTCATCTCCGACAGTGCAGCACTCCCTCAGTACTGCTCTGAAGTGCCAGCCTAGATTTTGTGCTGAATGCCCTGGAATGAGACTTGAACCCACAACTCTTTGTCTCAGAGGTGAGTGCTACCCCTGAGCCACAGCTGACACTGCTATGGGTGCTAAATTGCAATTTTCTTTACCTGATCGGCTGCTAGCGGGAGTCGCTTTAGCACAGAATGTGCATGAGCTTTGTTTCATCTGACAATTAAATGCAAATTAGATGTCATTGTGTCTTCATGTAATTTCATGTTCTAGATGCTGGGAATGTGCAATGCACTCAGCCTACCTATACAATAGTGCATCTTAAAGGCCAGTGATGGTCTGGCCTTTCAAGAAGCCTTGAAGGTGAACTGCTGGAATTTGATTGCTGCAAACTAAATTCTGTAAAATGAGAATACAATCGAGTAGCCCTCTGAGTTTTTTTGCAGTAGAATGAATACAATGAAATAAGACATGTTGGGAATATTTTCCCTCATTAGAGCTGATAAGCTATTCTCTGCTATTACCCACAGCCAGGTTTACAAATCCAGGCACAACTGAGCCATCCAGGATTTTCTGAAGTCCCTTATCACCAAATCACACTTTGGTCTGTCCCCTACTCCTCTGGCACCTTCTCTTCCTTTGAGCATCTCACCTTGCTCCACCCCTCTCGCCTCTCCTTTAAAATCCTTGTTCCCCACCGCCCACCCAAGTACCATGCCAAGTTTCTCACCGAGACATCATCACTGCTTTCTTCCCTCAGCCTCTGCACCGAGCGACTTCTCATCCTCGGTTATTTTAACCTCCATCTCAACTCATCATGCTCTCTCTCCTCTGAGTTCATTGCCCTCCTATCCTCCCCTAATCTCTCCCTCCATTTAAACACCCCTACCTATATTCACGACCACCCCCTCGATCTTGGTATCTCACGTGGCCTCTCTACTCCCATCTTGTCAATCACAGATAAGGCCATCTCTGATCACTTCCTTTCCACCCACAACTTCCTTCCCCCTCCCAACCCCACTTCCTTCTCTGTCCGCCCCTGGAAAAAAACTCTCCCTCAGGTCACTTACAACGGCACTTTCAAATTCCCAACTGTTTAGCTTTTAGCCCTCCGTTCACCATGACATTTCTGCAGCTACTGATCTGCTCAATCACACCCTCACCCCCACCTTTGATGCCCTTGTCCCCATCAAAACCATTACTCTCTCTCAACCTGGTCATTCCCCCTGGGATGGCTCTCATCTCCAGTCCCTTAAGTCCAAGGGACGTAGACTTGAACGTTTATAGCGGACAACTGGTTTAGCCATTCATCGCCAGATCTGGCTGGACCACATAAAGAACTATCGAGTCCTGCTCTCCTGTGCCAAAACTGCTCACGATTCCAGGATCATCCTGGAATGCAAAGATAATCCCCGGCTTCTCTTCTCCACTACAGACCGTTTTCTTAAACCCCTCTTCCCTGCCCCCTCAACCCTCACCTTCAACGAAAAGTGCAAGGAGCTCATGGACTTTTTAAAATATTCGTTCATGGGATGTGAGCGTCGCTGGCGAGGCCGGCATTTGTTGCCCATCCCTAATTGCCCTTGAGAAGATGGTGGTGAGCTGCCTTCTTGAACCGCTACAGTCCATGTGGTGAAGGTTCTCCCACTGTGCTGTTAGGAAGGGAGTTCCAGGATTTTGACCCAGCGACAATGAAGGAATGGCGATATATTTCCAATTGTAAACAATTTTACAACACCAAGTTATAGTCCAGCAATTTTATTTTAAATTCACAAGCTTTCGGAGACTTCCTCCTTCCTCAGGTAAATGTTTCAGGAGCTCCTTGAAGCCTACGCATTTATACATATAGAACAATACATGGTGTTTACAGACTGCCCCTGCAACTGCCCGTTGCCAAGGCAATCACCGTGTTCAGACAGAGAGGTGTCACCTGCAGAACCCCCGAATACACATTCAACAAAAAAACAAACAGGGAAAAAAAACAGAGAAAAAAAACAGAGAGAGGCAGAAACATCCGGAAGGCAGAGAGAGCCAGCAAATGACCCATTATATTAAAAACAGATAACATTTGTTCGCTGGTGGGGTAACGTGTAGCGTGACATGAACCCAAGATCCCGGTTGAGGCCGTCCTCATGGGTGCGGAACTTGGCTATCAATTTCTGCTCGACGATTTTGCGTTGTCGTGTGTCTCGAAGGCCGCCTTGGAGTATGCTTACCCGAAGGTCGGTGGATGAATGTCCATGACTGCTGAAGTGTTCCCCGACTGGGAGGGAACCCTCCTGTTTGGCGATTGTTGCGCGGTGTCCGTTCATCCGTTGTCGCAGCGTCTGCATGGTCTCGCCAATGTACCATGCTCTGGGGCATCCTTTCCTGCAACGTATGAGGTAGACAACGTTGGCCGAGTCACAGGAGTATGAACCATGCACCTGGTGGGTGGTGTCCTCTCGTGTGATGGTGGTATCTGTGTCGATGATCTGGCATGTCTTGCAGAGGTTACCGTGGCAGGGTTGTGTGGCGTCGTGGACGCTGTTCTCTTGAAAGCTAGGTAATTTGCTGCGAACGATGGTCTGTTTGAGGTTGGGTGGCTGTTTAAAGGCGAGTAGTGGAGGTGTGGGGATGGCCATAGCGAGGTGTTTGTCCTCATTGATGACATGTTGAAGGCTGCGGAGAACATGGCGTAGTTTCTCCGCTCCGGGGAAGTACTGGACGACAAAGGGTACTCTGTTGGTTGCGTCCCGTGTTAGTCTCCTGAGGAGGTCTATGCGATTTTTTGCTGTGGCCCGTCGGAACTGTCGATCGATGAGTCGAGCGTCATATCCCGTTCTTACTAGGGCGTCTTTCAGCGTCTGTAGGTGTCCATCGCGTTCCTCCTCGTCTGAGCAGATCCTGTGTATTCGCAGGGCCTGTCCATAGGGGATGGCCTCTTTGACGTGGTTAGGGTGGAAGCTGGAAAAGTGGAGCATCGTGAGGTTGTCCGTGGGCTTGCGGTAGAGTGAGGTGCTGAGGTGCCCGTCTTTGATGGAGATTCGTGTGTCCAAGAAAGAAACTGATTCTGAGGAGTAGTCCATGGTGAGCTTGATGGTGGGATGGAACTTGTTGATGTTATCGTGTAGTCTCTTTAGTGATTCCTTGCCGTGGGTCCATAGAAAGAAAATGTCGTCGATGTATCTGGTGTATAGTGTTGGTTGGAGGTCTTGTGCAGTGAAGAAGTCGTGCTCGAACTTGTGCATGAAAATGTTGGCGTATTGGGGTGCGAATTTGGTCCCCATGGCTGTTCCGTGTGTTTGGGTAAAGAACTGGTTATCGAAGGTGAAGACATTGTGATCCAGGATGAAGCGGATGAGTTGTAGGATGGCTTCCGGAGATTGGCTGTTGTTGGTGTTGAGTATTGATGCTGTCGCAGCGATGCCGTCATCGTGGGGGATACTGGTGTATAGTGCCGAGACGTCCATCGTGGTGAGAAGTGTTCCTGGTTCAACTGGTCCGTGGGTACTGAGTTTTTGTAGGAAGTCTGTAGTGTCGCGACAGAAGCTGGGGGTTCCCTGTACGATGGGTTTCAGGATGCCCTCGATGTATCCAGAGAGGTTCTCACACAGGGTTCCGTTGCCTGATACGATGGGACGTCCGGGTGTGTTGGCTTTGTGTATCTTTGGGAGGCAGTAGAAGTCTCCCACGCGGGGATTACGTGGGATGAGAGTGCGTCGGATGCTTTGAAGGTCTGGATCGAAGGTCTTGATCAGTTTGTTGAGCTGGTGGGTGTGTTCTTTGGTCGGATCTGCGGGTAACCGTCTGTAGTGTTCCTGGTTGTCCAGTTGTCGGTATGCTTCTTTGCAATAGTCCGTTCTGTTCTGTATGACTATGGCTCCTCCTTTGTCCGCTGGTTTGATGACGATGTTGCGGTTGGTCTTGAGAGCGTTGATGGCGTTGCGTTGTGCTCGGGTGACATTCTGGACTGTCTTCTGAGTGCGGCTGATGAATCTGGCATTGACGCATTTCCTGACAGCTTGAGCATACATGTCCAGCTGAGGGCAGCGACCCTCCTGAGGAGTCCAGTTTGACTCTTTCCTCTTCGGTTGCTGTACCGCGGATCCCTCTGTCTGCTGTTCCGGATCGTCGATTGTCTCATTGGGTTCGCTGCTGAAATCTTGGGGTTTGTGGTAGAATTCCCGGAGCCTCATTCTCCTGATGAATTCCTCTGTGTCCGCCGCGAGACTAGTGGGGTCCATTTTGGTAGTGGGGCAGAAATTGAGCCCTCGGCTGAGAACTTCGATTTCGTCTGGTTGAAGGGTGTGGTCGGATAAATTGACAATAGACTTCCCTGTGGTTGCAACCGTGGTACCAGGGGAAGCTTGGTCGTTGCTGGTGGTGATGCCGAGTTTCTCAAGCTTCCTGCTCTTGGTTTTCATGTAGGCAGCGTAGTTCCGTTGCCTCGTCTGTTTGGCGGTATAACGTAGCTGGTCTGCTGTGTCCTGAGTACAGGTTGAGAGTATGGACTCTATCTTGGTTTCGAGGTTGTGGCGTCTGCTGTAGAGTTGGTGTATGAGATGGTTGCGGAGTGTGCGAGAGGTACGGCGGCAGAGTCTCTTGGATATATTTCCAAGTCGGGATGGTGTGTGACTTGGAGGGGAACGTGCAGGTGGTGTTGTTCCCATGTACCTGCTGCTCTTGTCCTTCTAGGTGGTAGAGGTCGCGGGTTTGGGAGGTGTTGTCGAAGAAGTCTTGGCGAGTTGCTGCAGTGCATCCTTGGATGGTACACACTGCAGCCACTGTGCGCCGGTGGTGAGGGGAGTGAATGTTTAGGGTGGTGGATGGGGTGCCAATCAAGCGGGCTGCTTTGTCCTGGATGGTGTCGAGCTTCTTGAGTATTGTTGGAGCTGCACTCATCCAGGCAAGTGGAGAGTATTCCATCACACTCCTGACTTGTGCCTTGTCGATGGTGGAAAGGCTTTGGGGAGTCAGGAGATGAGTCACTCGCTGCAGAATACCTAGCCTCTGACCTGCTCTTGTAGCCACAGTATTTATATGGCTGGTCCAGTTAAGTTTCTGGTCAATGGTGACCCCCAGGATGTTGATGGTGGGGGATTCGGCGATGGTAATGCCGTTGAATGACATGGGGAGGTGGTTAGACTCTCTCTTGTTGGAGATGGTCATTGCCTGGCACTTATCTGGCACTAATGTTACTTGCCACTAATCAGCCCAAGCCTGGATGTTGTCCAGGTCTTGCTGCATGCAGGCTTGGACTGCTTCATTATCTGAGGGGTTGCGAATGGAACTGAACACTGTGCAATCATCAGCGAACATCCCCGTTTCTGACCTTATGATAGAGGGAAGATCATTGATGAAACAGCTGAAGATGGTTGGGCCTAGGACACTGCCCTGAGGAACTCCTGCTGCAATGCCCTGGGGCTGAGATGATTGGCCTCCAACAACCACTACCATCTTCCTTTGTGCTAGGTATGACTCCAGCCACTGGAGAGTTTTTCCCCCGATTCCCATTGACTTCAATTTTACGAGGACTCCTTGGTGCCACACTCGGTCAAATGCTGCCTTGATGTCAAGGGCAGTCACTCTCACCTCACCTCTGGAATTCAGCTCTTTTGTCCATGTTTGGACAAGGCTGTAATGAGGTCTGGAGCCGAATGGTCCTGGCGGAACCCAAACTGAGCATTGGTGAGCAGGTTATTGGTGAGTAAGTGCCGCTTGATATCACTGTCGACGACACCTTCCATCACTTTGCTGATGATCGAGAGTAGACTGATGGGGCGGTAATTGGCCGGATTGAATTTGTCCTGCTTTTTGTGGACAGGATATAGCTGGGCAATTTTCCACATTGTCGGGTAGATGCCAGTGTTGTAGCTGTACGGAACAGCTTGGCTAGAGGCGCAGCTAGTTCTGGAGCACAAGTCTTCAGCACTACAGCTGGGATGTTGTCGGGGCCTATAGCCTTTGCTATATCCAGTGCACTCAGCTGTTTCTTGCTATCACGTGGAGTGAATCGAATTAGCTGAAGACTGGCTTCTGTGATGGTGGGGATATCGGGCGGAGGCCGAGATGGATCATCCACTCGGCACTTCTGGCTGAAGATGGTTGCAAACGCTTCAGCTTTGTCTTTTGCACTCACTTGCTGGACTCCGCCATCATTGAGGATGGGAATGTTTGCAGAGCCTCCTCCTCCCGTTAATTGTTTAATTGTCCACCACCATTCACGACTGGATGTGGCAGGACTCCAGAGCTTTGATCTAATCCATTGGTTGTGGAATCGCTTAGCTCTGTCAAAAGCATGTTGCTTCCGCTGTTTAGCATGCTTGTCGTCCTGAGTTGTAGCTTCACCAGGTTGGCACCTCATTTTTAGGTACGCCTGGTGCTGCTCCTGGCATGCTCTTCTACACTCCTCATTGAACCAGGGTTGATCCCCTGGCTTGTTGGTAATGGTAGAGTGAGGAATATGCCGGGCCATGAGGTTACAGATTGTGCTGGAATGCAGTTCTGCTGCTGTTGATGGCCCACAGCGCCTCATGATTGCTCAGTTTCAAGCTGCTAGATTTGTTCCGAAACTATCCCATTTAGCACGGTGGTAGTGCCACACAACACTTGGATGGTGTCCTCAGTGCGAAGGCGGGACTTCGTCTCCATGAGGACTGTGCGGTGGCTGTCCATCATGGACAGATGCATTTGCGACAGGTAGATTAGGTGAGGACGAGGTCAAGTAAGTTTTTCCCTCGTGTTGGTTCTCTCACCACCTGCCGCAGGCCTAGTCTGGCAGCTATGTTCCTTCAGGACTCGGCCAGCTCGGTCAGTAGTGGTGCTACTGAGCCACTCTTGGTGATGGACATTGAAGTCCCCCACCCAGAGTACATTCTGTGCCCTTGCTACCCTCAGTGCTTCCTCCAAGTGGTGTTCAACTTGGAGGAGGACTTATTCATCAGCTGAGGGAGGGCGGTAGGTGGTAATCAGCAGGAGGTTTCCTTACCCATGTTTGACCTGATGCCATGAGATTTCATGGGGTCCAGAGTCAATGTTGAGGACTCCCAGGGCCACTCCCTCCTGACTGTATATCACTGTACCGCCACCTCTGGTGGGTCTGTCCTGCCGTTGGGACATACCCAGGGATGGTGATGGAAGCGTCTGGGATGTTGGCTGAAAGGTCTGATTCTGTGAGTATGGCTATGTCAGGCTGTTGCTTGACTTGTCTGTGGACAGCTCTCCCAATTTTGGCACAAGTCCCCAGATGTTCGTGAGGAGGACTTTGCAGGGTCGACTGGGCTTGGTTTGCCTTCGCCGGGTGGTCCGTCACTAAGATTGAGACCATCCATTCAGCTGCCTTTGCCGCTTCCCTCCCTTCCCCTAACCCACCGAGCCAAATTTCCCTTACGGTTCCCTCCTGCCCTAGCCCTAAACTCACATCTTTCTCTAGTTTCTCTCCTATCTCCCTTCTCATCTTGACCATGACACCCACCTCCTGCTCCCTCAATCTTATTCCCACTAAGATGCTGATCACCCAACTTCCCTTCGTGGCCCCCATGTTAGCTGATATTGTTAACAGCCCCCTCCCCTTCAAATCTGCTGTCATCACCCCCTCCTCAAAAAACCCACCTTTGACCCCTCTGTCCTTGCAAACTAGTGACCCATCTTCAACCTCCCTTTCCTCTCCAAGGTCCTTGAACGTGTTGTTGCCTCCCAAATCCGTGCCCATCTTTCCCGCAACTCCATGTTTGAATCCCTCATCAGGCCGCTGCCACTGAAACGGCCCTTATCAAAGTCACAAATGACATTCTAAGTGACTGTGGTAAACTATCCCTCCTCATCCTTCTCGATCTGTCTGCAGCCTTTGACACGGTTGACCACATTATCCTCTCCCAACGCCTCTCCTCCGTCGTCCAGCTGGGTGGGACTGCACTTGTCTGGTTCCATTGTTATCTAGCCAGTCGTAGCCAGAGTATCACCTGCAATGAATCACCTGCAATGACTTCTCTTCCTGCTCCAGCACCGTTACCTCTGGAGTCCCCCAAGGATCTATCCTTGGCCCCCTCCTATTTCTCATCTACATGCTGCCCCTCGGCGACATCATCTGAAAACACTAGGTCAGATTCCACATGTATGCTGACGACACTCATCTCTACCTCACAACCACCTCCCTTGATCCCTCTGCTGTCTCTCATTTGTCACATTGCTTGTTCGACATCCAGTACTGGATGAGCAAAAATTTCCTCCAACTAAATATTGGGGAGACGAAGCCATTGTCTTTGGTCCCCGCTGCAAACTCTGTTCCCTAGTCACCAACTCCATCCCTCTCCCTGGTTACTGTCTGAGGCTGAACCAGACCGTTCGCAACTATGGTATCCTATTTGACCCTGAGATGAGCTTCCGACCACATACCTTTTCCATCACCAAGATCGCTTACTTCCATCTCAGTAACATTGCCCATCTCCGCCCCAGCCTCAGCTCATCTACTGCTGAAACCCTCATCCATGCCTTTGTCATCTCCAGACTGGACTATTCCAGTGCTCTCCTGGTCGGCCTCCCATCTTTCACCCTCCATAAACTTGAGTTCATCCAAAACTCTGCTGCCCGTATATTAGTGGAGCAGGCTCGAGGGGCTGAATGGCCTACCGCTTCTCCTATCTCTTATGGTCTTATGGTATCCCAAATTGCACCGTCCCGTTCACCCATCACCCCTGTGCTTGCTGACCTACATTGGCTCCTGGTCAGGGAACGCCTCGATTTTAAAATTCTCATCCTTGTTTTCAAATCCCTCCAGGGCCTCTCCCCTCCCTATCTCTGTAACCTTCTCCAGCCTTATAATCCTCCGAGATCTCTGCGCTCCTCCAATTCTAGCCTCTTGTGCATCCCCAATTTTCATCGCTCCGCCATTGGCGGCCGTGCATTCAGCTGACTAAGCCCTCAGCTTTGGAATTCCCTCCTTAAACCTCTCCGTCTCTCTACCTCTCTCTCCTCCTTTAAGTTGCTCCTAAAACTTACCTCTTTGACCAAGCTTTTGGTCACCGGACCTAATACCTCCTTATGTGGCCCAGTGTCAAATTTTGTCCGGTAACGCTCCTGTGAAGCGTCTTGGGACGTTTTACTACATTAAAGGCGCTATATAAATGCAAGTTGTTGTTGTTGTACTGTGTATGCAGGCTCAGATTCATGAGAGAGACCACAACAGAGTTGTGACATCTGCGGCAAGCATACATCCTCTACCATAGGGATAGCAATGCGATGTTACAACCGCCATGAGCCTCTATGTCTCTGGGTCTTTCCAGGCTACTGCAGGGAACATTTGGAACACCAGTCAAACTGCAGTGCACAGATGCACCATGCAGGATACTGATGCTTTGTTCATGACGGCAAACCCCTGTTTCCCCGTGGAACAGCAACAGCAAAATGGAAGAACTCTGCAATTCTTTCATTTTGCACGTTTCCCGAAGTCTAGGAGGTTATTAATGCTGCCCATGTGATCATCTGGGCCTCTGAAACACAAACTCCACGTAGTTGTGAACTGCATGATCTTGCAGGTTAATACTCATTCCCCCAGCAGCAGTAATGATTCTTTTATTTTAAGACCATCCTCTGTGCCTGGTTTATTTGAATGAGAATGTACACTTGTAGAATGGCTTCTTCTAGGAAAACAAGATTGCCCTCTGCAGCCCTGACTGAAAACTACCCAAAACCCTTTTTCCTTAAAAAGTTGCTGCAGGCCTTTAAGTGACTGTGGCAACCTTCCCAGCCTGCAAGCTTCTAGTGACTGGTGGATTGAATGCTGGGAAGTCGCTTTGAATGTATAAAGAAGCTCAAAAATGAAATTAAGAGGGAGAACAACCTTGCAGAGTATGACAGGCATGAAACCTTCTGTGCACCATTGTCTTGCTGCACTTTGCTATTCGGAAAATACACCCCATAATGCCATATTTGGGACTGCTTTCTCCTATAAAGTTACAGCTGTGTCTTGATACGACTTTTCTAAAGAGATTCAGTTTGGACCACTTCTCTTTTTAAATGCTGGTGTTTTGATACTTCACTTGGCCCTGACTCGTTCCAATGATGGGGTGATTTAAATAATAAGAGCGGGCACCTGCACCTGTAATGACGCAAGTGGACGCCTGCCCCACAGAGGCAGTGGAAACTCAGAGCGGCACCACGCCACTCCAAGAGGGGGAGCAAGAGGCACCTTGGACCAAAGAAGAAAAGCTGTCAAAAGTTATTTAAATTCCTGTCCAGTCACATCCATCTCTGTGTGCAATGGCAGTCGATCCCTCTAGGATTGATTGCTGTTTGCCTGTTTTTTTAAACTTTGGGATCTACTTAAAGCCTAAAATGGAACTTCAAGCTACTCTTAGCAGATGTAGGCCCATCGGGGCCAATTGGGCACATCTGGTTGGATTTATAGGATAACCCAGGAACGTCTCTAGACATCCAAAACTGCATGTACGACCTAAGAGGATGCAGGCAGAAGAAGTACTCACTTCTTCCCCAACTCAATTGTTGGGCTCTGTAAAAGGTGCAGAAATCCAGCAGATCTGGGTTCTGGCCTACCTTTCAACCCCGCACACTGGAATTACACTCAAATTGCATAATTTCCATCCAGATTTACTGTTTATCATGATCCAGCTGTAACCACATTGCAGTTACTGCTATTTTGTCATTTTCTATTTTAATCCAAGACGTTAGTTCCTCAAATCTGTTTTATTAAAACGAATCAATAGTGAAACCTCCATTAAATAGCAGTCTGAACACCAGACTTAATGAGGCACAACATGCTTTGTTCAATCAGTTTAGCTGCAAACTGGAACCTGAAAATAAAGTTAAGGGATTTGCTACTGTTAGTAGCCACGAAGACCCAGTAATAATATGCAGAGTTAGGAACATAGGAAGAGGAGTTGGCCATTCAGCCTCTCGAGCATGTTCCGCTGTTAGATCATGGCGGATCTGTATCTTAACTCCATCTACCTGCCTTGGTTCCGTAATCCTTAATACCCTTACCTAACAAAAATCTATTGATCTCAGTTTTGAAATTTTCAATTGACCCCCGATCTCAACAGCTTTTTGGGGGAAGAGAGTTCCAGATTTCCACTACCCTTTGTGTGAAGAAGTGCTTCCTGACATCACCCCTGAACAGCCTGGCTCTAATTTTACGATTATGCTCCCTTGTTCCGGACTCTCCCACCAGAGGAAATAGGTTCTCTCCATCTCCATTAAATCTTTTAATCAGCTTAAATGCATCAGTTAGATCACCCGAACTCTTTTCATGCATGAAATAATTTTGTTTTGAGTGCAATACCAACATCAACCACAACAACTTGCATTTATATCGCTCCTTTAATGTAGGAAAATGACCCAAGGCGCTTCACAGGAGCATTGTCAAACAAAATTTGACACTGAGCCACATAAGGAGATATTAGGACAGGTTACCAAAAGCTTACAATGCCAAATTCTCCACCCTGGGGTGCATTCCTCTGTTATAATGCCATATTTTCTTTAAGAAATAGGAGACAATTAAGATGGCCAAGAAACAAATTTGCCATTCGTTCATATGCTACTTTGGGTCAGGCCAAGAAATGGAAGGGAATCCAGTGTCCCCTAAGTATCAGTAGAATATGGTCAGAAATGTCATGCCTTTTATGGTATAATTTACTACTGTAATTAGTTAAACTTAGGAGGTTAATATAGCACTGATTTCACAGTAGGAAAATTTTAGTGAAGAACTTTGGGGCGTCTGCATTGCTGGCGTAGATGCATTTAAATTCACCAGCAAGATCCATAATTCCCATCGAATAGCAGTCTTGGGTTTGTATAACTTAACCAATGAATGTGAAAAGGTTACAGCCTGTTCCTCTTAATTCAAAATATCTAATAAGTCAAAGATATCTAATAATTCAAAATATCTAATAAGTCAAAAATTCCCACTTTGCTTTGTGATCTATGATGCTTAATTCAAATTATTAGATTGTTCTGCTACCCGTATCCTAACTCACACCACAACCCATTCACCCATCACCCCTGTGCTCGCTGACATATATTAGCTCCCTGTCTGGCAATGTCTTGATTTAAAAATTCTTATCCTTGTTTTCCTATCCTTCCAGGGCCTCTCCCCTTCCTATCTCTGTAACCTCCTCCAGCCTTATAATCCTCCGAGATCTCTGCGCTCCTCCAATTCTAGCCTCTTGCGCATCCCCAATTTTCATCACTCCACCATTGGTGGCTGTGCCTTCAGCTGACTAAGCCCTCAGCTTTGGAATTCCCTCCCGAAACCTCTCCGCCTCTCTACCTCTCCTCCTTTTCAGATGCTCCTTAAAATCTACCTCTTTGATCAAGCTTTTGGTTACCTGTCCTAATAACTCCTTATGTGGCTCGGTGTCAAATTTTGTTTGATAATTGCTCCTGTGAAGCGCCTTGGGACGTTTTACTATGTTAAAGGCGCTATATAAATGCAAGTTGTTGTTCGATTTTTACTGCAAAGAAAAGAACTTCATACTATGAGTAGACTGTATAGGTGACTAGTATAGATGTTCTTTTCATAGAATTATAGAAAGTTACGGCAAAGAAGGAGGCCATTCGGCCCATCATGGCCCTACCGGCCGAAAAAGAGCTATCCAGCTTAATCCCACTTTCCAGCACTTGGTCCGTAGCCCTGTAGGTTACGGCACTTCATGTGCACATCCGAGTACTTTTTAAATGAGTTGAGGGTTTCTGCCTCTACCACCCTTTCAGGCAGTGAGTTCCAGACCCACACCACCCTCTGGGTGAAAAAAATTCTCTTCAGCTCCCCTCTAATCCTTCCACCAATTACTTTAAATCTATGCAACCTGCTCACTGACCCCTCTGCTAAGGGAAATAGGTCCTCCCTATCCACTCTGTCTACTCCCGTAATAATTTCATATACCTCAATTAAATCTCCCTGCCACCTTCTTTGTTCCAAAGAAAACAACCCCAGCCTATCCAATCTTTTCTCACAGCTAAAATTCTCCAGCCTTGGCAACATCCTCGTAAATCTCCTCTGTACCCTCTCGAGTACAATCGCATCTTTCCTGTAATGTGGTGACCAGAACTGTACGCAGTACTCAAGCTGTGGCCTGACCAATGTTTTATACAGTTCCAGCATAACCTCCCTGCTCTTATATTCTAAGCCGCGACTAATAAAGGAAGGTATTCCGTATGCCTTTTTAACCACCTTATCTACCTTTCCTGCTACCTTCAGGGATCTGTGGACATGCACTTCAAGGTCCCTTTGTTGTTCTATACCTCTCAGTATCCTCCCATTTATTGTGTACTCTCTTGCCTTGTTTGCCCTCCCCAAATGCATTACATCACATTTCTCTGGATTGAATTCCATTTGCCACTTTTCTGCCCACCTGACCAGTCCATTGATATCTTCCTGCAGTTTACAGCTTTCCTCCACACTATCAACCAGATGGCCAATTTTTGTATCATCTGCAAACTTTATAATCAAGCCTCCCACGTTCAAGTCCAAATCATCAATATATACCACAAAAAGTAAGGGACCTACTACTGAGCCTTGCGGGCCCCCACTGGAAACAGCCTTCCAATGGCAAAAATACCCGTCAACCATTACCCTTTGCTTCCTGCCACTGACCCAATATTGGATCCCATGGGCTTTTACTTCTTTGACTAGTCTGCCATTTTTTTTCATTTGTTCATGGGATGTGGGCGTCGCTGGCAAGGCCAGCATTTATTGCCCATCCCTACTTGCCCTTGAGAAGGTGGTGGTGAGCCGCCTTCTTGAACCGCTGCAGTCCGTGGGGTGAAGGTTCTCCCACAATGCTGTTAGGTAGGGAGTTCTAGGATTTTGACCCAGCGACGATGAAGGAACGCGATATATTTCCAAGTCGGGATGGTGTGTGACTTGGAGGGGAATGTACAGGTAGTGTTGTTCCCATGTGCCTACTGCTCTTGTCCTTCTAGGTGGTAGAGGCCGCGGGTTTGGGAGGTGCTGTCGAAGAAGCCTTGGCGAGTTGCTGCAGTGCATCCTGTGGATGGTACACACTGCAGCCACAGTGCGCCGATGGTGAAGGGAGTGAATGTTTAGGGTGGTGGATGGGGTGCCAATCAAGCCGGCTGCTTTGTCCTGGATGGAGCTTCTTGAGTGTTGTTGGAGCTGCACTCATCCAGGCAAGTGGAGAGTATTCCATCACACTCCTGACTTGTGCCTTGTAGATGGTGGAAAGGCTTTGGGGAGTCAGGAGATGAGTCACTCGCCGCAGAATACCCAGCCTCTGACCTGCTCTTGTAGCCACAGTATTTATGTGGCTGGTTCAGTTAAGTTTCTGGTTAATGGTGAGCCCCAGGATGTTGATGGTGGGGGATTTGGTGATGGTAATGCCGTTGAATGTCAAGGGGAGGTGGTTAGACTCTTTCTTGTTGGAGATGGTCATTGCCTGGCAATTGTCTGGCGCGAATGTTACTTGCCACTTATCAGCGCAAGACTGGATGTTGTCCAGGTCTTGCTGCATGCGGGCATGGACAGCTTCATGATCTGAGGGGTTGCGAATGGAACTGAACACAGTGCAATCATCAGCGAACACCCCTGTTTCTGACCTTTTGATGGAGGGAAGGTCATTGATGAAGCAGCAGAAGATGGTTGGGCCTAGGACACTGCCCTGAGGAACTCCTGCAGCAAGTCCTGGGGCTGAGATGATTGGCCTCCAACAACCACTACCATCTTCCTTTGTGCTAGGTGTGACTCCAGCCACTGGAGAGTTTTAGGAACATAGGAACAGGAGTAGGCCATTCAGCCCCTCGTGCTTCCTCCGTCATTTGATAAGATCATGGCTGATCTGTGATCTAACTCCACACACCTGACTTTGGCCCATGTCCCTCAATACTTTTTGTTGCCAAAAAGCTATCTATCTCAGAGTTAAATTTAGCAATTGAGCTAGTATCAATTGCCGTTTGCGGAAGAGAGTTCCAAACTTCTACCACCCTTATGTGTAGAAATGTTTTCTAATCTCACTCCTGAAAGGTCTGGCTCTAATTTTTAGACTGTGCCCCCTACTCCTAGAATCCCCAACCAGCGGAAATAGTTTCTCTCTATCCACCCTATCCGTTCCCCTTAATATCTTATAAACTTCGATCAGATCACCCCTTAACCTTCTAAACTCTAGAGAATACAATCCCAATTTGTGTAATCTCTCCTTGTAACTTAACCCTTGAAGTCTGGGTATCATTCTAGTAAACCTACGCTGCACTCCCTCCAAGGCCAATATGACCTTCCGAAGATGCGGTGCCCAGAACTGCTCACAGTACTCCAGGTGTGGTTTAACCAGGGTTTCGTATAGCTGCAACCTAACATCTGCCCCCTTGTACTCTAGTCCTCTAGATATAAAGGCCAGCATTCCATTAGCCTTATTGACTATTTTCTGCACCTGTTCATGACACTTCAATGATCTATGTACCTGAACCTCTAAGTCCCTTTGGACATCCACTGTTTTTAACTTTTTACCATTTAGAAAGTACCCTGTTCTATCCTTTTTTGATCCAAAGTGGATGACCTCACATTTGTCTACATTGAATTCCATTTGCCACAGTTTTGCCCATTCACCTAATCTATCAATATCGCTTTGTAATTTTACGTTTTCATCTACACTGCTTACAATGCCACCAATCTTTGTGTCATCGGCAAACTTAGATATGAGACTTTCTATGCCTTCATCTAAGTCGTTAATAAATATTGTGAATAATTGAGGCCCCAAGACAGATCCCTGCGGGACTCCACTAGTCACATCCTGCCAATATGAGTACCTACCCATTATCCCTAATCTCCGTTGCCTTTCTCTCAGCCAATTTCCTAACCAAGTCCGTACTTTTCCCTCGATTCCATGGGCTTCTCTCTTAGCTAACAGTCTCTTATGTGGGACTTTATCAAATGCCTTCTGGAAGTCCATATAAATAACATCCATTGACATTCCGCTGATCCCCATTGACTTCAATTTTACTAGGGCTCCCCTTGGTGCCACACTCAGTCAAATGCTGCCTTGATGTCAAGGGCAGTCACTCTCACCTCACCTCTGGAATTCTTTTGTCCATGTTTGGACCAAGGCTGTAATGAGGTCTGGAGCCAAGTGGTCCTGACGGAACCCAAACTGAGCGTCGGTGAGCAGGTTATTGGTGAGTAAGTGCCGCTTGATAGCACTGTCGACGACACCTTCCATCACTTTGCTGATGATTGAGAGTGGACTAATGGGGCGGTAATTGGCCGGATTGGATTTGTCCTGCTTTTTGTGGACAGGACCTACCTGGGCAATTTTTCACATTGTCGGGTAGATGCCAGTATTGTAGCTGTACTGGAACAGTTTGGCTAGAGGCGCGGCTATTTCTGGAGCACAAGTCTTCAGCACTACAGCCGGGATGTTGTCGGGGCCCATAGCCTTTGCTGTATCCAGTGTACTCAGCCGTTTCTTGATCTCACGTGGAGTGAATCGAATTGGCTGAAGTCTGGCTTCTGTGATGGTGGGGATATCGGGAGGAGGCTGAGATGGATCATCCACTCGGCATTTCTAGCTGAAGATGGTTGCAAACACTTCAGCCTTGACTTTTGCACTCACATGCTGGACTCTGCCATCATTGAGGATGGGGATGTTTACAGAGCCTCCTCCTCCCGTTAGTTGTTTTATTGTCCACCACCATTCACGACTGGATGTGGCAGGACTGCAGAACTTTGATCTAATCTGTTGGTTGTGGAATCACTTAGCTCTGTCAAAAGCATGTTGCTTCCGCTGTTTAGCATGCATGTAGTCCTGAGTTGTAGCTTCACCAGGTTGGCACCTCTTTTATGTATGCCTGGTGCTGCTCCTGGCATGCTCTTCTACACTCCTCATTGAACCAAGGTTGATCCCCTGGCTTGTTGGTAATGGTAGAGTGAGGAATATGCCGGGCCATGAGGTTACAGATTGTGCTGAAATACAATTCTGCTGCTGCTGATGGCCCACAGCGCCTCTTGGATGCCCAGTTTTGAGCTGCCAGATCTGTTCTGAATCTATCCCATTTAGCACGGTGGTAGTGCCACACAACACGTTGGATGGTGTCCTCAATGCGAAGACAGGACTTCATCTCCACGAGGACTGTGTCACTGGTCACTCCTACCAATACTGTCATGGACAGTAGATTCAGTGACTTGGCCTCAATTTCACAGGTTCACCACCCTCTGAGTGAAGAAATTTCTCCTCATCTCAGTCCTAAATCTCCTACCCTGTATCCTGAGACTGTGACCCCTCGTTCCAGCCAGGGGAAACATCCTTCCTGCATCCAGTCTGTCTAGTCCTGTCAGAATTTTATATGTTATAATGAGATCCCCTTTCATTCTTCTGAACTCGAGTGAATACAGGCCGAGTCGACCCAATCTCTCCTCATAAAACAGTCCTGCCATCCCATGAATCAGTCTGGTGAACTTTCGCTGCACTCCCTCTATGGCAAGTCTATCCTTTCTTTGGTAAGGCAACAAAAACTGCACACAATACTCCAGGTGTAGTCTCACCAAGGCCCTGTATAACTGCAGTAAGACATCCTTGCTCCTGTACTCAAATCCTCTTAAAATGAAGGCCAAAGCACTATTTGCCTTCCTAACTGCTTGCTGCCTCTGCATGTTTTCTTTCAGTGACTGGTGTACAAGGACACCCAGATCCCTTTGTACATCAACATTTCCCAATCTATCACCATTTAAAAAATACTCTGTCTTTCTGTTTTTCCTTCCAAAGTGGATAACTTCACATTTATCCACATTATACTGCATCTGCCATGTATTTGTCCACTCACTCAACTTGTCTAAATCGCCTTGAAGCCTCTTTGCATCCTCCTCACAACTCACGATCCCACCTAGTTTTGTGTTGTCAGCAAACTTGGAAATTTTACATTTGGTTCCCTCATCCAAATCATTGATATATATTGTGAATAGCTGTGGCCCAAGCATTGATCCCTGCGGCACCCCATTAGTCACTGCCTGCCACCCCGAAAAAAGCCCATTTATTCCTCGGGCTCGATTTTAGCACCCTCGATCGGGTGCGTTCCTGGCGGGGGGGCTACGAAAATCGGGGATTCTCGGGGCGGGTCGGGAGCCTGGCTCCAACCCGCCCCATTTCCGGGTTCCCCACTGACGCGCTGACGTGTGCGTGCAGCCCCCACATGTGGGACTCCCGCCGGCAATTAAAGCCGGTGGGGTGCCACTTAAGGTATTTATTTAGGTATTTCAGGTCATTTAGAGACCTGATTAACATAACATTTTCAGAGGGTTGGGATTTTGCAAACAACTGAGACTGTTTCCCGTACTGGGTGAAACACTCCCAGTTCAAATGGACGTGTTGCGGCCATCAGCCTGTGGCAGCTGCAGAGGTCCATTTGACAGGTGGGGGGGGAGACCCTCACTCATTGCAGGAGACCACTCAGTCACCTTGGACAAAGTTTGGCTTCCACCACCCTCCTCCTAATAATAAAACTCACCACTTTGCACACTTACCCCGGTGTCCAGACACATGTACCTACCTTGCGGACCCCCTCAGATGTGCATCTTCCGGATGGGGGCTGCCGTAGCTGCAGTCATGACCTCCTCTGAGGGCGAACAGCATCACCAGCCTCGCCGGCCACGCCATCCACCTCTGACACGTGGAGCTCCACAACACAGTGCTGTGACACATCCACCTGCACAGCAGGAGGGAGGGCAACCGCAGAGAGAGATGCATAGCAGAGGGCACTACCCTCGCCACAGGGTCCACAGACCGACGCTCAGTTTCCTGGACCTCTCTGAGCAGCCGTGCACACGGAGGCTCAGAGTCACTCGACATGTAGTCGTGGACATCTGCATCCTCCTTCATGAAGAGCTGCCCCTGGCTTGTCCGAGCATCATCTTTTTACCTGTCGCTGTCAAAGTCACCACTGCCCTCAACATCTTCTCCTCCGTATCCTTCCAGGGTGCCACTGCAGACATCGCGACGTCTCTCAGTCGTCTGCACAAAAGAGACCTGCAAATATACCTACACCCACTCTGCAGTGACACAATGGGTGGCATCAGTTGAGGGTCTTCATAGTGATCCTCAGGAAAGGGCATTATTGCACAAACCAGACAAGATTCGCAAAGACGTGACAGTAGTGGTGCCAATATAATATGTAATGTGAGTTGATCAGAAATTAAATATAAGTAAAAACCATGACAAACCCTCAAACACCCTTGTGCATCCCCTTCATTATCACTTACTCATTCCCCTACACTCCATCTGCCACATCACCGCCACGCTTCCTACTGCACATATGTGATGCATGCCATGTGGCTGCAGCACAGGTAGTGGCAGGTTGAGTGAGGCTGACTGTGAAAGAGATGCATGAGAGGGTGAATATGAGATAGAGCCATGAGATTGTATGAGGATTGGGTTGAGTGGTAGTGGCGGGATGCGTACTGGCGAGGTAAGTAAAATGAGGATGAGGATGAGGTTTGAGTGGGTGTGAGGGGTGATGTGACAGAGTAGTGTTGGCAGTGCAGAAGGAGATGTGGGGCGGGGGCGGTGATATGGCAGATGGAGTGTAGGGGAATGAGTAAGTGTACTCACTTTGGCTGACCTACTTGGGTCATTGCAGCGCCTCCTGCACTGTATGCAGGTTGGTGATATGTTGATGGTGCAGGTGACCTCCTCTGCCACCTCGAGCCAGGCCTTCTTGTTGGCAGAGGCAGGCCGCTTCCTCCCGCCCGCCGGGGGGATCATCTCTGTCCTCCCCCTCCTTTTCACCCCATCCAATAGGAGCTGGAGTGAGGCATCATTAAACCTGGGAGCAGCCTTCCCCCTGGGCTGCTCCATGCTGTAATTTTTCCTATTTCTTGCAGCATCAGTCAGTGGAGGACTGCCCCTTTAAATAGATCTCCTCCAGCTGACAGACTTTACTGCGCATGCGCAGTCCGCCCGCCGCGTAGCTTAGCAGCGGGGAACCCGGAACAACAGGTAGATGGATCCAATTAGCCTGCGATTGCGCGCGGGGCAGTCTGATTTCACCGGGCGCATTACCCACGCGCCCAATCGAGCCCCCGCTGCGAACCCGCCGCCCTGGTAATATCGGGCCCCTACTCTCTGTTTTCTGCCTGTTAACCAATTTTCAATCTCCTTCTTCAATACATCCAATGACTTGGCCTCCACTGCCTTCTGTGGTAGAGAATTCCACAGGTTCAACACTCTCTGAGTGAAGAAATTTCTCCTCATCTCAGTCCTAAATGTCCTACCCCGTATCCTGAGACTGTGACCCCTGGTTCTGGACTCCCCAGCCATTGGGAACATCCTCCTGCATCTAGACTGTCTAGTCCTGTTAGAATTTTATCTGTTTCGATGAGATCACCTCTCATTCTTCTAAACTCTAATGAATATAGGCCTAGTCGACCCAATCTCTTCTCATATGTCAGTCCTGCCATCCCAGGAATCAGTCTGGTTCTGGTCCATAATCTATAGACTATTGGAAGATGACAACTGATGCATTCACTATTTCCATGGCTACCTCTTTTCGTCCTCTGGGATGCAGATTATCAGGCCCTGGGGATTTATCGGCTTTCAGTCCTATTAATTTCTCCAGCACTTTTTTTACTAATACTAATTTCCTTTAATTCCTCCTTCTCACTAGTCCCTTGGTTCCCTAGCATTTCTGGGAAGTTATTTGTGTCCTCTTCCATGAAGACAGAACCAAAATATTTGATTAATTGCTCTGCCATTTCCTTGTTCCCCATTATATATTCTCCCGTTTCTGACTGTAATGCTTTTTACAAACTTGTAGAAGCTTTTACAGTCCACTTTTATGTTCCTCGCAAGTTTACTCTCATACTCTATTTTTCTCCTCTTAATCAATCTCTTGGTCCTTTTTTTGCTGAATTCTAAACTGCTCCCAATACTCAGGCTTGCTACTTTTTCTGGCAACTTTATATGACTCCTCTTTGGATCTAATACTATCCTTAATTTCTTTTGTTAGCCATGGTTGGGCCGCTTTTCCTTTTGTATTTTTGCGCCAGAAAGGAATGTATAATTGTTGCAATTCATGCATTCGTTCCTTAAATGTTAGCCATTGCCTATCCACCGTCATGCCTTTTAATGAAGCTTCCCAATCTATCATAGCGTTATCTTACCCTGTATGCTCCTTGTCATCCAGGGGGCTCTAGATTTGGCGGTCCCATCCTTTTTCATTGTGGGAACATGTTCACTCTGAACCTACTTTTTGGGAAGAGTAGGAAGATGATAATCTGATCTACCCTACTGTACCTAGATTTAATATCTCTTATGGAGAACAGTACCACAATGCTTCTTGAATGTACTTGATTTTTGTGTTGGGGAGGGGTTAACTCTATTTATGGATTCAACACAGAGAAGTTAATCTTTAGAAATGAGGTTATTTTCACTTTTTTTCTCTTTCTTATTCAGATATACCAGGAATTTACCAAGATGCCTTCTCACGGTAAACTTGTAGTGCCTGAGGGTTTGAAATCTCTGCTAGAGGCGTTAGGCAGAGCTGTTGTGCAAGACCAGCCTGATAATATACACCAGTTTGCCTCATCATATTTCACAGAGTTGTTGCAATTTCGAGATGGTTTGTGTTCTCTCTTCATTTCTTTCTTTCTTGAGTAAATATGAATATTTCAAATGTAATTGAATCTCTTTTTTGTAGGAACGAATTAAAGTAAGACTCAACTTATTATATTTCCATCTGTTGTATAGGGAATCCAGCTCTTGATGTATCTGATCTCGTGAAAATGTTCCATTTGAGCAGAGGTAAGAAGAACCAAATAATTTACTGAATGGAGAATAATCTGTTTAACATTTTTTAGCTGCATTGATTAGTTCTTTATTAAAGATTAAGAGTGTGCTTTAGTGCTCTTTGTTTTTCTCCATTAACCAGTTTAATTGCATTTTTTAAAATTCATTCATGGGATGTGGGCGTCGCTGGCGAGGCCAGCATTTATTGCGCATCCCTAATTGCCCTTGAGAAGGTGGTGGTGAGCTGCCTTCTTGAACTGCTGCTGTCCGTGTGGTGAAGGTACTCCCACAGTGCTGTTAGGTAGGGAGTTCTAGGATTTTGACCCAGTAACGAAGGAACGGGGATATATTTCCAGGTCGGGATGGTGTGTGACTTGGAGGGGAACGTGCAGGTGGTGGTGTTCCCATGTGCCTGCTGCCCTTGTCCTTCTAGGTGGTAGAAGTCGCGGGTTTGGGAGGTGATGTCGAAGAAGCCTTGTCAAATTGCTGCAGTGCATCTTGTAAATGGTACACACTGCAGCCACGGTGTGCTGGTGGTGGAGGGAGTGAATGTTTAAGGTGGTTGATGAGGTGCCAATCAAGTGGGCTGCTTTGCTATGGATGGTGTTGAGCTTCTTGAATGTCGTTAGAGCTGCACTCATCCAGGCAAGTGGAGAGTATTCCATCACACTCCTGACTTGTGCCTTATAGATGGTGGAAAGGCTTTGGGGAGTCAGGAGGTGAGTCACTCACCATAGAATACCCAGTCTCTGACCTGCTCTTGTAGCCACAGTATTTATGTGGCTGGTCCAGTTAAGTTTCTGGTCAATGGTGACCCCAGGATGTTGGTGGTGGGGGATTTGGTGATGGTAATGCCATTGAATGTGAAGGGGAGTTGGTTAGATTCTCTCTCTTGTTGGAGGTGGTCATTGCCTGGCACTTGTCTGGGGTGAATGTTACTTGCCACTTATCAGCCCAAGGCTGGATGTTATCCAGGTCTTGCTGCATGCGGGCATGGACTGCTTCATTATCTGAGGGGTTGTGAATGGAACTGAACACTGTGCAATCATCAGCGAACATCCCCATTTCTGACCTTATGATGGAGGGAAGGCCATTGATGAAGCAGCTGAAGATGGTTGGGCCTAGGACACTGCCCTGAGGAACTCCTGCAGCAATGTCCTGGAGCTTAGATGATTGGCCTCCAACAACCACTACCATCTTCCTTTGTTCTAGGTACGACTGCATTTACATTTGTTTAATAATATTGCATCTGTAATTTAATGATTGATATATCATGAAATTGCTGGATAAATAATTTACCTATTGTTGAACCAGTGAGGTAGACACATGGAAGGGGAAGAGGAGATCAGAGAGAGATCAAGTTTGGAAATGATGTTCATTTTTGTTTGGATACCTTAGTAATTGATGATGGTGAATAGTTGACAAACGTTATATACAAATCACCTGTCTCTAATGAAACTTTTCTGGTCTAGATGAACGAGTTTGGGCATCACATGACCTAGGCCTCTGGCAAATACCTTTTTCAAAAAGGTCTTTTCAGCCATATATTTTGGATGGTGTTGGTTTCCGTACAAGTTACTGAGCTAAGGTCAATAACAGGGGGAGAACATATTAAAATTCTTGAGTTTTCCTCTTTACACACCTATTTTCCATGGTCACAATTTAGTAACACTTTTTTTAATGTTGGTAATGCCTAGAGATACTGGGGGTGATTTTAACCCCCAAAAACAGGTGGGTTCGGGCCGGGTGGGAGTTGAAAATAGTTGTTTTTTGGGTCCCGACTGCAACCCGGCTTTATTTCTGGATGTAACTTGAGCGTGTAAAAATACAGGCTTCCCACTGGAAATGCAAATTCTGAAAATTTTGCAGTTGCGACCCAAAAAAACAATTATTTTCAACTTCCACCCGCCCCCGACCCACCCGTTCTTGGGGGTTAAAATCACCCCCACTGTGTTTTTAATAGGGAACACTGTAATGCCTACTATTCAGTGTAATGTTACGTTTGTCTTTTCCCTACCCCTATTTAACCCAGCTTCACTTTTACAACTGTTGCTTGCTCTCTGATCCATTCCTGTGCCCTACAACTGTTGCTCAGTGTTCCTTGTGTTTTTAATAGTGTTATAAAGCTTTAAAGAAAAAACCTCCCTGTCCGCCAGTTATTTTTATTACATGGTAAGTGTTTAAAGAAACAAATTTGTCAGGATCAACCTGGTGAGGGTTTGGGGAGTCAAATAGTTAGCATAAGGCAGTTAATTGTAAACAATTTTACAACACCAAGTTACAGTCCAGCAATTTTATTTTAAATTCTATTTATTTTATTTTAAATTGCTGGACTATAACTTGGTGTTGTAAAATTGTTTACAATTGTCAACCCCAGTCCATCACCGGCATCTCCACATCATAAGGCAGTTAGGCAGAGGAGTGGATGGTGATTTAGAGCTTTTTGGGGACAGCTGGTGGATGATTGGGGACTCGCCAAATATATATGTAATTGACACATGGGGGCGAGGCATAGAGCGCTAAAATGGAGACGATGCATAAAGGGATGGGGTCAGTCTGTTGGGGTTTTGGAATTTGTAGCTGGAAGCGATATGAGGCGTTTGTCAGCAAGCATACGGCAAAGGGTAGCAGAGTGGACATCCTGCGCCGTGGCCAGATCACTCGTCCCCTTCCCACAACCCAAAACCTGCCTCAAGCCCTGGTGAGATCCCTTCCTTGATCCACAACTCAAAATTTGAAACAGTGCTGCAAACGGGTAGTTTTGTGGATGCAACTTGACCAATTGGATTAATTGAAAGCAGCAGTTTGCTGGTCAACTCTAATTTACTAGAGAAAGAGCCAAATGTACAGAAGAAACAACGTAGTATTTCTTTTGAGGAGATGGAGAGGCAAAGCTGAGAATCTCAAACTTGTATAGAACCTTGGCTACAGCACACAAACAGGCCATTTGGCCCAACTGGTATATGCCTGTGTTTATGCTGCACATGAGCCTCCTCCCACCCCTCTTCATCTCACCCTATCGGCATATCCTTCTATTGCTTATTCCTACCAAAATGTAACATCTCACACTTATCTACATTGAAATTCATTTGCTAATTACATGCCCATTCTGCAAGTTTATTAATGTCGTCTTAAATTTTGTCGCAGTCTTCCTCACTATTTATTATATGCCCCAATTTTGTGTTGTCTGCAAAGTTTTAAATTGTACTTCCGATTCCTGAGTCCAAGTTGTTGATGTAAATTGTGAACAACAGTAGTCTCAGCACCGATCCTTGTGGAACACCACTTTCCACCTTTTGCCAGTCTGAGTAGCTATTCTTAACCCCTACTGTCCGTTTTCTCTTCTGTAGCCAAATTTCTATCCATTCTGCTCCTTATCCCCAGACCACATGCTCTACGAGATTTACAAGGATGATACCAGAACTGAGAGGTCATAACTATTAGGAAAAACTGAACAGACTGGGGCTCTTTTCTCTAGAGGAGAGGGCTGAGGGGTGACCTAATAGCGGTTTTTAAAATTATGAAGTAGTTTGATAAGGTAGTCGTAGAGAAGATATTTCCACTTGTGGGGGAGTCCAAAACTAGTACCCATAAATATAAAATAGTCACTAATAAATCCAATAAGGAATTCGTGAGAAACTTCTTTACCCAGAAAGTAGTTAGAATGTGGAACTTGCTGCCACATGGAGTAGTTGAGGCGAATAACATAGATACTTTTAAGGGGATAAGTGCATGAGGGAGAAAGGAATAGAAGTATATGCAGATAGGGTTAGATGAAGTAGGGTGGGAGGAGGCTCATGTGGAGCATAAACACTGGCAAAGACCAGTTGGGCTGAATGGCCTGTTTCTGTGTTATAAATTCTATGTAATGTAATATTACAAGATGAGAAGGATGGCATGTGATCTAGAGTATGTTTCAAAATTTGCATTCATGTTGTTTGAATTTAGCTTGAATTATATTAATGTACTTAGTTTCCGGTATCAACATGAAGAAAGCATTATGAAAGTTATTTGCACAATCATTATAATCAAAAAATACTTTCTATTTATCCTTTCTAGTGGCTAGAACAGTTACATTTTCTTTCACAGAAAAGTACTTAAAATATATTAAATTCTTGAAATACACTGGGCCAGAAAATCGATTATGCGATTTTACACTGCTGTTGCAGCTGTAAAAAAACATTTTTATATCCACCACTGGCCTCTAGAGGGAGAAACGTAAGGAATCTTACAACACCAGGTTATAGTCCAACAGTTTTATTTGAAAATCACAAGCTTTCAGAGGCTTTCTCCTTCATCAGGTGAGTGTGACGAAGGAGAGTGTGACTTCGTCAGGTGAGTGTGACTCACCTGACGAAGGAGAAAGCCTCCGAAAGCTTGTGATTTTCAAATAGACACTCACCTGACGAAAGAGAAAGCTTCCGAAAGCTTGTGATTTTCAAATAAAACAGTTGGACTATAACCTGGTGTTGTAAGATTCCTTACATTTGTCCACCCCAGTCCATCACCGGCATCTCCACATCATCTCTAGAGGGAGGTACACGGAAGGTTCATGAGTGTGCTTGTATATCTGTTGGTGCAAGCATTAGTGTAAAAGCAGCTGAACCAGCAGGAAACCTTTGTGTAGCCTTTTAAATGCATTGTTCAGCTTGGGTGCAAGAATGTAAGGCAGTAACACTGCTTGGCTCTTTTATTTCTCTCTCAAATTACTTCACTGCATGTCTTACCAATATTTTTATTACACTTAGACTGAATGATGAATTATGGCATGGCACCAAGCCAGAGGTGTGAAACATGCATAACTTCACTCCTTCAGACCTACAAACACTGCTGGGTGGGGCAGAGAAGGCTGGATGACCAGACCCCTGGGTACGAGTGCCACCAAGTCACCCAGAGTAAACACTCATGCCACCTAGAGGGAAGTGGCACTGGCACTAACTGCCAACTCCCTCACCCCCAGGACTGCAGAACAAGAAGTTCCACATCCTCAGCAGGGCCTTCACAATACTACAATACTCTGGTTAAGAGCATCTCCAATTCCCTATCCTGCACTGTGACTATACAGCTCCCCAAACACACAATAACTGCTTTGCACAAGCCCAAAACTCCTTCCTGCATTTTTAACCCCCTCACACCCCCACATATCTCCTAACCACACACTACTTAACTGCTAGCATTGCCCTCATTTACTTATCCCTTTGCAGGAGAAATCGACACACAATGCCCACCAAAGGCATGTTGTTAGATGGGGCTTCCCCACCTTTAAACTTGTAGGGTTTTTGTTTTAACTCTCTTTATTCTTTAGGGTAATCAGAGGTAAGATCATCCAAGGCTTTAAACTTTTCTGACAATTGATTTTATTAACATTAAAATACAACAAGTTTTACTGATAGAGATTCATACAACCTTAATTACAAGTACAACTCGAAACTCAGACTGGCCAATCTTCTGCTTCGGGAAACTGAGAAGTTAATTCTCCATCGACATCCTGCGTGGTGCTGTTCTGGACTGTCTTCTGGTTTGTCTTTGTGGTCTCGTGGACTGTCTCCTTCATTCACTTTAGAATGGCTGCTCTTATACCATTCTTGCTGACAAAAACAAGCTTCTCAGTAACTTTCCTCTCTCACTTTCCCATGGTTATACAGACTGATGCTACGAAAACAGCACCTGGTGTTTACGACTGTTTCCCAAAGTCTTTCAAGGCCTCCTTATCTGTAGACTTCCATCAGACAGTCTGAATAACACTTCTCGAATGTGGCCAGCCTTCCCAGCATGCTACCTTGAACAGTCAGTTTAATGGTTCCTTTGTTGACTTAATACTTTTAACCAAACTCAGCTCCTTTAGCTGGTAATTAATCCAGGTTTCCAGCCAATCCTTTAGGTTTCCTGAAAACATTGAAAAGTCCAAAATCCTTCAAACTCCTCACCCGCTTTGAGGACAAGGCCAGACCGCTTGTGGGGAGGCTCTCAGCTGTTGCAGTGGGAGATGTTGAGGTCAGCAGTATATTGATCGAGCACCTGCACTGTTGCCTTGGCGTCCCTTTGATGCACCACACAGAAAGCACCTTCCACCCCCTTCTCTGTCTCCGTAATCTCAAGGGGGATGATACCCATTCTGCCTTTCCTGCAGATCCACCAGAGCAACGGTGGCACAGGAGGAGGAAGATGATGGTGACGAAGAGGATGATGACAGCGACTAATCCACCCAGGAGTCGCAGCTGCGCGACACTGTCGTCCCTCAGGACAGCAGCACATGCCAGGTTTCTAGTCGTACCCCTCAGAACACCGTGTCAGTGGAACATGGGAAGCGAGACCAGGTTGCCCAGGAGCACCCTCTAGAAATTCAACTAGCAGCGGCTCCATTGCCAGCAGCCAGCTGCTATTGGAGAAGGGCAACCTCAGTGGCATGACACTTCTGGAGAGCATGAGAGCCAACCACTTCAGGCACCTAGAAGAAGCACAAGAATAGGTTTCCCTAGGGAATGCCGTATTTCCTCCTGAGAGCACCTGAGGTTGTCTGGGGGGATGGATCTGTGAGGGTCTGAAAATCTGCTGGCCCTCTCACCCTCTGAGAAGCAGTCAAAAGCAGGTGCAGGTGTCTGTAGATAGGATGCAAAAAGAAACACGTCTTAAAAACTTTTACTACCTTCAGAGATCTTCAGTAAAAGATCTCCAGCCGCTTCTAATTTGAGCAACAGCTCACTTCCACCTTTAACAGCTGAGCCTGACAACTGCAGTGCCCCATTGAAATATATGCAACTTGCCCCGTATGCACTCTGGTGGGTTAAGTCCAGGAAATTCCATCCACAGCGCCACGCTCAGGCGGCCAAATGTAAATGAGGCTAACAGCGACTAGCGGGCTAGTCGCGAAACTGCACCAGTATCACGAGCAAACTTTGGAGGAAGCCTATTAAAGGCACATAAGCACTGCTTCCGCACGACTTTTCTCGCTGGAAAAATTGTTAATGCCATTCCAGCACCGCTAAAATACTGTAACCAGCAAGGAAACTTCTTTATCCAGAGAGTGTTAGAATGTGGAACTTGCTACCATCTGGAGTGGTTGAGGCGAATAGCATAGATGCATTTAAGGGAAAGCTACATAAGTACACGGGGGAGAAAGGAATAGAAGGATATGCAGATAGGGTTAGATGAAGAGGGGTGGGAAGAGGCTGATGTGGAGCATAAACACCGACATTGACCTTTTGGGCCGAATGGCCTGTTTTTGTGCTGTAACATCTATGTAATTCTATGAATTTCACCCACACTCTGTTGTTTAATGTATGTATAGTTGACTACTGTGAATAAAGGTGTGTTATGTTGATGCAAATTATTACCATTAGCTCTTTAGTTTACTCTAACTAAAAATACTTTTACTTCTTTCTTTACAAATCATAATAGCTATAAATATTGATGGGAAGGCACACCGAACATCCTCCGATCATCAAAATGTAAAATCACTATCTAAGGATTCTTCACTTATTAATCAGGAAGTTATGTCTAAAATTCTTTGTGAGAAGACCCCTTCTATTCGTAATGAAGCCGTACCTTTTCTATCTATGTCTTCGACTAAGGAACCTTCTGGTCATCAAGAAGTTGCACCTACTCCACATGAAACTTTTCCTCATCAAGAAGCTGTATCTGCTCCACGTGAGACTTTCTCTAGGGCCACATATGTTCGTCAGGAAGCTGTACCTGTTGCATACGAACCTATGATTAGGGCCCCGTATGTTCGTCATGAAGCAGTACCTGTTCCATATGAGCCTTTGGTTAGGGCTCCATATTATCAAGAAGTCGTACCTGCTCCATATGACCCTTACATCAGGACCCCGTATTTTCAGCAAGAGGCCATACCTGCTCCATTTGAGCCTTTGATTATAGCCCCAGCTGTTCGTCCAGAAGCTGTTCCTATTCCATATGAAACTGTAATTATGACTCAGCCTTTTCGTCAAGCACCTGTGCCTGCTGCATATGATTACATGATTAAAAGTTCGCCTGTTCGTCAAGAAGTTTTACGTTCACCATATGACACTAGATCACCGTCTGGTCATCAAGGAACTGTACCTAATGCAAGTGACACCACGTCTGTTTGTCCACCAGCTGAATCTTCTCGACATGAGACTGTGTCCTCACCTGCTCGTACAGAACCAATACCGACTGCTTATAGTAGTAAAACCTCAGAGGTTCGTCAGGAACCTATACGGGTCATGTCCCCACCTGCTGTTCAAAAATCTACATCTTCTCAGTATGAAAGAACGTCCCCGCCTGTTTACCAACAGGCAATACCACCTCAATATCAGACTAAATCCCCACCTATTTATTCACAACCTATACCATCTCCATTTGAGCCTGTGCCTCCATCTTACTATCAACAAGTGGTACCTCCTCAATATGCAAATGTGGCTCCAGTTGTTTACCAGCCCATAACACCTCAATATAGTACTAGGTCCCCGCCTGTTTATCAACCAACCACACCGCCTCAATATGAAAATATGTACCCATTAATTGGTCAACAAACAGTACCTCCTCGATATGAGACTTTTTCTCCACCTATGCAACCTCCAGTTGAGAATAAGTCTGTTCATCAACAAGGTCCAGGTGCTCCAAGTGGTGAAATATTATCTGTTTGTCAAGACCATTCATGTGATCAATGCAACAAGGTCTCATCTCCCCAGGAATATTCATCAACTCCAAGTGGTGATGTCTCATCTGTTTGTCAAGAACATTCATGTGATCAATGTAAGAAGACGCCATCTACCAGTCAACAGTTATCATCTGCTCCAAGTGGTGATGTCTCATCTGTTTGTCAAGAACATTCATGTGATCAATGTAAGAAGACGCCATCTACCAGTCAACAGTTATCGTCTGCTCCAAGTGGTGATGTTTGTCAAGAACATTCATGTGATCAATGTAAGAAGACATCTACTGATCAAGAATATCCATCTGCTCCAGGTGGCGATGTCTCATCTGTTTGTCAAGAACATTCATGTGATCAGTGTAAGAAAACATCATCTACTGATCAAGAATATCCATCTGGTCCAAGTGGCGATGTCTCACCTGTTTGCCAAGAACATTCATGTGATCAGTGTAAGAAGAAGTCATCTACCTGTCAAGAGTTATCTTCTGCTCCAAGTGGCGATGTCTCACCTGTTTGCCAAGAACACTCATGTGATCAGTGTAAGAAGAAGTCATCTACCTGTCAAGAGTTATCTTCTGCTCCAAGTGGCGATGTCTCACCTGTTTGCCAAGAACATTCATGTGATCAGTGTAAGAAGAAGTCATCTACCTGTCAAGAGTTATCTTCTGCTCCAAGTGGCGATGTCTCATCTGTTTGCCAAGAACACTCATGTGATCAGTGTAAGAAGAAGTCATCTACCTGTCAAGAGTTATCTTCTGCTCCAAGTGGTGATGTCTCATCTGTTTGCCAAGAACATTCATGTGATCAGTGTAAGAAGAAATCATCTACCTGTCAACAATTATCGTCAGCTCCAAGTGGCGATGTCTCGTCTGTTTGCCAAGAACATTCATGTGATCAATGTAAGAAGAAATCATCTACCTGTCAACAGTTATCGTCTGCTCCAAGTGGCGCTGTCTCATCTGCTTGCCAAGAACATTCATGTGATCAATGTAATAAGGCGTCATCCACCTGTCAGTATTCGCCTGCTCCAAGCAGTGATCCCTCACCTGGTTGTCAAGACCATTCATGTGATCAATGTAATAAGGCGTCATCTACCTGTCAGTATTCGCCTGCTCCAAGCGGTGATCGCTCATCTGGTTGTCAAGAACAATCATGTGATCAATGTAATAAGGCGTCATCCACCTGTCAGTATTCGCCTGCTCCAAGCAGTGATCCCTCACCTGGTTGTCAAGACCATTCGTGTGATCAATGTAAGAAGGCGTCCTCTACCTCTCAACAGTATTCGTCTGCTCCAAGCGGTGATCTCTCATCTGTTTGTCAAGTAAATTCATGTGATCAATGTAGCAAGACATCTACCTGTCAACAGTATTCGTCTGCTCCAAGTGGCGATCTCTCATCTACTTGTCAAGTAAATTCATGTGATCAGTGTAGGAAGGTGTCATCTACTTGTCAAGATTATTCGTCTGCTCCAAGTGGCGATCTCTCATCTGCTTGTCAAGATCATTCATGTGATCAATGTAAGAAGGTGTCATCTACTTGTCAAGATTATTCGTCTTGCCCAAGTACTAATGCCTCATCTAGTTGTCAAGATCATTCATGTGATCAATGTAAGAAGGTGTCATCTACTTGTCAAGATTATTCATCTGGTCCAAGTACCAATGCCTCATCTAGTTGTCAAGATCATTCATGTGATCAATGTAAGAAGGTGTCATCTACTTGTCAAGATTATTCGTCTTGTCCAAGTACCAATGCCTCATCTAGTTGTCAAGATCATTCATGTGATCAATGTAAGAAGGTGTCATCTACTTGTCAAGATTGTTCGTCTTGTCCAAGTACCAATGCCTCATCTAGTTGTCAAGAACATTCATGTGATCAATGTAAGAAGGTGTCATCGACTTGTCAAGATTATTCGTCTGCTCCAAGTACCAATGCCTCATCTAGTTGTCAAGAACATTCATGTGATCAATGTAAGAAGGTGTCATCTACTCGTCAAGAGCATTCATCTGCTCCAAGTGGCAATGTCTCATTTAGTTGTCAAGATCCTTCATGTAATCAATGTAAGAAGGCGTCACCTGCTCCAAGTAGCAGTGCCTCAGCTGGTTGTCAAGATCCTTCATGTAATCAATGTAAGAAGGCGTCACCTGCTCCAAGTAGCAGTGCCTCAGCTGGTTGTCAAGATCCTTCATGTAATCAATGTAAGAAGGCGTCACCTGCTCCAAGTAGCAATGCCTCAGCTGGTTGTCAAGATCCTTCATGTAATCAATGTAAGAAGCCGTCACCTGCTGTAAGTAGCAATGCCTCCTCTAGTTGTCAAGAACATTCATGTGATCAGTGCAGGAAGGCCTCACCTACTCATCAAGAAAATGCACCTACTACATGTGGGGTCTGTGAAGAATGTTCCAAAACAAAGTCCAAGGACACATCCCCAGCTCCTACATTGCAATGTTTGTACAAGGCTCCGTCATCTGCATATGGTGCACAGGACAATGCGTCTACAGATCCATCAACAACATTTAGTCCACAGAATAGTGTATGTAAGGCCCCACACTTAAATCAAGGAAGTCCCGGTGCAGGGAATTCTGACACATTACCCACCAATAAGCCCATTTTCATGCACCTTTCCACAAAATGTACCATAGTGAACTATAGTGATTCATTAACTTGCCTTGAACCCATAACCGTGTACCATGAATCTACAATTCAGCGAGTGTCAGAAATTCACTTGAAGGATGAATCTGAAACAGCCAGTGCTAAAGATGCTCAATCTAAACAAGATGCAGATGCTGGTGTATGTTCTGGTGAGGACACTGCATCAAAAGAAAAAAAAGCTGGGGAGCCAGCCTCACCCGCTCCTCCATCTGAAGAAGACACGTCTTGTCATAGTTCAACAGATTCTGTATGTGGGAGATCAGAAGGGGATGCGCAGGAAAAATCATCCACTGGGGAAGCAGATGCTGGTAAGGAAGATGCAAATTAGATGAAGAGTAAAAGATTTGGTAAGAAGTTTTGAACTTAAGAAATGAGAATGAGGAAAAGCAATTTGGCCAGTCATGTCCTTCCACAGACCATTGAACTTGATAAATAATTCATTGGCAGGAATTTTAACCCCTCGCCCGTCCGTCCAGCAGAAACCGGGCGAGGGGGGGTGGCAGTTAAAATGGAATGGGGAGCTTACCCACTGCCTTCCTGCCCAAATCTGGCCGATTGCAATTTTAAATTGCAGGCGGCAAGCACACCCATCCAAAGCTGACAAGGTCCTTCTTTAAATATGTAGATCGGGCTCCGAAGATGCCATCGGGGCCTGACTGCAATATTAACCTGACCCCTGAACAGGGGGAGCAATGGTGCCTTCTCAGACCAAAACGGTCAGGAAATGGATCCAGGACCCGAAGAGGCCCAGAAGAGTACGTTTTAAAAATATTTTTGAGGGCCAGATAGCACAGGAGTGCTCTCTGGGTTCCAGAAAGAAACGTTGGGCCTCCCTTCAACCGTGATCCCTGTCACCACCCCCCTCCCCCACCGTCCTAAAAACTTATCTTAGTGCCGGGATCTGGTTCCCAGCAGTGGCCTCCCGTTATGTGATTTTAACGGCCAGGCAGCAGCTTTCTGCTGACCTTCACGCCTTTTTGGTTGGGGAAGTCGGCCAGCGACATGGTAATGAGGCCCGGCCGTTAAAATTGGGCTGGGCCTCCCCGCTTCTGAATGGTCTGGCTGCTGTATGGGTGGCATTCCTGCCCGGGATTTAAAATCGCACCCGTTGTTTTTGAAGTTAGTGCAGTTCCTACTAACAGTTGGCACATTATTCTTTTATTCCAATTTTGGTGTTTAATGTAATGTTTGGAAAAATGGAGAAAGAATTGCAAATATAACGAAAGGATCAAATATAGGAAGATTAAATATTTTTGTACTAATGCAAGAAGGATTAGGAATAAATTTTTGGAATTACAGGTATGCAGCAAGTGAAAATATTTCTGTTAGTGACATCACAGAAGTATGGCGTGGACATGATCGGCTGAATGGCCTCCTTCTGTGCCGTAAATTTTCTATGATTCTATGGCTGCAAGTAGAACATGAAAAATGAGATAATACTAAGCGTGTATAGAGGCCCAAAGAGCCGCAGGAAAGCATATGCTGGCATAAGTGCCATGATGCACCCCCGGGGCACCTGCAACTGATGTTGCCAGTCAGGGAGCGGGACAGAATGCCCCCAGGAAGGAAAAGAGCAGCTCTCAGGAGTGCCTTTACATCAGAGGGCCACTTGTAATATGTTCAACAAAAAAAAAATTCGGCCCTTCATCTTTGGGGACACAGACCCAAAGCCAACTTGGACCTGGTGTACCTGTGCTGATCCGATCAATGCTGGGTTATGCTGGGTACTTCAGGGCAATGTCAAACCCAAGCAACGTGAGACAGCCTTCTCCTTGGGGATTCACACCATTACCATCTATATTTAAGTTGGGACCCACCTCTGGAGTCTTAAACGCATTGTTACTTTCAGTCCATTGTGGAAATTGTCGCACAGCGATGCTGTGTTGCAAGTTGTGTGCAAGTTGCACTATAAGTGCATCCTGAGAGGGGCTGCAGAAAATTGAATGTAATAAATGAGGGATTTTAGTGACCCAGAAGTGAACTGCTGAGACCAGTGAGCTTAATATCTATAGTGGGGCAAATGCTTGAGGAATGCTCATTTTAAGAGCACAATACCAAATAGTCGGCATGGATTTAAGACCGTAGGCTTTAAGGGATTTAAGGAAGTCCTGCCCAATCCTCCTAGAATCATACAACACAGAAGGAGGCCATTTGGCCCATCGTGCCAGTGCTGGCTCTTTGAAAGAGCTTTCCATTTAGTCTCCCTCCCCTGCTCATTCTTCACAGTCCTGCAATTTTTTTCCCCTTCAAGTATTTATCCAATTCCCTTTTGAAAGTTACTAATGAATCTGCTTCCACCACTCTTTCAGGCAGTGCATTCCAGATCATAACTACTTGCTGCGTTTAAAAAAAAATTCCCATCTCCTCTCTGGTTCTTTTGCCAATATCCTTAAATCTGTGTCCTCTGGTTACCACCCTCCTGCCAGTGGAAACAGTTTCTCCTTATTTAGCAAAACCTCATATAGTTTTGAACACCTCCAATATTTATCCCCATAACCTTCTCTGCTCTAAGGAGAACAATCCCAGCTTCTCTAGTCTCTTCACATAACTGAAACCCCTCATCCCTGGCACCATTCTGGTATATCTCCTCTCTACCCGCTCCAAGGCCTTGACATCCTTCCTAAAGTGTGGTGTCCAGAATTGGACACAGTACTCCAGTTGAGGCCTAACCAGTGATTTATGAAGATTTACCGTAACTTCCTTGCTTTTATACTCTATGCCTCTATTTATAAAGCCAAGAATCCCATATGCCCCGCATGAACAGGAAAACCCAGACCTGAGACTCAATTTGGAGTACTTGACCAGACTATGGAGGGATTTTAACTGCCAGTGGGTTTCCGGTGGAAAACCGCTGGGTCCAGTTAGATTCTCGCCCGCCTGTGGCAGAATGAGGCCATAGCTACTTTAATCGTTAGGCCTCAGTAACATGCCATCAGCCGATTGTCCACGCAGAACATTTGGGAAGCAGCTTCTTCAACTTTTGCAATTAAGCAACCATGATCAACAAATGAGGTAAGCTAAAAGAAAAGGCTTACACATGCAAGGAAAAGTGCAAATCCAGCAGACTGAGAGAGTTGTAAAAAGCAACAAAGGGATACAAAGAATGCAATGAGAGGTAAAAACAAGAAAATGACAAAAGAGGTACAAGGGAACCTAAACATAAGTCAAGAGAGGAACTTAGTGGAATCGATACAAGTTTTTTTAAAAAGCTAATGGAGAAAATAATGGGACTTAAAGTTTGCACCCCAGAGTTTGAAAGAAATAAATGAAGAAATTGCAGAAACATTAGTCATAATTTTACAAAGTTCTCCAGATTCAGGAATTGTGCCTTTGGATGAGAAAATTGCAAATGTCACTCCATTATTTAAAACGGGAAGGAGAGAGAAACCATGTAGCTACAGACATCGTTTAACATCAGTTGTGGGGAGGTTACTGGAATCTATCATCAGAGACAGAGTAAATGAGCACTTGGACAACTATGAGCTGATCAAAGAGAGTTGGCATGGATTTGGAAAGGTTAGGTCATGTGTGACTAATTGTTACATTTTTTGAGGCGGTCACTTGCATGGCGGATAGGGGAGTGATTATGGATGTTGTCTATGTGGACTTTCAGAAGGCATTTGATAAGGTTCTGCACAAGAGATCATTAGCAAAAATGAAAGTGCATGTAACTTGTGACATGATTTGGTAATTGGTTGGGAGATAAGAGACAGAGAGTTGGGGTAAAGGGAATGTTCTCTGATTGGCAAGATGTGACAAGTGATGTTCCCCAGGGATCTGAAATGGGACCTCAGCTTTTCACCACATATAGTAATGATTTGGATGAAGGAATAGAGAGTTGCATGTCCAAGTTTGCAGATGACACTAAGTTAGGAGGTATAGTAAGTTGTAAAGATGGGAGCAGAAAGTTACAAATGGACATAGACAGACTTAAGTGAGTGGGCAAAACTTTGGCAGATGGAGTGTGAGGTTATCCAATTTGGATCTGAGAAAGACAAATTAGAATATTTTGTTACATGCAAGAGATTAGAAGCTGTGGTGGAGGAAAGTTTTAAGTGTCCATGTACACACATCACTAAAAGCTAGTGCACAGGTACAAAAAGTAATCAAAAAGGTTAATGGAATGTTACCCTTTATCTCAAGGGGATTGGAATACAAAAGTGAGGAAGTGATGCTTCAGTTGTACAGAGCCTTGGCCAGACCCCATCTGGAGTATTGTGTTAATCTGCCTTTCTGTTTTTACAACCAAAGTGGATAACCTCACATTTATCCAGTTATACTGCATCTGCCATGTTCTTGCCCACTCACCCAACTTGTCTAAATTACATTGGAGCCTCTTTGCATCCTCCTCAGGATAAACCTCAGGAAAGATGTATTGGCCTTGGAGGGGGTGCAGTGCAGATTCACTGGGATGATACGAGGACTTAAAGGGTTAAATTATGAGGACAGGTTGTATAAACTTGGTTTGTATTCATAGAAACATAGAAAATAGGAACAAGAATAGGCCATTGGGCCCTTCGGGCCTGCTCCGCCATTCAAAATTATCATGGCTGATCGTCTAACTCAGTACCCCGTTCCCGCTTTTTCCCCTTGATCCCTTTAGCATTAAGAAATATATCTATCTCCTTCTTCAATACATCTAATGACTTGGCCACCACTGCCTTCTGTGGTAGAGAAATCCACAGGTTCACCACCCTCTGAGTGAAGAAATTTCTCCTCATCTCAGTTCTAAATGGCATACCCCGTATCCTAAGACTGTGACCCCTGGCTCTGGACTCCCCAGCCATCGGGAACATCCTCCCTACATTTAGTCTGTCTAGTCCTGTTAGAATTTTATATGTTTCGATGAGATCACCTCTCATTCTTCTAAACTCCAATGAATATAGGCCTAGTCGACCCAATCTCTCCTCATACGTCAGTCCTGCCATCCCAGGAATCAGTCTGGTAAACCTTCGTTGCACTCTCTCCATGGCAAGGACATCCTTCCTCAGATAAGGAGACCAAAACTGCACACAATACTCCAGATGTAGTCTCACCAAGGCCCTGTATAACTGCAGTAAGACATCCCTGCTCCTGTACTCAAATCCTCTTGCAATGAAGGCCAACATACCATTTGCCTTCCTAACAGCTTGCTGCACCTAAATGCTCACTTTCAGCAACTGGTGTACAAGGACACCCTGGTTTCGTTGCACCTCCCCTTTTCCCAATCTATCACCATTCAGATAATAATCTGCCTTTCTGTTTTTACAACCAAAGTGGATAACCTCACATTTATCCAGTTATACTGCATCTGCCATGTTCTTGCCCACTCACCCAACTTGTCTAAATTACATTGGAGCCTCTTTGCATCCTCCTCACAGCTCACATTCCATCCCAGCTTTGTGTCGTCTGCAGACTTGGAAATGTTGCATTCAGTTCCCTCATCCAAATAATTGATATATATTGTGAATAGCTGGGGCCCAAGCACTGATCCCTGCGGTACCCCACTAGTCACTGCCTGCCACCTGGAAAAAGACCCGTTTATTCCTACTCTCTGTTTCGTCTCTGTCAACCAATTCTCAATCCATGCCAGTATATTCCCCCCAATCCCATGTGCTTTAATTTTGCACACTAACCTCTTGTGTGGGACCTTATCAAAAGCCTTCTGAAAATTCTTGAGTTTAGAAGGATGAGAGGTGATCTGATCAAGATGTTTAAAATGATAAAAGGATTCAATGGGGTAGATTCCCGAAAGATTATTTCCTCTGGTGGGGGAAATCCAGAACATGAAGGCCTAATCTTAATTTTAGAGCTAAGCCATTTAAGAGTGAAATCAGGAAGCACTTTTTCACAAAAAGGTTAGTAGAAATCTGGAACTCTCTCCTTCAAAAGGCTGTGGATGCTGGATCAATTGAAATTTTCAAGACTGAGATCAATAGATTTTTGTTGGGCAAGGGTATCAAGGGTTATGGAACAAAAGCAGGTAAACAGAATTGAGGTACAGATCAGTCATGATCTAATTGAATGGCGGAACAGGCTTGAGAGGCTGAATGGCCTACCCCTGTTCTTACGTTCCCATAATTCCCTCGATGACCACTTTGGTAGAGGTGTGTGTTTCATTGTAGTGCTTCTCTACTGCTGTTCGTACAACTCTTGGGGTTGATATCCATGAGAGATGGGGTGTGTTTTGTCACCCACATGCCATTTGTTAACACGATTTTCTTCCTTGAAGGATATGTAAGGGTACAATAGTGTAGTGGTTATATTACTAGGCTAGTAATCTAGAGATCATGGGTTCAAATTATGGCCGTTTGAGAGTTTGAACTCAGTTTAATAAAAAAAGCTGGTACCTGTGAAGGTGACTATGAAGCTGTACTTTCGGGAAGGAAACCTGCTAAGGTTACCCAGTCTGGCCTATATGTGACTCCACTCCCCACACCAATGTGGCTGACTCTTAACTGCATTCTAAAGTGGATAACAAGGCACCCACTTGTATCAAACCCCTGCAAAGAATACTCCTACCTAACGGCATAGTGGAAGCACCTTGATCACATGTTTAAGAAGAAGGCCATGCCACCTTCTTAGGTCAGTTAGAGATCAGCAATAAATGTCGGTCTTGCCAGCGACACCCACATCCTGTGAATGAATTGAGAAAGGAGCTCACCAAGTGATGAATTCCAAAAGATGAAGGCAACTTGCAGCAAATCTTCCATTAATGTGCAGGAACATGCAATCTGGCAGTGCAAGACTTTCCTCTTGAGGGGGATGACTGTAGGAACTTGCAAAACATCTACTGCACTCTTGACCTTGGGGAAGCCAGAAACCCCATAAATCTGGATGGCCCTAACTTGATGCTCCTTTGCGGTAATGCCACTCTGGTCCTCATGCAGTAGCTTACAGCTCCTCTGTTGCCTTTTTGGCAAAATACATTTTTCTAATGCTCATCTCGTCACTAAAGTCCAAATAGGGCTTGTGTTGCCTGTATATTCTTGAGGGAGGGAGGGAGGTAATATCTGGTGGGATGCATCCTTAGAAATGCTGCTTCACTCTCCATCCTCTCCTGTTTTTCCTCGTCTCCCTCCTGCATGATAACTGTTCCTGAGAAGCCCTCATGAGGGGTGGTGGAGGTTAAAGTGTCATGGTGTTTTCAGCCCCACAGGCAGTCAGAAGCAAGTTCAAAGCTGTGTAGGCTGAATGCAAAAAAAATTGCATCAAAATTTTGTTCCTAACTGCAGTAGATACTGCTGAAACTTTCAGCAATCTTCAGGTTCAAAGACTCCTCACTTCTGCCAGTCTCAGCTGATCTTGGCAACAACTGCACCTTACATTTCACATTCTAACTTACCCCGAATGCATTGCAAGCATAATACCAGGAAATTCAGGGCTGCAGTGCCAACTGACTCCCACTTTAGTATACGTTAAATAGGTGGCTTGGGACTTAGCAGCTTGTTCGCCTGAAGTGAGAAAATTATTGGAAATATGGGGGGGTCAATTTTGGGGCAGAAAACCAATGTCATTGGTTTCAGCCCCAATTTGCTGCCAGGAAAAGTACTTGCCGTGGAATGTCAGGGGCCATTTTATGATGTATATCTTCTACTTTCCAATGAGGTGCTCCTTCATAAGCATTCACAGCCTACTTCCACCTGCGTAACATCGCCCGTCTCCGCCCCTACCTCGGCTTATCTGCTGCTAAAACTCTCGTCTATGCCATTGCTACCTCCAGACTCAACTATTCCAGTGCTCTCCTGGCTGGCCTCCCATCTTTCACCCTCTGTAAACATCAGCTCATCCAAAACTCTGCTGCCTGTATCCTAACTCGCATCCTGGCTCCCGGTCCAGGAACACCTCAATTTTAAAATTTTCATCCTTGTTTTCAAATCCCACCATGGCCTCGTCCCTCCCTATCTCTGTAACCTCCTCCAGCCCTACAACCCTTCGAGATCTCTGCACTGCTCCATTCTGGCCTCTTGCTCATCTCCAATTTTCATCACTCCACCATTAGCGGCCATGCCTTCAGCTACCTAGGCCCAAAGCTCTGGAATTCCCTCCCTAAACCTCCCTGCCTCTCTACTGTTCTCTCCTCCTTTAAGACTCTTTATAAAACTTACCTCTTTGACCAAGCTTTTGGTCACCTATCCAAATATCTCTTTATCTCACTCAGTGTCAGATTTTGTCTGATAACGCTCCTGTGAAGCGCCTTGGGACGTTTTACTATATTGAAGGTGCTATATAAATGAAAGGAGGAGGAAGTGACGTGGATGGATGCTGTGTGAAAAGTGCCTGTCTCAGAGGATAGAAATGCTCCAGTACCTCCTTGTGTTGGGTCGGGAGTTGGCCCTGCAATAACAAGCGCTACGAGTACCGATGTGGAGTCTGATATCTGACACATCTGCAGTCAGTTGAGCGCGGTGTCGGGATATATTGTATGTGTCCTTACCCTGAGAAACATCTCCCATCATCCGTGCTAGCTCCTGCGATTCTCCTGTTGCTGCGCCCTACCCCAGCATAGCCAGAGGTCTGCGGCAGACCACTAGGCAGCAACAAAGTTGCTTAAGCCCTCGTGATACTGTCTCGATCTGATTCCCTAATTCCAGACAAGACCGACTGCTGGAAATTGGAACTGAAGGTCTCTGGAGCCCGAGTCAACGTCTTTTGTGATGGACACTTGAGCTTGGCCAAGGGAAGCCTGCCGCAGAGGCCCCTGGAGTGGCCAATCTCTCCTTGGCGGTTTACAGCTAATTCACTTGGTCGTGGCGTACTGCGCAGATGTGCATTGTAGACTCCAACAAACGGTGTAGGGTGCTTGGCTCACTCACAAATGACCGCGTGACATTCTAATGCAGAGCCACCAAAATGCATTTTAGACAGATCCTGTGAGGTCCAGTTCCCCGGTTCAGCAGTTGAAGGAAGTCTCACAATGGACAACCTCATAACAGCTTGTAACTCCTTCAATTACACCTGCACTTGGTTCCCCTCTCTTGCTCGCCTCCAACTTGTTAATTGATTTCCCCGTGGACTGAATAATCATTATGCTGGTGCTTGTCACTTTAAAATTGGATGAAGCATGGTGCTGTGAGTCTACTCGTAGGGCACCTAGAGGTGCAGAAGAACATATTTTACAGAGCTAGCAATAAGGCACGCTTTGAATCAGAGCTTGGATGGAAAGACATTGTAGTGTGTTATACAGCAGTGTACACCTGTGTGAGGGAGTGAGTAAAAACCTCACCCTCTATTGCCTCCTGGCCCTGAATCTCCAGTGCCCCTCTCCTTCTGAAGAGTGAAGGGTTATAGATGAGGTGACCTTCCCCACTGCAGTCTGGATACTCTGCTGTCTGGTACGTTCGGCCTTCCCTGCAAGCAGATAGAAAAGGGACATATGTTTCTAAAAGGAATAGAAGGGGAGAATCATAGAATGATACAGCACAGAAGGAGGCCATTCGGCCCATCGTGCCTGTGCCGGCGCTTTGAAAGAGCAATCCAATTAATCCCATTGCCCCGCTCTTTCCCCATAGCTCAGCAAATTTATTCCCTTCAAGTATTTATCCAATTCCATTTTAAAAATTACTATTAAATCTGCTTCCACCGCCCTTTCAGGCTGTGCATTCCAGATCATCATAACACCCTGCGTAAAAAATTTTTCCCTCATGTCCCACCTGGTTCTTTTGCCGATCACCTTAAATCTGTGTCATCTGGTTACCGACCCTCCTGCCAGTGGAAACAGTTTCTCCTTATTTACTCTATCAAAACCCTTCATGATTTTGAACACCTCTGTTAAATCTCCCCTTTACCTTCTCTGCTCAAAGGAGAACAATCCCAGTTTCTCTAGTCTCTCCACGTAACTGAAGTCCCTCATCCCTGGCACCATTCTAGTAAATCTCCTCTGCACCCTCTCCAAGGAAGTGTGCCACTCAAGTCAACAGCCACCTTATGTGATATGGTTGTGGGAGGGCGGGAAATCGGATGGTTTCCCTGCTGAGCCACTTGGCATGTTGGGTCTCGGAGGGGGGGAAGCACTCCTTCTTCGCCTGATTCCACAAAAATAAAATTTAAAGTTTCTTGGGCCAATTCTTGAGCAGCCACCATTAATCTGCTCAATGGCTGGTACAAATCAAGGACCCATACTTACATATTTAAGCAGTCATGTGCCTGTTTTGGATGGGCAGGCTGCTCGCCTGTTTACAGGCCTGCCTGAAAATTGCATCAGGCCAGCCATGGGCGTCAGTGGGGTCAACAAGGTGCCCCTCCCCCCCCATTTTCAGTTGCTGCCCATTTGATTATCCAGGCAAGAAATGGACAGCCAGCAGTTGTAAATCACCCCTCGTATCACTTCAAGTTTTCTCCTCTATGAGGCCTATCTGCTGTTTTCTTGACTCCTCTCCAGTCAACTCCTTGCTACAGTGCCCTCTGACATCATAAATGGCTCACTTTTGCTCATTCATAGGAGTCTTTATTATCTCCTTCCCTGGCTATCCGTTCAGGTTGAACAGACAATGCATGACTTGAGTGTGCCTGAGCTGTGCTTGAAACCCAATATTTTATCCATCACTAAAAGCACATATCTCCATATACGCAACACTTTTTGCCTCTGCTCTTACCTCACTCTCTCTGCTGCTGAAACCCTTATCCATGCTTTTGTTACATTGACTTCTCAGTGACCCCCTTGTCAAACTATCAATTTGAACCCAACACAAATTTTTTTCATGTAAATCTCTGCCATCTGTATGCTGTCCCAAACTAAGTCCTGCCTCATCCGTTGCTCATGTCTTAGCTGACCTGCCAAACCATGGCTTTGTCATACCCTTTTCTGCAACCTCCTGCAGCCCTATATCCCAGCCACATTCATCAGTCCACCAGCTCTGCATCCTGTGCATCCTCCTGTCCTATCGTTTCTCACTCAGTGGCAGATCTACCGTCTTGTCTCGCTGCATTTTTAAGCTGTGCATTTAGTCAATTCTCATCATTCTTCTGCTAGTGCTTGGTTCATTTCTCTCCTATTTGAAGCACTTGGAATGTTACATCAAAGTTACTGTACAAATATAAACTATTGTTATATTGTGTCCATTCTAGATTCCATTCATATTGTGGTCTTTATTTTCTAATGTAGGTATTCAGGAGCCTGAAAAGCAAGAAGATACTGCTAGTTGCCCAATGCTTTTCCCAAGTAAAGAGACCCCAGAAACTTCCCCTACAGGTGAGACCTCAGAAACTTCCCCTACTGGCGAGACCCCAGAAACTTCCCCTACAGATAAGACGACAGCAGAGCCAGAAAGTTCTTGCCCTATGGAAAAAGATTCTGGAAAGAGTCCACGATCCAGCCAAACTGAAGTGAAAGATAAAGCAAGTGAACAGCAACTGCCCTCCATTGTTGATAAGGGCTTTAAAAACGTGAATGGCAGAATTGATGAATTGGGAACCAAGATGGATGGTCTGATAGACAGCATTAAAAATCTTTCTGATGTTATGAACAAGGATCAAAGCGGGAGCCAGGAAGAGGATGAGAAACAACGTCGAGGAGCAGAACCTGTTAGACAAGAACCAAAACCAAAGTCACCGGAACCAAAGACACCGGAACCAAAGACACCGGAACCAAAGACACCGGAACCAAAGACACCGGAACCAAAGACACCGGAACCAAAGACACCGGAACCAGCGACACCAGAACCAAAGACACCAGAACCAAAGACACCGGAACCAGTGACACCAGAAACAAAAACGCCAGAAACAAAAACGCCAGAACCAGAAGCGGAAGCAGAACCAGAAGCAGAATAAATGCCAGAACCAGGAGAGTAATGCAGTCTGCCCTCTTCTGACCTGTGTGGAAAGACAGCATAGGGTACATCTTCAGTAAAACACTCTCTAAGAAAAGGCTGAAGACAATAGTTATGTTAGTGAACCCTGGTACTTTAAAAAAAAACTTGTAAGAATCTGTGCAATAAAGATCTTATTGCCAACTAGTGTTCTGCTTTCTGTTCCTTGTTTATTGCTTAATCTATTTGGAAATGTCCATTCACTAGTTTCCCACTAATTGCAAGGTGAGACATTTAATCCCTGCTTAAATCCTTGTAAAGATTGCATATTTTTTGCTGTTTCTTCCCCTGCTTCCAGTTGTAAAAATTTACTTGTTGGCCCTATTTTCCAAACTTATTAAGCCACATATGATTAGCAAACCAGGAAAGCAGATGGGCAACCTCATCCCACACCTGTGCCATTGCCACTCTTCAGCTGACTGTTAGACAGTCAGAGGCGCTTCACAGGAGTGTTATCAAATATAATTTGACATCGAGTCACATAAGGAGATAATAGGACGGGTGACCAAAAGCTTGGTCAAAGAGGTAGATTTTAAGGAGCATCCTAAAAGGGAAGGGAGGTAGAGAGGCGGAGAGGTTTAGGGAGGGAATTCCAGAGCTTGGGGCCTAGGCAGCTGAAGGCACGGCGCCAATGGTGGTGCGATGGAAATCGGGGACGTGCAAGAGGCCAGAATTGGAGGAGCGCAGAGATCTCGGAGGGTTGTAGAGCTGGAGGAGGTTACAGAGATAGGGAGGGGCGAGGCCATGGAGGGATTTGAAAACAAGGATGAGAATTTTAAAATCGAGGCATTGCTGGACCGGGAGCCAATGTAGGTCAATGAGCAGAGCGGTTGATGGGCGATTGGGACTTGGTGCGAGTCAGGATATGGGCAGCATAGTTTTGGATGAGCTGATGTTTACGGAGGGTGCAAGGTGGGAGGCCGGTCAGGAAAGCATTGGAATAGTTGAGTCCAGAGGTAAAAAAGGCATGGATGAGGATTTCAGCAGCAGATGAGCTGAGGCAGCGGCAGAGACGGGAGATGTTACGGAGGTGGAAGTAGGCGGTCTTGGTGATGGAACATCACTTTTTCTGTTAACATAAGAACATGAGAAATAGGAGCAGGAGTAGGCCATACGGCCCCTTGAGCCTGCTCCACCATTCAGTAAGATCATGGCTGATCTTCGACCTCAACTCCACTTTCCTGCCCGATCCCCATATAGAATCATGGAATGGTTACAGCACAGAAGGAGGCCATTCGGCCCGTCGAGCTCGGGCTCTCTGCAAGAGCAATCCAGTTAATCCCACTCCCCCGCCCTTTCCCCGTAGCCCTGCAGATTTTTCTCTTTCAAGTACCTATCTAATTCCTTTTTGAAAGCTAGGATTGAATCTGCCTCCACCACCCTTTCGGGCAGTGCATTCCAGATCCTAACCACTCGCTGCATGTCGCATTTGGATCTTTTGTAAATCACCCTAAATCTGTGTCCTCTGGTTCGCGACCCGTTTGCCAATGGGAAGAGTTTCACTCTATCTACTCTGCCTAGACCACTCATGATTTTGTACACCTCTATCAATTCTCCTCTCAACCTTCTCTGTTCTAAGGAGAACAACCCCAGCATCTCCAGTCTATCCACGTAACTGAAGTCCCTCATCCCTGAAACCATTCTAGTAAATCTTTTCTGTACCCTCTCTAAGGCCTTCACATCCTTCCTAAAGTGCAGTGCCCAAAATTGGACACAATACTCCAGTTGTGGCTGAACCAGTGTTTTAAAAAGGTTCATTATAACCTCCTTGTTTTTGTATTTTATGCCTCTATTTATAAAGCCCAGGATCCCATATGCTTTTTAACTGGTTTCTCAAACAGCCCTGCCACCTTCAATGGCCTGTGCACATATACCCCCGGGTCTCTCTGTTCCTGCACACCCTTTAGAATTGTACCATTTAGTTTATATTGCCTCTCCTTGTTCTTCCTACCAAAATGTATCACTTTGCACTTCTCTGTGTTAAATTTCATCTGCCATGTGTCCACCCATTCCACCAGGCTGTCTGTGTCCTCTTGAAGTCTATCATTATCCTCCTCACTGTTCACTTCACTTCCAAGTTTTGTCTCGTCTGCAAATTTTAAAATTGTGGTCTGTACACCCAAGTCAAAGTCATTAATATATATCAAGTGGTCCTAGTACCGACCCCTGGGGAACACCACTGTATACCTTCGTCTAGTCCGAAAAACAACCGTTCGCCACTACCCTGTTTCCTGTCACTTAGCCAATTTCGTATCCATGCTGCCACTGCCCCTTTTATTCCATGAGCTTCAACTTTGCTGACAGGCCTATTATATGGCACTTTATCAAACGCCTTTTGGAAGTCCATATACACATCAACTGCATTGCCCTCATCAACCCTCCCTGTTACCGCATCAAAAAACTCAATCAAGTTAGTCAAACACGATTTGCCTTCAACAAATCTGTGCTGCCTTTTCCTTATTAATGCACACTTGTATATGTGGCTATTAATTTTGTCCTGGATTATTGTTTCTAAAACCTTCCCCACCACCGAAGTCAAACTGACAGGCCTGTAGTTGCTGGGTTTATCCTTACATCCTTTTTTGAACAAGGGTGTAACATTTGCAATTCTCCAGTCCTCCAGCACCACTCCTGTATCTAAGGAGGATTGGAAGATTATGAACATAGGAATTAAGAGCAAGAGTAGGCCATTCGGCCCCTCGAGCCTGCTGTCCCATTTGATAAGATCATGGCTGATCTGATTGTGATCTCGACCCTACTTTCCCGTCTACCTACTAGAACCTTTTGACTCCCTTGTTAATCAGGAATCTAACTCAGCCTTAAAAATATTCAATGACCCTGTCTCCACCACTCTCTGGGGAAGGGAGTTCCACAGACTCACAACCCTCTGAGAGAAAAGATTTCTCCTCATCTCCATCTTAAATGAGAGAACCCTTATTTTTAAAATCTGTCCCCTAGTTCTAGTCTCTCCCCCACAAGGGGAAACATCCTCTCAGCATCTACCCCTTCAAGTCCCGTCAGGATCTTATATGTTTCAATAACCTCTCATTCTTCTAAGCTCTAATGTATACAGGCCCAACTTGTCCAACTTTTCCTCATAAGATAACCTCCTCATCTCAGGAATCAGTCGAGGGAAACCTTCTCTGAACTGCCTCTAAAGCAATTATGTCCTTTCTTAAATAAGGAGACCAAAGATTGTGGCCAGTACTTCTGCTATTTCCATTCTTTCTTCTCTCAGCAACCTAGGATGCATCCCAGCCGGACCTAGTGACTTATCTATATTAAGTACAGCCAGCCTTTCTAGTACCCCCTCTTTATCAATTTTTATCCCATATAGTATCTCAACTACCTCCTCTTTTACTGAGGCTTTGGCCGTATCTCCTTGGTAAAGACAGATGCAAAGTACTCATTTAGTACCTCTTCTGTGCCCTCTGCCTCCAAGCGTAGATCCTCTTTTTGGTCCCTAATCGGCCCTACCCCTCCTCTTACTACCCATTTACTATTTATATGCCTATTGAAGACTTTTGGATTCCATTTTATGTTAGCTGCCAGTCTAATCTGATACTCTCTCTTTGCCTCTCTTATTTCCATTTTCACTTCCCCTCTGAACTTTCTCTATTCAGACTGGTTGTCACTTGTATTAACAACCTGACATCTGTCATATGCCCCCTTTTTCTGCTTCATCTTGCTCTCTGTCTCTTTTGTCATCCAGGGAGGTCTGGCTTTGATTGTCCTACCTTTCGCCCTCATGGGAATGTACCTAGACTGTACCCGAACCATCACTTCTTTAAAGGCCGCCCATTGTTCAATTTCAACCCACTGAAAAACCCTCCTCCAATTAAGTATTTATACTCTAGATTACTGCTTGTCCTTTTTCATAGTTAATCTAAACCGCACTATTTAAAAAAGGAAGGAGAGAGGAAATAGAGAACTACAGACTGGTTAGCCTAACATCAGTAGTAGGGAAAATGCTAGAATCTATTATAAAGGATATGATAACAGGACACTTAGAAAATATCAACGGGATTAGACAAAGTCAACATGGATTTATGAAAGGGAAATCATGTTTGACAAATCTACTGGAGTTTTTTGAGGATGTAACTGGTAGAATAGATACGGGAGAACCAGTGGATGTGATTTATTTGGATTTTCAGAAGGCCTTTGATAAGGTCCCACACAAGAGGTTAGTGTGCAAAATGAAAGCACATGAGATTGGTGGTAATATACTGGCATTGATAGAAAATTAATTAACAGACAGGAAACAGAGAGTAGGAATAAATGGGTCTTTTTCGGGGTGGCAGGCAGTGACTAGTGGGGTACCGCAGGGATCAGTGCTTGGGCCCCAGCTATTCACAATATATATCAATGATTTGGATGAGGGAAACAAATGTAATATTTACAAGTTTGCTGATGACACAAAACTAGGTGGGATTGTGAGTTGTGAGGAGGATGCAAAGAGGCTTCAAGACGATTTAAACAAGCTGAGTGAGAGGGCAAATACATGGCAGATGCAGTATAATATGGATAAATGTGAAGTTATCCACTTTGGAAGGAAAACCAGAAAGGCAGAGTATTATTTAAATGGTGATAGATTGGGAAATGTTGATGTACAAAGGGATCTGGGTGTCCTTGTACACCAGTCACTGAAAGCAAACATACAGGTGCAGCAAGCAGTTAGGAAGGCAAATGGTATGTTGACCTTCATTGCAAGAGGATTTGAGTACAGGAGCAGGGATGTCTTACTGCAGTTATACAGGGCCTTGATGAGACCACACCTGGAGTATTGTGTACAGTTTTGGTCTCCTTATCTAAGAAAGGATATACTTGCCATAGAAGGAGTGCCGGGAAGGTTTACCGGACTGATTCCTGGGATGGCCGGACTGTCGTATGAGGAGGGATTGGGTCGACTCGGCCTGTATTCACTCGAGTTTAGAAGAGTGAGAGGGGATTTCATTGAAACATATAAAATTCTGACAGGGCTAGACAGACTGGATGCAGGGAGGATGTTTCCCCTGGCTGGGGGGTCCAGAACGAGGGGTCACAGTCTCAAGGATACGGGGTAGGACATTTAGGACTGAGATGAGAAATTTCTTCACTCAGAGGGTGGTGAAGCTGTGGAATTCTCTACAACAGAAGGCTGTGGAGGCCAAGTCACTGAATATATTTAAGAAGAAGCTAGATAGAGTTCTAGACACAAAAGGTATCAAGAGGTATGGGGAGAGAGCGGGTATATGGTATTGAGACAGTAATGATCATAGTGAATGGCGGAGCAGGCTCGAAGGGCCAAATGGCCTACTCCTGCTCCTATTTTCTATGTTGAACCATTTGGTACTGTGATCACTGTTCCCTAAATGTTGTCCTACCGACACTCGCTCTGCTCGACCTACCTCATTCCCCAGAACCAGATCCAGCAATGGCTCCTTCCTCGTTGGGCCGGAAACATACTGATCAAGAAAGTTCTCCTGAACACACTTCAGAAATTCCTCCCCCTCTTTGCCCTTTACACTATTACTATCCCAGTCTATATTAGGGTAGTTGATGTCCCCCATTATCACTACTCTATGGTTCTTGCACCTCTCTGTAATTTCCCTGCAAATTTGCTCCTCTATATCCTTCCCACTAGTTGGTGGCCTATAGAATACACCCAGTATTGTAATGGCACCTCTATTGTTTCTTAACCCCAACTAAATAGATTCTGTCCTTGACCCCTCAAGGGCATCCTGTCTCTCCAGCACTGTAATAGCTTCCTTAATCAATACTGCCATCCCCCTCCATTCTTTCTTTCCCTATCTTTCCTGAACACCTTGAATCCAGGGATATTTAGTACCCAACCCTGCTCTTTTTTGAGCCAGGTCTCCGTTACTGCCACAACATCATATTCCCATGTGGCTATTTGCGCCTGCTGCTCACCAACCTTATTTACCACACTTTGTGCGTTTACACACCTGCACTGTAAGCCTATCTCAGACCTTGTATTCTCTCTTAGTCTGACCCCACCTAATACCGTACTATTTCTTACTCTAGTGCTATCTGTCTCTCCCAATCCTTTGTGCACCTTGTTTCTCCTTTCTGATGCTACATCCTGGCGCCCATATCCCTACCAAAGTTTAAACCCTCCCCCACTGCACTACTGAACCTCCCCACGAGGACATTGGTCGCAGCTCTGTTGAGGTGCAACCCGTCCGGCTGTACAGGTCCCACTTCCCCCAGAACCAGTCCCAATGCCTCAGGAATCTAAAGCTCTCCCTCCTGCACTATCTCTCCAGCCACGCATTCTTCTGCTCTAGCCTCCTATTTCCATACTCATTAGCGCGTGAGAGCTGGAGTTATCTAGAGATTACTACCTTTGAGGTCCTGCTTATTAATCTCTTTCCTAGCCCCCTAAAATCTCCCTGCAGGACCTCATCCCTCTTTCTACCTATGTCGTTGGAACCGATATGGACCACGACCTCTGACTATTCACCCTCCCCCTTCAGAATGTTCTGCAACCGCTCAGTGACATCCTTAACTCTGGCACCAGGAAGGCAACATACCATCCAGGAATCACTTCTGTGGCAGCAGAAACGCCTGTCTGTTCCCCTAACTATTGAATCCCCTATCACTATTGCTCTCCTGACCTTCCTCCCCCCCCTCCCCCGTTTACACCCTTGGTGCCGTGGACTTGGCTCTGATTGCACTCCACAGAGGAACCATCGCCCGAACTGAATACTAGTTAGAGAGCGAGATGCACACGGGGGAATCCTGCACTACCTGCCTGGTCCTCCTTGTCAGTCTGGGAGTCACCCAGTCTCTCTCTGCTTGTACTCTCAAGCTGCAGGGTGACCACCTCCTGAAAGGTGCTATCCACATAGCTCTCAGCCTCGCGGATACACTGCAGTGATGCCAGCCTTTGCTCAAGCTCCAAAAACCTGGAGCTCGAGCTCCTCCAGCTGACGACACTTCCAGCACATGGAAATTAATTTAAACCAAAGTGAATAACCTCACATTTCCCCATTTTATATTCCATCTGCCAGCTTCTTGCCCACTCACTTAACCTGTCTATGTCCCCTTGTGTCCTCCTCACAGCTTACTTTCCCATCTAGCTTTGTATCGTCAGCAAACTTGGATGCATAGCTGAAGCAGCACCAGTCTCGGAGATGTCAGCAACTGGAAGGGCATCCAGATTCTCAGACGCATCCCTGGTGGTCAGAAGTCAGGCTAGAAGGGCAAGATTGTTTGGCATTGAGGGAGGTAAGCTCCTTAAGAGAATGGTGCAGTCTGTCAGGGGGGTGGTGGCAGACTCAGTGCTGGAAGAGATTCAATGCTTCAGGAGGGTAGCTTGTCAATACATAGAGTCATAGAGTCATAGAAGTTTACAACATGGAAACAGGCCCTTCGGCCCAACATGTCCATGTCGCCCAGTTTATACCACTAAGCTAGTCCCAATTGCCTGCACTTGGCCCATCTTACCCATGTAACTATCCAAATGCGTTTTAAAAGACAAAATTGTACCCGCCTCTACTACTGCCTCTGGCAGCTCGTTCCAGACACTCACCACCCTTTGAGTGAAAAAATTGCCCCTCTGGACCCTTTTGTATCTCTTTCCTCTCACCTTAAATCTATGTCCCCTCGTTATAGACTCCCCTACCTTTGGGAAAAGATTTTGACTATCTACCTTATCTATGCCCCTCATTATTTTATAGACTTCTATAAGATCACCCCTTAACCTCCTACTCTCCAGGGAAAAAAGTCCCAGTCTATCCAACCTCTCTCTATAAGTCAAACCATCAAGTCCGGGTAGCATCCTAGTAAATCTTTTCTGCACTCTTTCTAGTTTAATAATATCCTTTCTATAATAGGGTGACCAGAATACCAATACCAATCAGATTACTCAAAACCACTCTGCCAACTCGCATTGACTGCTACAAGGGGGCTGCAGCTAGTCTTCAAGGCCATTTTATTTAAAGGGGCAATGCACTCCACAACTCATCACTGCAGGATAAAGACTCTCAGAACCTGGTCCCTCTGGGGCAACTGCTTCCCTGAGGATGAGAGTCAACTCTTGAGGCTCACACTGGCGGGCGGGGGACGAGGAGTGGGCGGGGTTTACTGTTGATTGACTGGGATCACGTGCCCGCCTCGGCAAAGGATGACGTCGACAATATAAAATACCGTTTTATTTTGAAAGGGCCACGCGCAGCTCTGACCGTTACATTTCAAAACGCGTTGGGCGTCCGCGACGGAAAGTCGGCCAATCGGTCGGTCCCGGTAAGGCAGAAGTTGCAGTTGGAGCAAAGGGGATCATTTTGGGAGCCGGTTAGGAATTGTCCGCTGCCCAACCCCGAAGGTGTAGTTTACTGCCTTTTAAATGGTGAGGGAGGAGGAGGAGGAGGAGGAGGATGAAGCATCGCAGACTGGGTTGGATGTGTAAAATATGTGTAGGTGTCCATGTAGTAAGTAGAGAAACCGAAAGCCCCATGGATCTTTTTCGACAGAAATGATGGGAGTGAGGGAAGAGGGAGGGAGGGAGGGAGGGAAGGAGGTGGAAACAGCATTGGGATTAAATGGCGGGAAGACGTGACGACGCCATGTTGGACGACCTGGAGCCTGTGCGCGTGCGCCATGGCGGGATGAGCCCGGACTGGCCGCGTGCGCGGCTTGCGAGCTCTCACGCGTTTTAAAGTGTGCAAACCTTTTTAATGACTTGAGATATCCCCCACCATGGTAGATGAGTGTTGATTTATGAAGTGCGCTCCTGCTGAGTTGTACATCATCCTGAAATATCAGTCTTAAAAATGTCAAAAGTACCCATCAGGAGATTCATTTTTTGAATATGGATGGCACCGTTTGCTTGTTTTGTACTAATACAGCCTGAAACACTATTCAGCCTCGTCCCACCAGGTATGCATAATTAGAAGTTGCTGAGCGCATGCAAACCCATGGGGTTTTTTTTTCCCCCCCCAAGTGGAAGAATCTCTCCATTAGAATGGCTTACCCTAATTTTTCACGTTAAATTCATTCACTGAAGTTTCAGTAAATTTAATTTGAGATTTTTCAAATATCTGATGGATTGCCCAAACTGACTATGAGCATGTTCATCAACCTCCTATAACAGCCTCCAGCCTTACAATCCTCTGAGATCTCTGCGCTCCTTCAATTCTGGTCTCTTGCGTGTCCCCGATTTTCGTCGCTCCACCATTGGCGGCCGTGCCTTCAGCTGCCTAGGCCCAAAGCTCTGGAATTTCCTCCCTGAACCCCTCTACCTTGCTCTCCTTTTAAGAAACTCCTTAAAACCTATCTCCACCTGTCCTAATATCTCCTTATGTGGCTCGGTGTCAAATTTTGTCTGATTTACGCTTCTGTGAAGCAACTTGGAATATTTTACTACATTGAAGGTGCTGTAGAATTGCAAGTTATCATTGGTGGAAAAAAAACTGCGATGGGGAACTATTTTTTTATTTCTATGGTATCTACTAATAATTGATGCTTATTTTGTCATCTGACAATATTTTTTCTCTGCTGGCATGCAATATATCATTGTTACTAAGGGAAAGGAAGCAGTAATCTGTATGGCCAAGTACACAATTCCTCTCGGTATAAATCATAGAATCATAGAATCATAGAAGTTACAACATGGAAACAGGCCCTTCGGCCCAACATGTCCATGTCGCCCAGTTTATACCACTAAGCTAGTCCCAATTGCCTGCACTTGGCCCATATCCCTCGATACCCATCTTCCCCATGTAACTGTCCAAATGCTTTTTAAAAGACAAAATTGTACCCGCCTCTACTACTGCCTCTGGCAGCTCGTTCCAGACACTCACCACCCTTTGAGTGAAAAAATTGCCCCTCTGGATCCTTTTGTATCTCTCCCCTCTCACCTTAAATCTGTGCCCCCTCGTTATAGACTCCCCTACCTTTGGGAAAAGATTTTGACTATCGACCTTATCTATGCCCCTCATTATTTTATAGACTTCTATAAGATCACCCCTTAACCTCCTACTCTCCAGGGAATAAAGTCCCAGTCTGTCTAACCTCTCCCTGTAAGTCAAACCATCAAGTCCCGGTAGCATCCTAGTAAATCTTTTCTGCACTCTTTCTAGTTTAATAATATCCTTTCTATAATAGGGTGACCAGAACTGTACACAGTACTCCAAGTGTGGCCTCACCAATGCCCTGTACAACTTCAACAAGACATCCCAACTCCTGCATTCAATGTTCTGACCAATGAAACCAAGCATGCTGAATGCCTTCTTCACCACCCTATCCACCTGTGACTCCACTTTCAAGGAGCTATGAATCTGTACTCCTAGATCTCTTTGTTCTATAACTCTCCCCAACGCCCTACCATTAACGGAGTAGGTCCTGGCCCGATTCGATCTACCAAAATGCATCACCTCACATTTATCTAAATTAAACTCCATCTGCCATTCATCGGCCCACTGGCCCAATTTATCAAGATCCCGTTGCAATCCTAGATAACCTTCTTCACTGTCCACAATGCCACCAATCTTGGTGTCATCTGCAAACTTACTAACCATGCCTCCTAAATTCTCATCCAAATCATTAATATAAATAACAAATAACAGCGGACCCAGCACCGATCCCTGAGGCACACCGCTGGACACAGGCATCCAGTTTGAAAAACAACCCTCGACAACCACCCTCTGTCTTCTGTCGTCAAGCCAATTTTGTATCCAATTGGCTACCTCACCTTGGATCCCATGAGATTTAACCTTATGTAACAACCTACCATGCGGTACCTTGTCAAATGCTTTGCTGAAGTCCATGTAGACCACGTCTACTGCACAGCCCTCATCTATCTTCTTGGTTACCCCTTCAAAAAACTCAATCAAATTCGTGAGACATGATTTTCCTCTCACAAAACCATGCTGACTGTTCCTAATTAGTCCCTGCCTCTCCAAATGCCTGTAGATTCTGTCCCTCAGAATACCCTCTAACAACTTACCCACTACAGATGTCAGGCTCACTGGTCTGTAGTTCCCAGGCTTTTCCCTGCCGCCCTTCTTAAACAAAGGCACAACATTTGCTACCCTCCAATCTTCAGGCACCTCACCTGTAGCGGTGGATGATTCAAATATCTCTGCTAGGGGACCCGCAATTTCCTCCCTAACCTCCCATAACGTCCTGGGATACATTTCATCAGGTCCCGGAGATTTATCTACCTTTATGCGCGTTAAGACTTCCAGCACCTCCCTCTCTGTAATATGTACACTCCTCAAGACATCACTATTTATTTCCCCAAGTTCCCTAACATCCATGCCTTTCTCAACCGTAAATACCGATGTGAAATATTCATTCAGGATCTCACCCATCTCTTGTGGTTCCGCACATAGATGACCTTGTTGATCCTTAAGAGGCCCTACTCTCTCCCTAGTTACCCTTTTGCCCTTTATGTATTTGTAGAAGCTCTTTGGATTCACCTTTGCCTGATCTGCCAAAGCAATCTCATATCCCCTTTTTGCCCTCCTGATTTCTCTCTTAACTCTACTCCGGCAATCTCTATACTCTTCAAGGGATCCACTTGATCCCAGCTGCCTATGCATGTCATATGCCTCCTTCTTATTTTTGACTAGTGCCTCAATCTCCCGAGTCATCCAAGGTTCCCTACTTCTACCAGCCTTGCCCTTCACTTTATAAGGAATGTGCTTACACTGAACCCTGGTTAACACACTTTTGAAAGCCTCCCACTTACCAGACGTCCCTTTGCCTGCCAACAGACTCTCCCAATCAACTTCTGAAAGTTCCTGTCTAATACCATCAAAATTGGCCTTTCCCCAATTTAGAATTTTAACTTTTGGGCCAGACCTATCCTTCTCCATAGCTATCTTAAAACTAATGGAATTATGATCACTGGTCCCAAAGTGATCCCTCACTAACACTTCTGTCACCTGCCCTTCCTTATTTCCCAAGAGGAGGTCAAGTTTTGCCCCCTCTCTAGTCGGGCCATCCACATACTGAATGAGAAATTCCTCCTGAATACACTCAACAAATTTCTCTCCATCCAAGCCCCTAATGCTATGGCTGTCCCAGTCAATGTTGGGAAAGTTAAAGTCCCCTACTATTACCACCCTATTTTTCTTGCAGCTGTCTGTAATCTCCTTACATATTTGCTCCTCAATTTCCCGTTGACTATTTGGGGGTCTGTAGTACAATCCTATCAAAGTGATCTCTCCCTTCTTATTTTTCAGTTCTACCCATATGGACTCAGTGGGCGAACCCTCGGATATATCCCCTCTCACTACTGCCGTGATGTTCTCCCTAATCAAGAACGCAACTCCCCCTCCTCTCTTACCTCCTGCTCTATCTTTCCTATAGCATCTGTACCCTGGAACATTGAGCTGCCAGTCCTGCCCCTCCCTTAGCCATGTTTCAGTAATAGCTATAACATCCCAGTCCCATGTACCCATCCATGCCCTGAGTTCATCTGCCTTGCCCATCAGACTTCTTGCATTGAAATAAATGCAGTTTAATCTAGTCTTCCCTTGGTCTTTGCCCTGCTTTCTCAGACCATCTGTCCGGTCATGTTCTGTACACTCTCCCTTACTGCCTTTTGTTTCTGTCACCACTTTATTTCCCACTGACTTCCTGCATCGGTTCCCATCCCCCTGCCACATTAGTTTAAACCCTCCCCAACAGCACTAGCAAACACTCCCCCTAGGACATTGGTTCCAGTCCTGCCCAGATGCAGACCGTCCAATTTGTACTGGTCCCACCTCCCCCAGAACCGGTTCCAATGGCCCAGGAATTTGAATCCCTCCCTCTTGCACCATCTCTCAAGCCACGTATTCATCTTAGCTATCCTGTCATTCCTACTCTGACTAGCCCGTGGCACTGGTAGCAATCCTGAGATTACTACCTTTGAGGTCCTACTCTTTAGTTTAACTCCTAACTCCCTAAATTCAGCTTGTAGGACCTCATCCTGTTTTTTACCTATATCGTTGGTGCCTATATGCACCACGACAACTGGCTGTTCACCCTCCCCCTCCAGAATGTCCTGCAGCCGCTCCGAGACATCCTTGACCCTTGCACCAGGGAGGCAACATACCATCCTGGAGTCTCGGTTGCGTCCGCAGAAACGCCTGTCTATTCCCCTTACAATCGAGTCCCCTATCACTATAGCTCTGCCACTCTTTTTCCTGCCCTCCTGTGCAGCAGAGCCAGCCACGGTGCCATGAACCTGGCCACTGCCACCTTCCCCTGGTGAGCCATCTCCGCCAACAGTATCCAAAACGGTATACCTGTTTTGGAGGGAGATGACCGCAGGGGACCCCTGCACTGCCTTCCTACTCTTCCTCTGTCTGTTGGTCACCCATTCACTATCTCCCTCAGTAATTTTTATCTGCGGTGTGACCAACTCACTGAACGTGCTATCCACGACTTTCTCAGCATCGCGGATGCTCCAAAGTGAGTCCATCCGCAGCTCCAGAGCCGTCAAGCGGTCAAACAATAGCTGCAGCTGGACACACTTCCCGCAGGTGAAGGAATCAGGGATACAGGAAGGATCCCTGAATTCCCACATCCCACAAGAGGAACATGACACGGCGCTGGGATCTCCTGCCATGACTTAACCCTTAAATTAGCTTAAGAACAACTACAATGTCAAGAGAAAAAAAAAGGAAAGAAAAACTACTTACCACTCCCTTTAAGGAGTTTACTCCTTTAAATTGTTCTCAATTTAGAGAATGTTAACTACACTAGGGACCTTGATTCACTAAAAAATAAACGCTACTTCCTATAAGACCTGCAGACCTTCCCTTTCCTTTTACTTCAGTTACTGTAGATAAGGAGAAATACTCACCTGAACCTACTCACCAATCAGGTGCCTCCCCTGTGTCGCGTCCCGATCTGATTCCTGACGTCACTTCGAACTCGGTCGCAGCTCCGCTCGGCTCGGCTCCTCTCAGCTGTTCTCAGCGCTCTGAAATCCCGCCTTTTATCGGACGCTCCCTCCGCTCGGCTCGGCTCCTCTCAGCTGTTCTCAGCGCTCTGAAATCCCGCCTTTTATCGGACGCTCCCTCCGCTCCGCTCGGCTCCTCTCAGCTGTTCTCAGCGCTCTGAAATCCCGCCTTTTATCGGACGCTCCCTCCGCTCGGCTCCTCTCAGCTGTTCTCAGCGCTCTGAAATCCCGCCTTTTATCGGACGCTCCCTCCGCTCGGCTCGGCTCCTCTCAGCTGTTCTCAGCGCTCTGAAATCCCGCCTTTTATCGGACGCTCTCTCCGCTCGGCTCGGCTCCTCTCAATGTAAAGGGATCCTTCCAATTATCAATTCCTTATCAATTCATAAAATCATACAGCACAAATTCATGGAATGCATTTGCGACAGTTTTCTAGAACAATATGTTGAGGAACCAACTAGGGAACAGGTGATTTTAGATCTAGTATTATGTAATGAGACAGGGTTAATTAGTAATCTTATGGTTAAGAATTCTCTGGGGAGGAGTGATCATAATATGATAGAATTTCATAAAGAGTTTGAGAGTGATGTAATTAAGTCTGAAACTAGGGTCTTAAATTTAAACAAAGCCAATTACGAGGGGTGAGTTGGCTAATGTAGATTGGGAAATTAGATTAAAAGATATAACGGTGGAATGAGCAGACACATGGCAGATGAAATTTAACGCAGAGAAGTGCGAAGTGATATATTTTGGTAGGAAGAACGAGGAGAGGCAATATAAACTAAATAGGGTGCACGAACAAAGAGACTTGGGGGAGTATGTGCACAAATCGTTGAAGGTGGCAGGGCAGGTTGAGTAAGCGGTTAAAAAAGCACAAGGGATCCTGGGCTTTATAAATAGAGGTATGGAGTACAAAAGCAAGGAAGTTATGATGAACCTTTATAAAACACTGGCTTGGCCTCAGCTGGAGTATTGTGTCCAATTCTGGGCACTGCACTTTAGGAAGGATATGAAGGCCTTGGGGAAGGTGCAGAAAAGATTTGCGAGAAGGGTTGCAGGGATGAGGGCCTTCAGTTATGTGGATAGACTGGAGAAGCTGGGGTTGTTCTCCTTAGAGCAGAGAAGGTTGAGAGGAGATTTGATAGAGGTGCTCAAAATCATGAGCGGTCGAGATAGAGAGAAAGTGTTCCCATTGGCGAAAAGGTCAAGATCCAGAGGACACAGATTTAAGTTGATTGGCAAAAGACCCAAATGTGACATGAGGAAAAACTTTTTTAAGCAGTAAGTGGTTATGATCTGGAATGCACTGCCCGAAAGGGTGTTGGAGGCAGATTCAATTGTGGCTTTCAAAAGGGAATTGGATAAGTACTTGAAGGGGAAAAATTTGCAGGGCTACGGAAAAGGGCAGGGGAGTGGGCCGAACTGGATTGCTCTTACATAAAGCCAGCACGGGCTCAACAGGCCAAATGGCCTCCTCTTGTGCTGTAACCATTCTATGATTCTATTGTAGATAAGCAATAGTGAACATCTAAAGAAATAATTACTAATTCTCAACAAATATACATTCCCTTGAGAAATAAGACCATAAGAGATAGGAGCAGGAGTAGGCCATTCGGCCCTTTGAGCCTGCTCTGCCATTTAATGAGATCATGGCTGATCTGATTTTTACCTCAACTCCACTTTCTTGCCCTTTCCCCATATCCTTTGACTCCCTTGCTGATCAAAAATTTATCTAACTCAGCCTTGGATGTAGTCAATGACTCAGCCTCTACAGCTTTTTGGGGTAAAGAATTCCAAAGTTTCACGACCCTCTTGGAGAAGAAATTCCTCCTCATTTCTGTCTTAAACGGGCGACCCCTTATTCTGAGACTATGTCCCCTAGTTTTAGATTCCTCCATGAGGGGTAACATCCTCTCAGCATCTACCCTATCGAGTCCCCTCAGAATCTTGTACATTTCAGTAAGATCTACTCTCTTCTAAACTCCAATGAGTATAGACCCAACCTGTTCAATCTTTCCTCATAAGACAACCCTTCCATACCCGGAATCAACCGAGTGAATCTTCTCTGAACTGCCTCCAATGCAAGTATGTCCTTCCTTAAATAAGGGCACCAGAACTGTATGCAGTACTCCAGTTGTGGTCTCACCAGCACCCTGTACAGTTGTAGCATGACTTCCCTGCTTTTATACCCCATCCCCCTATAAATAAAGGCCAATATTCCGTTTGCCTTCCGGATTACCTGCTGCACCTGTATGTTGACTCTTTGTGCTTCGTGTACGAGGACACCCAGATCCCTCTGTACCGCAGCATTTTGTAGTATTTCTCCATTCAAATAATATTTTGCTTTTTTATTTTTCCTCCCAAAGTGGATGACTTCTCATTTTCCCACATTATATTCCATCTGCCAAATTTTTGCCCATTCGCCTAACCTGTCAGTATCCCTTTGCAAACACTTTGTGTCCTCCTCGCAACTTGCTTTTCCACCTATCTTTGTATCATCAGCAGATTTGACCACAAGAAACTCTGTTCCTTCATCCAAGTCATTGATACATATTGTAAATAGTTACGGCCCCAGCACTGATCCCTGTGGCACCCCACTAGTTACAAATTGCCATTTTGAAAATGACCCTTTTATCCCGACTCTTTGTTTTCTGTTAGTTAGCCAATCCTCTATCCGTGCCAGTATATTACCCCCAACACCATGAGCTCTTATCTTGTGCAGTAATCTTTTATGTGGCACCTTATCGAATGCCTTTTGGAGATCCAAATATACTGTATCCATTGGTTCCCCTTTATCCACCCTGCTCGTTACTTCCTCAAAGAACTCTCTAATAAATTAATCAGACATGATTTCCCCTTCACAAAACCATGTTGACTCTCCTTGATTGTACAATGAGTCTCCAAATGTCCTGCTACTACTTCCTTAATAATGGATTCTAGCATTTTCCCAATGATAGATGTTAGGCTAGCTGATCTATAGTTACCTGCTTTCTGTCTCTCTTCTTGAATAGGGGTGTTATGTTTGGGGTTTTCCAATCCGCTGGGACCTTTCCAGAATCTAGTGAATTCTGGAAGATTACAACCAATGCATCCACTATCTCTGTAGCTACTTCCTTTAAGACCCTCGGATGCAAGCCATCAGGTCCAGGGGACTTGTCAGCCTTTAGACCCATTAGTTTACCTAGTACTTTTTCTCTAGTGATAGTGATTGTTTTTAGTTCCTCCCTCCCCTTTGCCCCTTGATTTTCTACTGTTATTGGTATGTTATTAGTATCTTATACTGTGAAGACAGATACAAAATATCTGTTCAGTTCCTCTGTTTAAAAACTAGAGAAGTTAAGGATAGTATTCGGTTGAAAGAAGATGCTTACAATGTTGCCAAAAAGAGTAGTAAGCGTGAGAATTGAGGGTTTTAGAAATCAGCAAAGGCTAACCAAGAAATTGATTAGAGGGAGAAAATTGAATATAAGAGTAGACTAGTGAGAAATATAAAAACAGATTGTAAGAGCTTCTACAAGTATGTAAAAAGGAAGAGATTAGCGAAAGTAAACTTGGGTCCCTTGGAGGCGGAGACAGGAGAAATTATAATGGGGAATAAGGAAATGGCAGAGATGTTAAACAAATATTTTGTATCTGCCTTCACCATAGAAGACACAAAAAGCATACCGGAAATAGTGGGGAACCAAGGGTCCAATGAGAGTGAGGAACTTAAAGTAATTAAGATTAGTAAAGAAAAGTACTAGTGAAATTAATGGGACTATAAATTCCATGGACCCGATGGCCCACATCCCACCCACGTTTCTAAAGGAGGTAGCTGCAGAGATAGTGGGTGCATTGATTTTGATCTTCCAGAATTCCCTAGATTCTGAAATGGTCTCCTTGGATTGGCAGGTAGCAAATGTAACCCCACTATTCAAGAAACTAGGGAAACAGAAAACAGGGAACGACAGGCCAGTTAGCCTGACATCAGTAGGGAAAATGCTAGAATCTATTATTAAGGACGAAGTAACAGGGCACTTAGAAAATCATTATATGATTAGGCAGAGTCAACACGGTTTTATGAAATGGAAATGGTATGGTAGCATAGTGGTTATGTAACTGGACTAGTAATCCAGAGGCCGAGACTAATAATCTGGAGTCATGAGCTCAAATCCTGCCACGGCAGCTAGGGAATTTAAATTCAATTAATTAAATAAAATCTGGAATTAAAATACTAGTATCAGTAATGGCAGCCATGAAACTACTGGATTGTCGTAAAAACCCATCTGGTTCACTAATGCCCTTTTTCCTTTTTAGGGAAGGAAACCTGCTGTCCTAACCTGGCCTATATGTGACTCCAGACCCACAGCAATGTGGTTGATTCTTAATTGCCATCTGAAATGGCCTAGCAAGCCACTCAGTTGTAAAATCTCGCTTAAAAAAAAAGTCACAATAAGAATAAAACCGGACGGATCACTAGGCACCGGACACGACAAAGGCAAACCAAGCCCAGTCAACCCTGCAAAGTCCTCCTCACTAACATCTGGGGACTTGTGCCAAAATTGGGAGAGCTGTCCCACAGACTAGTCAAGCAACAGCCTGACATAGCCATACTCACAGAATCACACCTTTCAGCCAACGTCCCAGACTCTTCTATCACCATCCCTAGGTATGTCCTGTCCCACTGGCAGGATGGACCGACCAGAGGTGGCGGTACAGTGATATACAGTCAGGAGGGGGTGGCCCTGGGAGTCCTCAACATTGACTCTGGACCCCATGAAATCTCATGGCATCAGGTCAAACATAGGGAAGGAAACTTCCTACTGATTACCACCTATCGCCCTACCTGAGCTGATGAATCAGTCCTCCTCCATGTTGAACACCACTTGGAGGAAGCACTGAGGGTAGCAAGGGCATAGAATGTACTTTGGATGGGGAACTTCAATGTCCATCATCAAGAGTGGCTCGGTAGCACCACTACTGACCGAGCTGGCTGAGTCCTGAAGGACATAGCTGCCAAACTGGGCCTGCGGCAGGTGGTGAGGGGAAAAACTTACTTCACCTCGTCCTCACCAATCCACCTGTCACAAATGCATCTGTCCATGACAGTATTGATAGGAGTGACCACCGCGCAGTCCTTGTGGAGACAAAGTCCCGTCTTCGCACAGAGGAGACCATCCAATGTGTTGTGTGGCACTATCACCGTGCTAAATGGGATAGATTCAGAACAGATCTAGCAGCTCAAAACTGGACATCCATGAGGTGCTGGGGCCCATCAGCAGCAGAAGAATTGTATTCCAGCACAATCTGTAACCTCATGGCCTGGCATATTCCTCACTCTACCATTACGAACAAGCCAGAGGGTCAACCCTGGTTCAATGAGGAGTGTAGAACAGCACCAGGTGTACCAAAAAATGAGGTGCTGACCTGGTGAAGCTACAACTCAGGACTACATGCATGCTAAACAGCGAAAGCAACATCCTATGGACAGAGCTAAGTGATTCCACAACCAACAGATCGGATCCGATCAAAGCTTTGCAGTTCTGCCACATCCAGTCGTGAATGGTGGTGGACAATTAAACAACTAACGGGAGGAGGAGGCTCTGCAAACATCCCCATCCTCAATGATGGCAGAGTCCAGCACGTGCATGCAAAAGACAAGGCTGAAGCGTTTGCAATCATCTTCAGCCAGAAGTGCCGAGTGGATGATCCATCTCGGCCTCCGCCCGATATCCCCACCATCACAGAAGCCAGTCTTCAGCCAATTCGATTCACTCCATGTGTTATCAAGAAATGGCTGGGTGCACTGGACACAGCAAAGGCTATGGGCCCCGACAACATCCTGGCTGTAGTGCTGAAGACTTGTGCTCTAGAACTAGCTGCGCCTCTAGTCAAGCTGTTCCAGTACAGCTACAAGACTGGCATCTACCTGACAATGTGGAAAATTGCCCAGGTATGTCCTGTCTACAAAAATCAGGACAAATCCAACCTGGCCAATTAGCGTCCCATCAGTCTACTCTCAATCATCAGCAAAGTGATGGAAGGTGTCGTCGATTGTGCTATCAAGTGGCACTTACCAATAACCTGCTCAGCGATGCTCAGTTTGGGTTCCGCGAGGACCACTCTGCTCCAGACCTCATTACAGCCTTGGTCCAAACATGGACAAAAGAGCTGAATTCCAGAGGTGAGGTGAGAGTGACTGCCCTTGACATCAAGGCAGCATTTGACCGAGTGTGGCACCAAGGAGCCCTCGTAAAATTGAAGTCAATGGGAATCGGGGGTGGGGGGAAAAACTCTCCAGTGGCTGGAGTCATACCTGGCACAAAGGAAGATGGTAGTGGTTGTTGGAGGCCAATCATCTCAGCCCCAGGACATTGCTGCAGGAGTTCTTCAGGGCAGTGTCCTCGGCCCAACCATCTTCAGCTGCTTCATCAATGACCTTCCCTCCATCATAAGGTCAGAAATGGGGATATTCGCTGATGATTGCACGGTGTTCAGTTCCATTCGCAACCCCTCAAATAATGAAGCAGTCCGAGCCCGCATGCAGCAGGACCTAGACAACATCCAGGCTTGGGCTCATAAATGGCAAGTAACATTAGCGCCAGACAAGAGCCAGGCAGTGACCATCTCCAACAAGAGAGAGTCTAACCACCTCCCCTTTACATTCATCTGTAAACAATCTTACAACACCAGGTTATAGTCCAACAATTTTATTTGAAAATCACCTGACTAAGGTGGAAGCCTCCGAAAGCTTGTGATTTTCAAATAAAATTGTTGGACTATAACCTGGTGTTGTAAGATTGTTTACATTTGTCAACCCCAGTCCATCACCGGCATCTCCACATCATGACATTCAACGGCATTACCATTGCCTAATCCCCCATCATCAACATCCTGGGGGTCACCATCGACCAGAAACTTAACTGGACCAGCCATATAAATACTGTGGCTACAAGAGCAGGTCAGAGGCTGGGTATTCTGCGGCGAGTGATTCACCTCCTGACTCCCCAAAGCCTTTCCACCATCTACAAGGCACAAGTCAGAAGTGTGATGGAATACTCTCCACTTGCCTGGATGAGTACAGCTCCATCAACACTCAAGAAGATCGACACCATCCAGGACAAAGCAGCCTGCTTGATTGGCACCCCATCCACCACCCTAAACATTCGCTCCCTTCACCACCGGCGTACTGTGGCTGCAGTGTATACCATCCACAGGATGCACTGCACAACTCGCCATGGCTTCTTTGACAGCGCCTTCCAAACCCGCGACCTCTACCACCTAGAAGGACAAGAGCAGCAGGTATGTGGGAACAACACCACCTGCACGTTCCCCTCCAAGTCACACACCATCCCGACTTGGAAATATATCGCCGTTCCTTCATCGTCGCTGGGTCAAAATCCTGGAGCTCCCTTCCTAACAGTACTGTGGGAGAACCTTCACCACACGGACTGCAGCTGTTCAAGAAGGCGGCTCACCACCAAGCGCAATTAGGGATGGGCAATAAATGCCGGCCTCACCAGCGACGCCCACATCCCATGAACAAATTTTAATAAATGAAAGGGAAATCGTGTTTGACAAATTTATTAGAGTTTTTTGAGGGTGTAACCAGCAGGATAGATAAGGGGGAAGCAGTGGTTGTAGTGTATTTGGAATTTCGAAAGGCATTCGATAAGGTGCCACACAAAAGGTTGTTACACTCAATCCCAGTAGCGCTAATCTTATGTAATATATTAGCATGAATTGAGGATTGGTTAACGGACGGAAAAGAGATTAGGAATAAACGGTTCATTTTCGGGTTGGCAGGTTGTAACTAAACGCAATGATCAGTGCTTGGGCCTCAGCTCTTTACGGTATATATCAATGACTTGGATGAAGGGACCGAGTGTAATGTATCCAAGTTTGCTGATGATACAAAGCTAGGTGGGAAAGTAAGTTGTGAGGAGGCTGCAAAAGAATGTAGACCAGGTAAGTGAGTGGGTGAGAAGGTGGTAGATCGAGTATAATGTGGGGAAATATGAAATTATCCACTTTAGTAGGAAGAATAGAATAGGAGAGCATTTTTTAAAAGGTGAGAGACTAAGAAATGTTGGTATTCAGAGGGATTTGGGTGTCCTTGTACACAAATCATAAAGTTAACATGCAGGTACAGCAAGCAATTTGGAAGCCAAATGGTATGTTAGCCTTTATTGCAACAAGGTTGGAGTGTACGAATAAGGAGGTCTTGCTGCAATTATATAGGGCTCTGGTGAGACCACACCTGGAGTACTGTGCACAGTTTTGGTTTCCTTACCTAAGGAAGGATATTCTTGCCTTAGAGGGGGTACAATGAAGGTTCACTAGATTGATTCCTGGGATGAGAGGGTTGTCCTATGAAGAGAGATTAAGTAGAATGGGCCTATACTCTCTGGAGTTTAGAAGAATGAGAGTTGATCTCATTGAAATGTATAAAATTCTTAAGAGCGCTTGACAGGGTAGATGCTGAGTGGCTGCTTCCCCTGGCTGGAGAGTCTAGAACTAGGGGTCATAACCTCTAGCTAAGGGGTCGGCCGTTTAGGACCTAGATGAGGAAAACTTTCTTCACTCAGAGGGTTGTGAATCTTTGGAACTCTTTTTACTCCAGAGGGCTTTGGATGCTCAGTCGTTGAGTATATTCAAGACTGAGATCGATTAGGTTTTTAGAATCGAGGGATATGGGGAAAGTGGAGTTGAGGTAGAAGATCAGCCGTGATTTTATTGAATGATGGAGCAGACACGAGGGGCCGAATGGCCTACTCGTGCTTCTATTTCTTATGTTTCCACTCGGCCCATCGTGCCTGTGCTGGCACTTTTGAAAGAGCTAGCTAATTATTCCCACTCCCCCGCTGTTTCCCCACAGCCCTGCAAATGTTTCCTTTTCAAGTATTTATCCAGTTCCCTTTTGAAAGTTACTGTTAAATCTGCTTCCACTGCCCATTCAGGCAATTCCTTCCAGATTGTAACAACTTGCTGTATTTTAAAAATTCGCTTCACCTCCCCTCTGGCTCTTCTGCCAATTACTGTAAATCTGTGTCCTCTGGTTACTGATCCTCCTGCCAGTGAAGAGGCATCAAGTTGTTTTTTTCTTAATTAACATGGTTCCCCCTTATTTTCCTGAACTCTTACATAGCACTCAGTAATCTTAATGGATACTGAACTAACAGCAACATATTCAAATTCGCCATCTGGGCGCCAGGGGTATGCCACCACCAATCTCCCCTTCCTCTCATGTCCTTGAACTTGTTATCGGCTCCCAAAGGAAGCTTATTCTGCCGTACTGCAACAACAACTGGCATTTGTATTGTGCCTTTAATGTGGTAAAAGGACCCACGGCGCTTCACTGGAGCGTTATCAAACAAAATTTGACAAGATCCACGTAAGTGGATTATTAGTACAGGTGACCAAAAGCTTGGTCCAAGCGGTAGGTTTTAAGGAGCGCCATAAAGAAAGAGAGGTGGAGAGGTTTAGGGAGCGAAATCCAGAGCTTAGGGCCTAGGCAGCTCAAGGCACGGCCGCCAATGGTGGAGTGATTAAAATGGGAGAAGCACAAGAGGCCAGAATTGGAGGAGTGCAGCGATCTTGGAGGGTTGTAGGGCTGGAGGAGGTTACAGAGATAGGGAGGGGCGAGGCAATGGAGGGATTGAAAACAAGGATGATCATTTTAAAATTGAGGCGTTGCTGGGCCGAGAGCCAATGTAGGTCAGTGAGCACGGGGGTGATGGGTGAACGGGACTTGGTGCGAGTTAGGATACGGGCAGCAGAGTTTTGGATAAGCTCAAGTTTATGGACGGTGGAAGATGGGAGGCCAGCCAGGAGAGCATTGGAATAGTAAAGTCTAGAGGTAAGAAAAGCATGGATGAGGGTTTCAGCAGCAGGTGAGCTGAAGCAGGGGCGGAGATGGGTGATATTAGAGGTGGAAGTAGGCAGGTTTGGTGATGGAGAGGATATGGGATCGGAAGCTCATCACAGGGTCAAATAGGCCACCAGACTTGCAAACGGCCTGGTTCAGTCTCACTCTTCATCCGTCGAGCAGGTGTAATCTTTGGTGTGGAGGCCTTCACGTTTGAACATGAGAGGCTTAAGGTGGCTATTTTGCTCTTGATGTATTTTTAGATTCTGTGTAGCAAAGAACAATGGCAAAAATATGGCTAATTGCAGTATTAGCTAATAGAAAACATGAAGAGAAACCAAAATATTTTCAAAAGTTTACTGCTGTGGCTCTGAGAAAAGCTTTATGGTCAATATTTTTGCAAAGCATTTAACTTTAGACAGGTGTTACCCCACTCATAGTTGTTCAGCATGCCTGTTGAAGGATTAGAATACATCAATCTGCCTGTTCACCCATCATAAAATCATAGAAAGGTTACAGCATGGAAGGAGGCCATTCGGCCCATCAAGTTCGTGCCAGCTCTATGCATGAGCAATCCATCTAGTCCTACTCCCCCGCCCTATCCCCGTAGCCCTGCAAATTTTTTACTTTCAAGTACTTATCCAGTTCCCTTTTGAAGGCCATGATTGAATCTGCCTCCACCACCCCCTCAGGTTATGCATTCCAGATCCTAACCACTTGCTGTGTGTTTTTTTTTAAAAAAAAGTTTTTCCTCATGTCACTTTTGTTTTTTTTGCCAATCACCTTAAATCTATGCCCTCTGGTTCTTGACCCTTCCGCCAATGGGAACAGTTTCTCTCTATCTACTCTCTCTCTAGACCCTTCATGATTTTGAATACCTTTATCAAATCTTCTCGCAACCTTCTCTGTTCGAAGGAGAACAACCCCAGCTTCTCCAGTCTGTGCACGTAGCTAAAGCCCCCCATCCCTGGAATCATTCTAGTTAATCTCTTCTGCACCCTCTCTCTAAAGCCATTACATCTTTCCTAAAGTGCTGTGCCCAGAACAGGACACAATACTCCAGCTGTGGCCGAACCAGTGCTTTATAAAGGTTCATCACGGCTCCCATACTTTTGTACTCTGTGCCTCTATTTATAAAGTCCAGAATCCTGTATGTGCTTTTAACCACTTTTTCAACCTGCCCTGCCACCTTCAACGATTTATGCACATATACCCTCAGATCTCTGTTCCTGTACCCCTTTTAGAATTGTGCCCTCTAGTTTATATTGCCGCTCCTCGTTCTTCCTGTATAACTTTGCATTTTTCTGCATTAAATTTCATCTGCCTTGTATCCGCCCATTCCACCAGCCTGTCTATATCCTCTTGAAGTCTATCACTATCCTCCTCACTGTTCACTACCCTTCCAAGTTTCGTGTCATCTGCAAATTTTGAAATTGTGCCCTGTACATTCAAGTCCAAGTCATTAATATATAGCCAGAAAAGCAGTGGTCCCAGCACTGACCCCTGGGGAACACCACTGTACACCTCCCTCCAGTCTGAAAGACCCTATTCTGTTTTCTGTCACTTAGCCAATTTTGCATCCATGTAGCTACTGCCCCCTTTATTCAATTGGCCGCAATCTTGATGACAAGCCTACCATGTGGTACTTTATCAAACGCCTTTTGAAAGTCCATCTACACAACATCAACTGTGTTGCCCTCATTACCCTCTCTGTTACCTCATCAAAAAACTCTATCAGGTTAGTTAAACACTATTTGCCCTTAACAAATCTGTGCTGGCTTTCCCTAATCAATCCACACTCGTCCAAGTGACTGTTAATTCTGCCCCGAATTATCGTTTCTAAACATTTCCCCATCACCGAGGTTGAACTGACTGGCCTGTAGTTGCTGGGTTTATCCTCACACCTTTTTTGAACAAGGGTGTAACATTTGCAATTCTCAAGTCCTCTGGCACTAACCCTGTATATAAGCATGCTTGGAATATCATGGCCAGTACCTCTGCAATTTCCACCCTTGCTTCCCTCAGCAACCTAGGATGCATCCCATCCGGACCGGGTGACTTATCTACTTTAAGTATAGCTAGCCTTTCAAGTACCTCTAACAATTTTTAGCCCATCCAGTATCTCAACTATATTTTCCTTTACTGAGACTCTGGCAGCATCTTCTTCCTTGGTAAAGACAGATGCAAAGTATTCATTTAGTACCTCGGCCATGTCCTCTGCCTCAATGAGTCGATCTCCTTTATAGTCCTTGATCGGCCCCACCCCTCTTACTACCTGTTTACTCTTTATATGCCTGTAGAAGACTTTTGGATTTCCTTTTTTTGTTGGCCGCCAGTCTATTCTCATACTGTCTCTCTGCCCCTTTTATTTTCTTTTTCACTTTCCCTCTGAACTTTCTGTATTCAGCCTGGTTCTCACTTGTACTATCAACCTGACACCTGTCATATGCCCCTTTTTTCCACTTCATCTTACTGTCTATCTCTTGTTATCCAGGGAGCTCTGGCTTTAGTTGTCCTACCTTTCTCCCTCGTGGGAAGGTACCTAGACTTAATCCGAACCATTCCTTCTTTAAAGGCCGCCCACTGTTCAATTACAGTTTTGCCTGCTAATCTTTGATTCTAGTTTACCCGGGCTAGATCTGTTTTCATCCCACTGCAATTATCCTTTCTCCAATTGAGTATTTTTACTTTAGAGTGGTCTGTGTCCTTTTCCAGAGCTATTCTAAACCTTATGATACTATGATTGCTGCTCCCCCATTGACACTTGGTCTGTCTCATTCCCGAGAACCAAGTCCAACAATGCCTCCTTCCTCGTTGGGCCGGAAACTTACTGATCATCCCTGTGCTTGCTGACCTACATTGGTCCCGATTTGGCAACACCTCCATTTTAAAATTCTCATCCTTGTGTTCGAATCCCTCCATGATCTCACCCCTCCCTATCTCTAACTTCCTCCAGTCCTACAACCCTCCGAGATTTCTGAGCTCCTCCAATTCCGGCCTCCTGTGCATCCCTGATTTTCACCGCCCCACCATTGGCGGCTGTGCCTTCAACTGCCTAGGCTCTGGAATTCCTCCCCCCTCCCCAACCTCTTTGCCTCTCTCCTTTTTAAGACACTGCTGAAAGCCTACCTCTTTGACCAAACTTTTGGTCACCTATCCTAATATCTTTATATGGCTTGGTATCAAATTTTGTTTGATAATGCTCCTGTGAAGGGCTCTGGGACTTTTACTACATAGTTTTACTAAGTTAAAGACGCTATACAAATGCAAGTTATTGTTGCTGTGTGGATGTGCCTTCAGCTCAGTAAGTTGTATAGAAATGTCTTTTGGAATCTGCTCCCCCCCCCCAAGACATTACTACCCTGGCCCTGAAGGCATGTTTTCTTGTATGGTTCCATGGACAAGTATTTTTAAAATTTGTATTTGTCTCCTTTTTTAGTTCTGGTTCTTTTGTTGTTCATGAACAGTATTGCTATTAGATCCTTGGAGAATGGTTCCAGCTCTTCAGTATTTTTATAGCTCTAATTTCCAGAATCTTAGTTCAGATCTTGTACACCATTCTTTGTAAACCATTTCTTTTAAGTCTACATCTGGACCTAATTGATTTATTATGTGTTTTTTTCCTTTTCATTACTTTCCAGCACTACGTGTCACTCCCTTGGTGTAAGATGGTAAGTATATCAACTCCTCTTCATTAATGCAGTTCTTTAATTGACAACTAAGAGGTGTGTGGAAAATGCTTCATCTTGGTTTGACACTTCCCACTAACAGCAAAAGTGAGATGAATCGTGACTACAAACCTGTATCTACCATTTCATGGTACTCAATGTATATATATTTTTTTAAAATGGGTATTTCCCATCCAGAGCAGTTGGCTATTGGCAAACCAGAAATTTTTGATTAAGTTTGACAAAATGTCTTTTCTTTTCTTTTTTGGAGAAAAAAAAACTTAAATTGTTCTGCCATTAATTTGGGAAGTCTCAATCCAGTTCGTTCCTCTGCTGCATTGACCCACAACACAGAATTAAGTTCCTAATTCAGTATTAGCAGAAAATGGCTAATCGTACTGAGAGACTACTGATTGGCTGGCTTTTTTTTAATATTCATTTTTGGAATGCGAGTGTCGGTGGCAATGCTGACATTTATTGCCCTTCCCCAGTTGCCCTGAGAAGGTGGTGGTGGGCAATCCTCTTGCGCCCCTGCAGTCCATGTGGTGAGGCTGCTATCACAGCACTGAAAGGTAGGGAGTTCCAGGATTTTGGTCCAGCAGCAATGAAGGAACAGCCGATTATATGTCCAAGTCAGGATGTTGTGTGACTTGGGCACACCATTACCTCCAAGTTCCCCTCCATGCACCTGTTGCTCTTGTCCTAGGTGTTGGAGGTCGCGGGTTTGGAAAGTGCTGCCGAAGATGGCCTAAGTGAGTTGCTGCAGTGCATCCTGTAAATAGTACACGCTGCAGCCACAATATACTGGTGGGGGTGGGCGTTCAGGCTAGAGGATGAGGTGCCAATCAAAAGGACTGCTTTGTCCTGCAGGGTGTCAGTGTCTTGAGTGTTGTAACCTCACCCATCCAAGTAACTGGAGAGTGTTCTATCACACTTTTGACCTTTGTAGATGGCGGAGAGGCATTGGGGATTTGGGAGGTTATCCACTTGCCACAGAATACCCAGCCTCTGATCTGCTGTAGAAGTTAGAGCATTTATGTGGCTGATCCAGCTGAGTTTCTGGTTGATGGTGACTCCAGAATGTTGATGGTGGGAACTCGGTGATGGTAATGCCATTGAATGTCAGGAGGAGTTCGGCTCTTTCTTGTTGGAGCTGGTCATTGCCTGACCCTTGTATGGTGCGAATGTTACTTGCCACTTATCTCAGATCCAGACCTGGATGTTGCATGCGGACATGGACTTCTTCATTATCTGAGGAATTATGAATGGAGCTGAACACTGTACAATCAACAGCGAACAGCTGTACTTCTGCTGGAGAGAAGGCCATTGAAGCAGATGAAGATTGCTGGGCCTAGAATGTTGCTTTGAAGAACCTCTGCAGCGATATCCTGGGGCTGAGATGATTGGCTTCTAACAACCGCAACCACCTTCCTTTGTGCCAGGTATGACTCCGGCCACTGGAGAATTTTGCCCCTGATCCCCACTGACCAGTTTTACTTAGGTTCCTTGGTGCCACATTTGGTTGAATGCTGCTTTGCAGTCGCTCTCTCTTCACCTCTAGAATTCAGCTGTGTGCAGTCCTTGGAGCCGCCTCCTCCTGTTAGTTGCCTAATTGTCCACCGCCATTTATGATTGGATGTGCAGAGTTTTGCCCTGATCCGTTGGTTTGCGACTGGTTAGTACTATAGCGTGCTGCTTCCGCTGTTAAGCATGCATGCATGTTGTAGCATCACCAAGTTGGCACCTCATTTTCAGGTACGCCTCATTGAACCAAGGTTGGTCATCTGGCTTGATGGTGTTGGAGGAGTGACGGATATGCAGGGCCATGAGGTTACAGATTGTGGTGGATTACGGTTCTGCTGCTGCCTTTGGCCCACAGCGTCTCATTGATGCCCAGTTTGAGCTGCTAGATGTGTTCTTAATCTATCGCACTTAGCATGGTGGTGGTGCCACAGAGCAAAATGGAGGTTGTCCTCAGTGTTCAGTCAGGACTTGGTCTTCACAAGTACTGCGGTGGTCACTCCTACCAATACTGTGATGGACAGATGCATCTGAGACAGATGGATTGGTGAGGACACGGTCAAGTAGATTATTCCGTTGTGGCAGGTGGTGAGAGAACCAATACAAGCCCAGTCTGGCAGCTATGCCCTTCAGGACTCAGCTTGGTCAGTAGCGGTACTATTGAAGCACTCTTGGTGATGGACAGTGAAGTCTCCTACTCAAAATATATTCTGTGCCCTTGCTGCTCGGTGCTTCCTCCAAGTAGTATTCAACATGGAGGAGTACTGATTCATCGGCTGATAAGTGGTAATCAGCAAGAGGTTTCCTTGTCCATGTTTGACCTGAAGCCATGAGACTTCATGGGGTTTGGAGTCAGTGTTGAGGATTCCCAGGGCCACTCCCACCTGACTATATACTACCGTGCCCCCACGTCTGGTGGGACAGGACATACCCAGCAATGGTAATGGAGGAGTTTGGGACATTGGCTGAGTATGGCTATGTCAGGCTGTTGCTTAACTAATCTTTAAGACAGGTCTCCCAACTTTGGCACCAGTCCCCAGATGTTAGTGAGGAGAACTTTGCAGAGTTGATTGGGCTGGGTGTGCCTTCATTGTGTCCTGATCCAATACCTAGGTTGCAGCCAAGTGATCCATTGGTTTTATTCTTGTTATTCTTTGTAGTGGTTTGATACAACTCAGTGGCTTGCTTGACTCATCAGCACTCTGAAATGGTCCGTCACGTTGATGTGGGACTGGAGTCACATATATGCAGACCGGGTAAGAATGGCGGGTTTCCTTCCCTAAACGGCATTAGAAAACCAGTTCGGTTTTTATGACAATCCAGCAGCTTCATGGTCACTTTTTCACTGATAGCAGCTTTTTATTTCCAAATGTTTTTAAATGAATTCGAATTCTCAAACTGCCATGGTGAGATTTGAACTCATGTTCTCTGGTTAATTGGTCCAGTAACATAACCACTAATCTACCATACATATGAACATAAGAAATAGGAGCAGGAGTAGGCCATACTGCCCCTTGAGCCTGCTCCGCCATTCAATAAGATTATGGCTGATCTTCAACCTCAACTCCACTTTCCCACCCAATCCCATACCCTTTGATTGCCTTAGAGTCCAAAAATCTTTCGATCTCAGTCTTGAACATAACTGAGCATCCACAGCCCTCTTGGGTGATAATTCCAAAGATTCACAACCCTGTCAGTGAAGAAATTCCTTCTCATCTCAGTCCTAAATGTCAGACCCTGATTCTGAGTCTATGCCTCCTAGTTCTAGATTCTCCAGCCAGGGGAAACAGCCTTTCAGCATCTACCCTGTCAAGCCCTCTCAATCTTTATAGTTTCAATGACATCACCTCTCATTCTGCTAAACTCCAGAGAGTATAATAGAACCATAGAAAAGATACAGCACAGAACGGGGCCATTCGACCCATCGTGTCCGCGCTGGCTCGAAGAACAACCAGGTGTCCGTTCTAATTCCACCTTCCAGCACCCGGTCCGTAGCCCTGCAGCTTACAGCACTTTAGGGGCAGGTCCAGGTACTTTTCAAAAAAGTTGAGGGTCCCTGCCTCTACCACCAATTCAGGCAGCGAATTCCATACACCCACCACGCTCTGGGTAAAAAAGTTTTTCATCATGTCCCCTCTAATCCTTCCGCCAATCAGCTTAAATCTATGTCCTCTAGTTCTTGAACTCTCCGCTAGGGGAAACAGGCACTTCCTGTCTACTCTATCTAGGCCCCTCATAATTTTGTACACCTCAGTCAAGTCTCCCCTCAACCTCCTCTGCTCCAAGGAAAATAACCCCAGCCTATCCAATCTCTCTGTAGCTGCAATTTTCAAGCCCTGGCAACATTCTTGTAAATCTTCTTTGCACTCTCTCCAGAGCAATTACATCCTTCCTGTAATGTGGTGACCAGAACTGCGCACAATACTCCAGCTATGGCCTTACCAGCGTTTTATACAGTTCCATCATTACATCCCTGCTTTTGTATTCTACACCTTGGCTAATAATGGAGAGCATTTCGTATGCCTTCTTCACAACCTTATCTACCTGTACTGCCATCTTCAGGGACCTGTGCACATGCACTCCAAGGTCTCTCACTTCCTCAACCCCTTTCAATATATTCCTGTTTACTGTTTGCCCTCCCTAAGTGCATTACCTCACACTTCTCCAGGTTGAACACTATTTGCTGCTTTTCCGCCCACTCCACCAACCCATTGATATCATCTTAGTGAAGAGGATAGCTATAGACTCTTATCAACTACACGGCCAATTTTTGTGTCGTCTGCAAACTTGCCAATCATGCCCCCTACTTTCAAGTCCAAATCATTAATATAGACCACAGACAGCAAGGGACCCAACACTGAGCCCTGTGGCACACCACTGGCAACGGATTTCCGTTAACAAAGACATCCATCGACTTTTACCCTTTGTTTCCTGTTACTGAGCCAATTTTGGATCCAATTCGTCACATTTCCCTGTATACCATGGGCTTTTACCTTTCTGACCAGTCTGCCATGTAGGACCTTGTCAAATGTCTTACTAAAATCCATATAGACAACATCCACTGCACTACCCTCATCAATCCTCCTTGTCACTTCCTCAAAGAAATTTAATCAGATTTGTAAGGCATGACCTTCCCTGAACAAATCCATGCTGACTATCCCTGATTAAACCATGCCTTTCCAAGTGACAGTTTATCCTATCTCTCAGTATTGATTCTAATAGTTTGCCGACCGGCCTATAATTGTTCGGCCTTTCCCTCGTACCCTTTTTAAACAATGGTACTACGTTTGCAGTCTTCCAGTCCTCCGCTACCTCCCCTGTATCTAGTGAGGATTGGAAAATGATCCTCGGAGCATCCGTAATTTTCTCCCTGGATTCCTTCAATAGCCTAGGAAACAATCCATCCGGCCCTGCTGACTTATCAACTTTCAAGGATTCCAGTCCCTCTAGTACTTCCCCTCTTGTTATGTTTACCTTATCCAATATTTCACACCTCTCCTCTTTAATTACTACGTCCGGATCATCCCTTTCCTTTGTAAATACGGAGACAAAATATTCATTTAAAACCCTACCCACATCCTGTGCTTCTATACACAAGTTACCCTTATCATCCCTGACAGGTCCCACCTTTTCCTTAGCTATCCTCTTGTTCTTAATGTACTGATAAAACATCTTTGGGTTTTCTTTAATCTTACTAGCTAATATTTTTTCATGCCCTCTCTTTGCTTTCCTTATTTCCTTTTTTATGTCATCCCTGTACTTTCTATACTCCCCTAGGCTTTCTGCAGTATTTAGTTTTCTGTGACAGTCATAAGCTTTCTTTTTCTGCTTTATCTTGCCCCGTATACTTCTAGTAAACCAGGGGACTCTAAATTTGGCAGTGCCACCCTTTTTCTTTGAGGGGACGTGTCTGCATTGTATCCATAGAATTTTAAGTTTTTAGTGCCTCCCACTGGCTTGCCACTGATTTCTCCTCAAGTAGTTGTGTCCAGTCCACTTCTGCCAAATCACTTCTTAGTTCTGTAAAATTTGCCTTCCCCAATTTAAAATGTTTACTCCTGATTTAACTCTGTCCTTTTCCATAATAATGCTAAAACTAACTGAATTGTGGTCACTATTCTCAATATGGTCACCCACTGTCACTTCACCCACTTGTCCATCTTCATTTTCCAGGACTAAATCTAGAATTGCATCCCTTCTTGTTGGGCTTGTCACATACTGGCTAAAAAAGTTCTCCTAGAATTTTGCACCCTCTGTGCCCCCCCCACACTGTTTGAATTCCAGTTGATGTTAGGATAGTTGAAATCCCCTACTATTATTGCCCTCTTATTTTTGCACTCAGAAGAACAAATATGTAGACAAATTTCTATCTCCCTTTTGCTATTCAAGGGTCTATAGTACACTCCTAGTAATGTGACGATAATCTGAGCATCGCGGATGCTCTACAGTGTATCCACCTTAGCTCAACCCATATGGCCTCGATTGATGATCCATTTAGCACATCATCCCTTCTCACAACTAATTGATTCTTTAACCAGTAATGCTACCCTCCCCCTCTCTTTTTTATCACCCACTCTATCCTGCCTGAAAACTCTATATCCAGGGATATTGAGCTGCCAATTATCCCCTCTTTAAGCCAGGTTTCCATTATAGCAATGATATCATTCTGCCATGTGTCTATCTGTGCCCTTAGCTCATCTGCTTTGTTTGTAATACTCCTTGCATTGAAGTATATACCCTTTAACCCCATCAAATTCCTGTGCTGAATACTAACCTTTGCTGCTTTTGCCTTTGAGTCGCTAACTACGTCACTAACTGCTTTTCTGCTTCCTGTTTCCTGGTCTGAATTTGTCCTATCGGTACCTGCCCTTTGGTTCCCATCCCCCTTCCATACTAGTTTAAACCCTCCCCAACAGAACTAGCAAATGTCCCCGCGAGGATATTGGTCCCGGTTCTGCTTGGGTGCAACCCGTCCAGCTTGTGCAGGTCCCGCCTTTCCCAGAATCAATCCCAATGCCTCAAGAATTTAAACCCCTCCCTCCTACACCACCTCTCAAGCCACGCATTCATCTGGTCTGTTCTCCTATTTCTGCTCTCGCTAGCATGTGGCACTGGGAATAATCCTGAGATTACTTCCTTAGAGGTCCTGTTTTTTAATTTTATTTCCTAACTCCCTATATTCTGCTTGCAGGACCTCATCCCTTTTTGTACCGATGTGGACCACGACCTCTGGCTGTTTACCCTCCCCCTTCAGAATGTCCTGCAGCCGCATCCATGACATCCTTCACCCGAGCACCAAGGAGGCAACATACCATCTTGGAGTCACGTCTGCGGCCACAGTAACGCCTATCTGTTCCCCTTACGATGGAATCCCCTATCACTGTTGCTCTCCCATTCTTTTTCTTCCCCTCCTTTGCAGCTGAGTCACTCGTGGTGCTACGGTCTTGGCTCTTGCTGCATTCCCCTGATAAGCCATCTCCCCCAACAATATCCAAAGCGGAATATCTGTTTGAGAGGGAGGTGGCCCCAGGGGACTCCTTCTCCACCTGCCTAGGCCTTTTACTCTGCCTGGTGGTCACCCATTTCCTTTCTGCCTGCGTAATCTTTACCTGCGGTGTGACCACCTCAATGAACGTGCTATTCACGATAATCTGAGCATCGCGGATGCTCTACAGTGAATCCACCTGCAGCTCCAGCTCCGAAATGAGGTTAGCTAGTAGCTGCAGCTGGACACACTTCCAGCACACATGGTACAGACCTGTTCTACTCAATCTCTCATAGGACAAACCTCTCATCCCAGGAATCAATAGTGAACCTTCATTGCACCGCCTCTAAGATGAGGAGACCAAAACTGTACACAGTACTCCAGTTGTGGTCTCACTATCTATACCCAATAGTGAGACATGCTTGTCTGAAGTTTGTGCTAAGGACCACTAGCATCTGACTGTTATTTCTGATATGGCAGTTCTTGGTGCTGACGCTGGTCCCTGGTTCACAAAAATGTTTCATTCCCTAGCAATGCCTCTTTTAAAAAAAAAGCTTTCTTACTTGGGACAGTGAGACAGTAAGCACTAGAATTTTCTCTGAACTCCCAACACAGAGTAATAGATGAATTTTTTTTTTTATTCGTTCACGGGATGTGGGCGTCGCTGGTGAGGCCGGCATTTATTGCCCATCCCTAATTGTCCTCGAGAATGAAATAGATTGCCATCTAAAGCAGAAAATGTGATATGCTAAATAACTTTTTTTTAAAAAGGAAACTGATGAAATAAAAACAGAAAATGCTGGAAATACTCAGCAAGCCAGGCAGCATCTGTGGAGAAAAAAAGTTAACATTTCAGTTTGATGATACTTCGTCAGAACTGGAAGAAGTTAAAGATTTAAAAGTTTTTAAGCAAGTACAGAGCCAGGCAAAAGGGGAGGGAGGGGGAAAGAGATGGAGGGAGGAAAGAACAAAAGGGAAGGCCAGTGATAGGGTGGAGGGCAGGAGTGATTACCTGCACCTGCTGTCCGGAAAACCTGGAGCAGTGGTTATGGTTTGAAGTTATTGAAATCAGTGTTGAATGGATCTGTTTGAATGTACAGAACATGATGGAGCCAATCCTGTAGGTGCTCTGGGAGGAAGCACATACACTCAAATTAAACACTGTGCATAAATATTTGTTTATTGATTACATGTCTGAAATTATATAACTAAGAAGTGAGCACCTGATGGATTGCAACATCATCAGCTGAGTGTGATTTGTGTATGTTATTAGAGAAAAATTCATTAAGTTTTGGGGTGAAGGAAACCACAGTAACCTCGGTGGTGGGGAAGCTTTTAGAAAAGATAATCCGGGACAAAATTAATAGTCACTTGGACAAGTGTGGATTAATAAAGGAAAGGAAAGCCAGCACGGATTTGTTAAAGGCAAATAGTGTTTAACTAACTTAATTGAGTTTTTTTTTAATGAGGTAACAGAGGATTGATGAGGGCAATGCAGTTGATGTGATGTATATGGACTTTTAAAAGATGTTTGATAAAGTGCCACATAATAGGCTTGTCAGCAAAATTGAAGCCCATGGAATAAAAGTGGCAGTGGCAGCATAGATACGCAATTGGCTAAGTGACAGGAAACAGAGAGTAGTGGTGAACTGTTCTTTTTCGGATTGGAGGAAGGTATCCAGTGATGTTCCCCAGGAGTCAGTACTAGGACCACTGCTTTTTTTGATATACATTAATGTGTGGACTAAGTGTAAAGGGCACAATTTCAAAATTTGCAGATGACACAAAACTTTGAAGTGTAGTAAACAGTGAGGAGGATAGTAATCGACTTCAAGAGGACATAATCAGGCTGGTGGAATGGGTGGACACGTGGCAGATGAAATTTAGTGCAGAGAAGTGCAAAGTTATATATTTTGGCAGGAAGAACGAGGTGAGGCGAGGCAATATAAACTAAATGGTACAATTCTAAAGGGTGTGCAGGAACAGAGAGACCTGGGAGTATATGTGCACAAATCTTCAAAGGTGGCAGGACAGGGTGAGAAAGCAGTTTTAAAAAAAACATAAGGGATCCTGGGCTTTAAAAATAGAGGCATGAAGTACAAAAGTAAGGAAGTTATGTTGAACCTTTGTAAAACACTGGTGCGGCCACAACTGGAGTAGTGTCCAATTCTGGACACCGGATTTTAGGAAGGATGTGAAGGCCTTTAAAGAGGGTGCAGAAGCGATTTACTAGAATGGTTCCAGGGATGAGGGACTTCAGTTACATAGACTGGAGAAGCTAGGGTTGTTCTCCTTAGAGCAGAGAAGGTTAAGTGGAGATTTGAAAGAAGTGTTCAAAATCATGACTGGTTTAGATAAAGTAAATAAAGGGAAACTGTTCCCATTGGCGGAAGGATCAAGAACCAGAGGACACAGATTTAAGGTGATTGGCAAAGGCAACGTGAGGAAAAACATTTTTACGCTCTGAGTAGTTATGACCCGGAATGAGCTGCCTGAAAGGGTGGTGGAAGCAGATTCAGTCATGGCTTTCAAAAAGGAATTGGATAAATACTTGAAGGGAAAAATTTTCAGGGCTACAGGGAAAGAGCGGGGGAATGGGACTAACTGATTGCTGTTACAAAGAGCCGGCACAGGCTCGATGGGCCGAATGCCCTGATTCTATTCTATTAATGACAATGCAGTCATGATTTCTTTTTCTGTGATCCTGATTTGTAGATCATCTAGTAAAATTGTTCAGCAAAACTCACTATCTGACGGTGGGAGCAGCAGCTGATCTGCCACAGCAAACTGGAAAGTAGGTTGGCTTTAACAAGAGGGATTATTCGTAAACTTTTACAAATAAGCTTTGAAATTCAATTTCTGTCTGTCTTTTGTAGTTTTTCTTTGTGTAAGTAAGTTCTTTCCATGATCTGACCAGTTACCTTGATTCACCATCTATTGGCAACAAATCTGTTTATTTCCATGAGCTTGCAAGCTATCTGTCCTTTTGAGAAAGAAAACAAAATTCCACTGAATTTTTGACAATGCTGTCATCTTATTTGGATCATCAAAAGGCCTTCATTAAGGTACCGCGTAGTAGACTCATGACTAAGGTCAGAGCCTGTGGAGTCAGGGGACAAGTAACAGAATGGATAGCAAGCTGGCTATAAAACAGAAAACATAGAGTAGGGGTTAAAGATAGTTTCTCAGACTGGCAAAAGTTGGGAAGTGGTGTTCCACAAGGATCAGTGCTGTTGTTCACCATTTACATAAAGGATTTGGACTCTGGAATAGAAGTACAATTTCAAAATTTGCAGCCGACACAATATTGGGGGGGGCATGGGACTAACTGGATTGCTCTTACAAAGAGCTGGCATGGGCTCGAAGGGCCGAATGGTCTCCTATGCTGTAACCATTCTATGATTACATAAGAAATAGGAGTAGGCCACATGGCCTCTTGAGCCTGCTCCGCCATTTAATCAGATCATGGCTGATCTTCGACCTCAACTCCACATTCCTGCCCGATCCCCATATCCCTACATTTCCCTAGAGTCCAAAAATCTGTCTATCTCAACCTTGAATATATTCAACGACTCAGCATCCACAGCCCTCTGGGGTACAGAATTCCAAAGATTGACAACCCTCCGAGTGAAGAAATTCCTCCTCATCTATATCTTAAATGTCTGACCCCTTATCCCTAGTTGTAGACTCTCCAGCTATGGGAAACAACCTCTCCGCATCAACCCTGTCAAGACCCCTCAAAATCTTATATGCTTCAATTAGATCACCACTCATTCTTCTAAACTCCAGAGAGTATAAGCCCATTCTACTCCACCTCATTTCATAGGACAACTCTCTCACCCTAGGAATTAATCTAGTGAACCTTTGCTGCACTGCCTTTAAGGCGAGTAGATCCTTCCTTAGATAAGGAGACCAAAACTGTACACAGTACTCCAGGTGAGGTCTCACCAAAGCCCTGCACAATTGCAGTAAGACTTCCTTACTGTTGTACTCCAATCCCCTTGGCAATAAAAGCCAACATGCCATTTGCTTTCCTAATTGCTTGCTGTACCTGCATGCTAACTTTTTGTGTTTCTTGTATGAGGATACCCAAGTCTCCCTGAACACCAACATTTAATAGTTTCTCACCATTTCAAAAATATTCTGTTTTTCTATTCTTCCTACCAAAGTGAATAACCTCACATTTCCCCACATTATACTCCATCTGCCACCTTCTTGCCCACTTAAACCTGTCTGTATCCTTTTGCAGACTCTTTGTATCCTCCTCACAGCTTACTTTCCCACCTAGCTTTGTATCATCAGCAAACTTGGATACATTACACTCGGCCCCTTCGTCAAAGTCATTAATGTAAATTGTAAATAGCTGAGGCCCAAGCACTAATCCTTGCGGCACCCCACTAGTTACAGCCTGCCAACCTGAAAATGATCTGTTTATCCCTACTCTCTGTTTTCTGTCTGTTAACCAATCCTCTATACATGCTAATATTTTACCCCCCAACCCCATGAGCCCTTATCTTATGTAACAACCTTATATGTGGCACTCTATCGAATGCCTTTTGAAAATCCAAATATACGACATCTACTGGTTCCCCTTTATCTATCCTGCTAGTTACATCCTCAAAAAAACTCACATAGATTAGTCAAACACCATTTCCCTTTCATAAAACAGTGTTGACTGTACCTAATCATATTATGATTTTCTAAGCGCCCTGTTACCACTTCCTTAATAATGAATTCCAGCATTTTCCTGACGACTGATGTCAGGCTAACTGGCCGTAGTTTCCTGTTTTCTCTCTCCCTCCTTTCTTGAATAGCGGGGTCACATTTACTACCTTCCAATCTGCTGGCACTGTTCTAGAATCTAGGGAATTTTGGAAGATCATAACCAATGCATCCACTATCTCTGCAGCCACCTCTTTTAAAACCTTTGGATGTAGGCCATCAGGTCCAGGGGATTTATCCGTCGTTAGTCCCATTGGTTTCTTGAGTACTATTTCTCTACTGATATTAATTACTTTAAGTTCTTCACTCTGATTAGACCCTTGGTTCCCCACTATTTCTAGCATGTTTTTTGTCTTCTACTGTGAAGACAGATACAAAATATTTGTTTAACGCATCTGCCATTTCCTGATTTCCCCATTATAATTTCTCGTGCCTTAGCCTCTAAGGGACCAACGTTTACTTTTGCTACTCTCTTCCTTTTTACATACTTGTAGAAGCTCTTGCAATCCATTTTTATATTATTGCTAGTTTACTTTCATATTCTATTTTCTCCCTTTCTATCAATTTTCTGGTCGTCCTTTGCTGGTTTATAAAACTCCCAATCTCAGGCTTACTTTCTTGGCAACATTTATAAGCTGCTTCTTTTAATCTAATACTATCCTTAACTTCTTTAGTTAGCCATGGGTGGATCACTTTTCCCATGGAGTTTTTATTTCTCAATGGAATGTATATTTGTTGAGAATATTGAAATGTTTCTTTAAATGTTTGCCATTGCTTTTCAACCGTAAAACCCTTTAATTTCCCAATCTACCTTAGCCAACTTGCCCCTCATTCCTATGTAATTGGCTTTATTTAAGTTTAAGACTCTAGTTTCTGACTTAAGTATGTCACACTCAAACTCAATGTGAAATTCATCATATTATGATCACTCTTCCCTAGGGGATCCCTTACTGTGAGGTTACTAATTAACCCAATCTCATTACATTATACAAGATCTAAAATAGCTGTTCCCTGGTTGGTTTCATGATGAATACTGCTCTAGGAAATTGTCTCAAATGCATTCCATGAACTCGTCCTCCAAACTACCTTTGCCAATTTGATTTGCCCAGTCTATGTGAAGATTAAATTCCTCTGCAGTTACTGCATTACCTTTTGTTACAAGCTCCCATTTTTTCATGTTTAATACTTTGTATTGCTACTATTAGGGGGCCTATAAACTACTACCAGTGTTTTCTGCCCCTTGTTAGTTCTTATTTCCACCCATACTGCTTCTACTTCCTGATGATCTGAGCCAAGATCCTTTCTCACCCCTGTCCTTATGTCATCCTTTATTATTAGGGCTACACCCCCTCCTGTTCCACTCTGCCTGTCTTTTCCAAATGTCATGTACCCTGGAATATTTGGTTCCCAACCGTGGTCACTTTGCAACCATGTCTCTGCAATGGCTATTAGATCAAACCCATTTATCTCTACTTGTGCAACTAATTCATCTATCTTGTTACGAATGCTCCATGCGTTCAGATAAAGAGCTTTTAATTTTGACTTTTTACCATTTTTTTCCTGCTTTGACATGATTTGCTGATGCACTTTATTGGTAAACTCTCTATCCCTTCCTGCCACATTCTGCTTATCTTTATCCAAATCACTACACTGCTCTGTTGCCTTGACTTTCCTGATTTTAGATTTCTAAATTTCCCCTCCCTCTCCCCTTTTAGTTTAAAGCCCTATCTACAGCCCTAGTTATTCGATTCGCCAGGCCGGTTTAAGTGGAGCCTGTCCCAACGGAACAGCTCTTTCCCCAGTACTAGTGCCAGTGCCCCATGAATCAAAACCCTTTCCTTCCACACCACTCTTTGAGCCACGCATTTAATTCTCTGATCTGTTTGTCCGTATGCCAGAGATTATTAGCTTTGAGGTTCTGCTTATTAATTTAGACCCTAGCTCCTCAAACTGTCTCAGCAGAACCCCATTCTTAGTTCTACTTATGCCATTTGGTTCTTACATGGACCATGACAACTGGATCCTCTCTCTCATGCTCCAAGTTCTTTTCCAGCTGCAAGGAGAGGTCCTTGACCCTGGCACCGGGCAGGCAACACAGCCTTCGGGACTCACGATCGTGGCTACAGAGAACATTGTCTATCCCCCTGACTATACTGTCCCCTATCACTGCCACATCCCTTTTTACTCTTTTATTTCCACCACCCCCCCCCCAACTTGAATGGCCTCCTGTACCACAATGCCATGGTCAGTTTGCCCATCCTTCCTGTAGCCCTTGTTCTCATCCACACAGGTAGCAAGTACCTCGTACCTTTTGGACAAGGTCAAGGGCTGAGGCTCCTCCATCACTACAATCTGGGTCTCCATACCTGCCTGACTCGCAGTCACATCCTCCTGTCCCTGATCACTGAATGAATCTAAACTACTACCTAACCTAAGGGGTGTGACTGCCTCCTGGATCAAAGTATCCAGGTAACTCTCTCCCTCACTGATGCGTCATAGTGTCTGCAGCTCGGACTCCAGCTCAACAACTTTGAGCCAAAGTTCCTTGAGCTGCAGATGTGGTATCCAGGGATCATGCTGCAGTTACGACACACCACCTGCCCTGCATCGCTTGTCAAAGCAGGATTTATTTATTTACTTTATTAAAGTTTTTAATCGCTCGCTATTTTTGGTTTTATTAACTAATTAATTGATCTAGTTTTTATCATTTTTTTATCCCCTCTCCGCTCTCGGGCCTGCTGCTGACCATGCTTTTTGTCCTTTTTTTTTTATTCGTTCATGGGTTGTGGGCATTGCTAGCAAGGCCAACATTTATTGCCTATCCCTAATTGCCCTTGAGAAGGTGGTGGTGAGCATCCTTCTTGAACCGCTGCAGTCCATGTGGTGAAGGTTCTCCCACAGTGCTGTTAGGTAGGGAGTTCCAGGATTTTGACCGAGCGCCAATGAAGAAACGGTGATATATTTCCAAGTCGGGATGGTGTGTGACTTGGAGGGGAACATGCAGGTGATGTTGTTCCCATGTGCCTGCTGCCCTTGTCCTTCTAGGTTGTAAACAATTTTACAACACCAAGTTATAGTCCAGCAATTTTATTTTAAATTCACAAGCTTTCGGAGGCTACCTCCTTCCTCAGGTGAACGATGTGGAAATGAAGTCCTCGAAATGAAGTCGCATTTATAATTCACAGAACAATGCTGGTGATAACAGACAGTTTTTTCAACTGCCCGTTGCCAAGGCAATCAGTGTGCAGACAGACAGGTGTTACCTGCCAGGTCTCAGAATATACAAATCACCAAAAAAAACAACAAACAAAAAAAAACAGAGATAGAGAGGTAGAAACATAGAAAAGACAGCAACTGACCCGTTATATTAAAAACAGATAACATTTGTTCGCTGGTGGGGTAACGTGTAGCGTGACATGAACCCAAGATCCCGGTTGAGGCCGTCCTCATGGGTGCGGAACTTGGCTATCAATTTCTGCTCGACGATTTTGCGTTGTCGTGTGTCTCGAAGGCCGCCTTGGAGTACGCTTACCCGAGGGTCGGTGGCTGAATGTCCTTGACTGCTGAAGTGTTCCCCGACTGGGAGGGAACCCTCCTGTTTGGCGATTGTTGCGTGGTGTCCGTTCATCCGTTGTCGCAGTGTCTGCATGGTCTCGCCAATGTACCATGCTCCGGGGCATCCTTTCCTGCAACGTATGAGGTAGACAACGTTGGCCGAGTCACAGGAGTATGAACCATGCACCTGGTGGGTGGTGTCCTCTCGTGTGATGGTGGTATCTGTGTCGATGATCTGGCATGTCTTGCAGAGGTTACCGCGGCAGGGTTGTGTGGTGTCGTGGACGCTGTTCTCTTGAAAGCTAGGTAGTTTGCTGCGAACGATGGTCTGTTTGAGGTTGGGTGGCTGTTTAAAGGCGAGTAGTGGAGGTGTGGGGATGGCCATAGCGAGGTGTTCGTCGTCATTGATGACATGTTGAAGGCTGCGGAGAACATGGCGTAGTTTCTCCGCTCCGGGGAAGTACTGGACGACAAAGGGTACTCTGTTGGTTGCGTCCCGTGTTAGTCTCCTGAGGAGGTCTATGCGATTTTTTGCTGTGGCCCGTCGGAACTGTCGATCGATGAGTCGAGCGTCATATCCCGTTCTTACTAGGGCGTCTTTCAGCGTCTGTAGGTGTCCATCGCGTTCCTCCTCGTCTGAGCAGACCCTGTGTATTCGCAGGGCCTGTCCATAGGGGATGGCCTCTTTGACGTGGTTAGGGTGGAAGCTGGAAAAGTGGAGCATCGTGAGGTTGTCCGTGGGCTTGCGGTAGAGTGAGGTGCTGAGGTGCCCGTCTTTGATGGAGATTCGTGTGTCCAAGAAAGAAACTGATTCTGAGGAAACTCCTTCTAGGTGGTAGAGGTCGTGGGTTTGGGAGATGCTGCAGTGCATCCTGTAGATGGTACACACTGCAGCCATGGAGTGCCGGTAGTGGTTCTCTGTGATAGTTAACATTGAGGAGGACTGTGACAAAATACAGGAAGACAGTAATAAACTTGCAGAATGTGCATGTAATTGGCAAATGAATTTCAATATAGATCAATGTGAGATATTACATTTTGGTAGGAAGAACAACGGGGCCATACTATTTGGATAATAAGGGCTCGATTTTCCCAGGAAATTGCGGGTGCATTGGGGGCGGGGGAGCTCCAAAAATCAGGGAAATCCCGTTCAGGTACGGAGCCCGGATCCAACCCGCCGACATCAGAGTTCCCCATGGGCGCACCTGTGTGTGCGCGGGCGTCCAGAATCCAGAAGTCCTGCTGGCTTTAATTGCAATTAAAGCCGGCGGGATGATAGTTAAAGAGCCAAATGTACCTCATTGAGGTACTTAAGGCACTTCACTTGTGACAGATTACGTACTTAGAATGATTTTTAACTTACCTGGACAGCTTTCCCATGGCTTCTGATTCATGCCTGGGAAGGGCCGGATCAGAAAAAAAGAAACCTAAAAAATTACGTAAACCATTGCATGAAGTTAAAACACAAAATCAACCTACCTTTCCACCCTGCTCCGATGTCTCCCTCTCCAATCTCCTCCCAGATCGTTTTCTCGCTCTTTTTTTTTTCCCCACCCTCCCTCCAAGATCGTCTTCGCGTTGCAGCTTCTGACAGTAGTCGGGCTGGCTGCCGGGCGTGAAACCCAGAGAGCACGTTAATCCCGATCACGTCGGAAATGGTAAGGTTTGTTTATTTGGGTTTGCCATGCACACCTTCACCCCGCCCCCGGCCAACCAGCCGCTATTTCAAAATTGAGCCCTAAGAGTCTAGATGGGGTAGAGGAGCAGAGGGATCTGGGATTACAGATGCACAAATCACTAAAAGTAGTGATGCAGGTTAGTAAGGCCATTTTAAAAACAAAAGAGCAAATTTTTAGAGGGATAGATTGAAAAGCAGGCAAGTTATGTTAAACTTGTATAGAACCTTGGTTGGACAACACCTGGAGTACTGTGCACAGTTCTGGTCTCCATTATTATAAAAAGGATAGAGGCACTGGAGAAGCTGCAAAAAAAAATTTACTAGGATGATAACCGAACTGAGAGGTTATAACCTCGTCAGGAAAGATTAAGCAGGCTGAGGGGTGACCTGATGGAGGCCTTTAAGATTATGAAAGGGTTTGATAGTATAGACATAGAAAAAATGTTTCCACTTGTGGGGGAGACCAGAACTAGGGGCCATAAATACAATATAGTTGCTAATAAATCCAACAGGGAATTCAGGAGAAACTTCTTTACTCAGAGTAGTGAGAATATGGAACTCGCCACCACAAGGAGTAGTTTTTTTTATTCATTCATGGGATGTGGGCATTGCTGGCAAGGCCAGCATTTATTGCCCGTCCCTAATTGCCCTTGAGAAGGTGGTGGTGAGCCGCCTTCTTGAACCGCTGCAGTCCGTGAAGTGAAGCTTCCCCCACAGTGCTGTTAGGTAGGGAGTTCCAGGATTTTGACCCAGGAACAGTGATATATTTCCAAGTCGGGATGATGTGTGACTTGGAGGGGAATGTGCAGATGGTGGTGTTCCCATATGCCTGCTGCCCTTGTCCTTCTAGGTGGTAGAGGTCGTGGATTTGGGAGGTGCAGTCAAAGAAGCCTTGGCGAGTTGCTGCAGTGCACCTTGTAGATGGTACACACTGCAGCCACGGTGCGCCAGTGATGAAGGGAGTGAATATTTAGGGTGGTGGATGGAGTGCCAATCAAGTGGGCTGCTTTGTCCTGGATGGTGTTGAGCTTCTTGAGTGTTGTTGGAGCTGCACTCATCCAGGCAAGTGGAGAGTATTCCATCACACTCCTGACTTGTGCCTTGTAGATGGTGGAAAGGCTTAGGGGAGTCAGGAGGTGAGCCACTCGCCGCAGAATACCCAGCCTCTGACCTGCTCTTGTAGCCACAGTATTTATATGGCTGGTCCAGTTAGGTTTCTGGTCAATGGTGACCCCCAGGATGTTGATGGGGGATTCGACGATGTTAATGCCAAGGGGAGGTGGTCATTGTCTGGCGCAAATGTTACTTGCCACTTATCGGCCCAATCCTGGATGTTGTCCAGGTCTTGCTGCATGTGGGTATTGACTGCTTCATTATCTATGGGGTTGCGAATGGAACTGAACACCGTGCAATCATCAGCGTACATCCCCATTTCTGACCTTATGATGGAGGGAAGGTCAATGATGAAGCAGCTGAAGATGATTGGCGAGGACACTGCCCTGAGGAACTCCTGCAACTATGTCCTGGGGTTGAGATGATTGGCCTCCAACAACCACTACCTTCTTCCTTTGTGCTAGGTATGATTCCAGCCAATGGACAGTTTTCCCCCTGATTCCCATTGACTTCAGTTTTACGAGGGCTCCTTGGTGCCACACTCGGTCAAATGCTGCCTTGATGTCAAGGGCAGTCACTCTCGCCTCACCTCTGGAATTCAGCTCTTTTGTCCATGTTTGGACCAAGGTTGTCATGAGGTCTGGAGCCGAGTAGTCCTGGCGGAACCCAAACTTGTCTTTTGCACTCGCGTGCTGGACTCTGCCATCATTGAGGGTGGGGATGTTTACAGAACCTCCTCCTCCCACTAGTTGTTTAATTGTCCACCACTATTCGCAACTGGATGTGGCAGGACTGCAGAGCTTTGATCTAATCCGCTGGTTGCAGAAAAGCTTAGCTGTGTCTGTAGCATGTTGCTTCTGCTGTTTAGCATGCATGTAGTCCTGTGTTGTAGCTTCACCAGGTTGGTACCTCATTTTTAGGTACGCTTGGTGCTGCTCCTGGCATGCTCTTCTACACTCCTCATTGAACCAGTGTTGATCCCCTGGATTGTAGAGCGAGGAATATGCCGGGCCATGAGGTTACAGATTGCACTGGAATACAATTCTGCTGCTGCTGATGGCCCATAGCGCCTCATCGATGCCGAGTCTTGAGCTGCTAGATCTGTTCTGAATCTATCCCATTTGGCATGGTGGTAGTGCCACACATTATGTTGGGTGGTGTCCTCAGTGTGAAGATGGGACTTCGTCTCCACGAGGACTGTGCGGTGGTCACTCCTACCAATACTGTCATGTTCAGATGCATCTGCGACAAGTAGATTGGTGAGGGCGCGCTCAAGTAGGTTTTTCCCCCTTGCGTAGGTTCACTCGCCATCTGCCGCAGGCCCAGTCTGGCAGCTATGTCCTTCAGGACTCTGCCAGCTCGGTCAGTCGTGGTGCTACTGAGCCACTCTTGGTGATGGACACTGAAGTCCCCCAGAGTACATTCTGCGCCCTTGCTACCCTCAGTGCTTCCTCCAAGTAGTGCTCAACATGGAGGAGGACTGAGTCATTAGCTGAGGGAGGGTGTTAGGTGGTAATCAGTGGGAGATTTCTTTGCCCATGTTTAACCTGATGCCATGAGGTTTCATGGGGCCCAGAGACAATGTTGAGGACTCCCAGGGCCACTCCCTCCTGAGTGTATATTACTGTCCCCCCACCTCTGGTCGATCTGTCCTGCCGGTGGGATAGGAGATACCCAGGGATGGTGATGGAAGAGTCTGGGACGTTGGCTGAAAGGTATGATTCTGTGAGTATGGCTATGTCAGGCTGTTGCAAGACTAGTCTGTGGGACAGCTCTCCCAATTTTGGCACAAGTCCCCAGATGTTAGTGAGGAGGACTTTGCAGGGTCGACTGGGCTTGGTTTGCCTTTTGTTGTGTCTGGTGCCTAGTGGTCCGATGCTGGGTGTTCCGTCCAGTTTTATTCTTATGACTTTTTGTAGCGAGATTGTACAACTGAGTGGCATGATCGGCCATTTCAGATGGCAATTAAGAATCAACCACGTTGCTGCGGGTCTGGAGTCACATATAGGCCAGACCGGGTAAGGACAGCAGGTTTCCTTCCCTAAAGGACATTAGTGAACCAGATGGGTTTTTATGACAATCCGGTAGTTTCATGGCGACCATTACTGATACTAGTTTTTATATTCCAGATTTTATTTAATTAATTGAATTTAAATTCCCCAGCTGCTGTGGTGAGATTTGAATTCATTATTCTGGATTATCAGTTGAGGCGAATAGCACAGATGCATTTAAGAGGAAGCGAGATAAACACATCAGGGAGAAAGGAATAGAAGGATGTGCTGACAGGGATGGATGAAGTGGGGAGGGAGGAAGCTCGTGTGCAGCAGAAAACACCGGCCTGTTGGGCCAAATGGCCTGTTTTTATGCTGTACGTTCCATGTAAAGTTAGCTCTGCCATTGTCAATAAAAGTAAAATCATAAATAATCTCCTCATAGTGTTGCTCATGAAGGGAAAGCACAATATTAAGGGTGCTCTTGTTTGTTCAAATCTTTCAATATTATTGTTTTTCATATTTTGACTCTGTTTTAACATTTTGACCATTTTTAGGTTTTATTTTTTGTTCACATACTTTACAAACAAAGTATTTAGTTTTTATAAAAGAAAAGGTTGCTTGTAAATTATTTTTGTATGCCACTTCATTTATTTTCATATTTGTCAGTTTTGAGTTTTTTTTCTTGCGCGTTCCCTATATAAGCCATGGCAGGGTAAGTACTTTCAGGGAAAATGCTTTGAGCTTCTGGTATCTGAGCTGTTTAAATGCGGTCACAACTTGAACCATTAAGCGGGCTCAGAAGGAATGCAGCATCTGCAACACAAACCTTGGAACCCAAAGGGCACTTTTTGAAGGCTGTGCCTTCAGCTGCCTCGGCACTAAGCTCTTGAGTTCCCTCCCTAAACCTCTCCGCCTCGGTACCTCTCTCCCCTCCTTTTAAGATGCTCCTTAAAACCTGCCTCTTTGATCAAAGTTTTTGGTCACCTGTCCTAATATTTCCTTATGTGGCTCGGTGTCAAATTTTGCTATATAAATGCAAATTGTTGCTGTTGCTTCCCATATTTCTATGTATATGCAACAATGCCCACCTGAGGCAGAAGGCAAGCTCGAGGTTCCTGAGAAAGAAGAGGCATACTTAGGGGAAAGTTGTAGGATTTATAAAGTGGAATGGGTACATTTAGTTTAATTGTTTAATTTTTTTTATGTACTCATTTATGCTATAGATTTTATTTGTAGGGGTGTATGTAAGTGGAGCTGGAATGAAGTACGGTGGCTGCTTTTAAAAAAAAAATTCAGGAATTTGATTGCTTTTGTGGTTGTTGTCTAATTGCTTAGTAGTAAATTGAATTTTTTTTTGCTGATTCTGGATGAGTTTGCATTCAATTGGCAAATTTCAAGCACTTTCCCATGCCCTGCAAACGCATGTAAAATATTTATGTATGCATATATGTACGTTGATCGATTTGGCCATTAAAATTTTATTGAAGTCAAACCCCCTCTGGCAAAATGATTAGTGTAGAACTCAATGGGTTTTAAATTGTCTACTTTTGGCCCAACAATTTTAATTTTACTCCATTTTCATTATTTTTGCATTTGGTTAAATAATGATTCAGTATAAATGTACTGGTAACTGAGTCAGGTGCAGCCTGTTGCAGAACAAAAGTTAGTGTTAATTACAAAGTAACAGATGTGTCCCAACTATTTCTCTGTTTTAAGCATTTCAGGATTATTTGCTTCACGGTTGACTATATCCAAAACTGAGCTACTTTTGTCAATTTTACAATCAACACTAAAGATTACACATATTAATGTGTTTGTTCTCTCTGTACTATTTTTGGCAACATTGTACGCCTCTTTTAATCTAATAATATCCTTAGCTTCTCTAGTTCTTCTGTAGGCTAGGCCCTCAAAATCATTGTGAGTCCTTTGCAGCAGAGCTAGTATGCGATCTTGCCCTCCAGCGAGATGGCACCTGTGGCATCCTATCCCCCTGCCTGAGGTTCTGCACGACCGTAGTGTAGTGATTCACCATCGGTGAAGACTGCTCCTCTAGCCTAACCTCTAAAGTATGCGTGGTGCCAGTCTCTGAGCTGGTGCTTGCGAGGGTGAGATCGAGTGACGCTGCGTCTTCTTCCAGAATGCTGGCCACTTCCTCCACTGGTGGAGGGACATCCACATTCTCAGACCTGAAATTAGCTTTTAGTGTGAAGGGAGACCAGAGAGAGAGAAATGGTTGTTGAAAGCATCTGCAGTTTGTCATGCAGAGTGTGTGGGATGAGCTAGAAGTAATGGGGGGAACAAAAAAGGATATGGTGTGAAGAAACCCTGTGTGACATCTCCTCCAGCATTGCCAGTCACCACGACCATGACCCTCCCCCTGCCGTGACGGCCAGTGCGGTTTGTTTGCAAGGGGAGATGGTGTACTGGCAGGCTCTGCCTCCTCTGATGGTAGCTTCCTGTCTGGAGTTGTGTGTGACCTTCTCGTGCAAGAAAGAAGTGAGTGTGTTAGTGACAATCTTGTGAGGTGTTCAGAGCATGTGCCTATCATGGTACAAAAGCTGGTATGTAGTGTGTCAGATGTGAGTTGTGGGGAAGTGAGGATTGCAATAGTGGGGAGTGTGCGAGTAGAATGAGAAGGAGATGCAGTAATTGTAGGAGTGAGGGAAGTGGACAAGGGAGTATTGTGAGTAGTAAGGCTGGAGATGTGAGTGTGGAGTATGAGAGCCGTACTCTTTACCTTGACAACTCTGGTGATTGTTGAACTTTATCCGGGACTGTTACCATGCCCTTGGAGCTAAGCTTCTGGCAATGACGTCCTCAGCGATGTTTTCCCACTGGGGATGGAGTTGTTGCCTGGAGGGCTTTCTGCCCCCGGTGGGGGGGTTAGAGGATGTCGCTCCTCCTGGCCACTGCCTGCACTTGAGCCTGCAAGACAGCATCAGAGAACCTTGATTCCCTCTCGGTGCTTGAAAGCAGAGAAATGACTGCAGCAAGTGTTTCCTTCTTTCTGCAGCTAGTGGGTACGATAGCATAGTGAACTCGTAATCCAGAGGCCTGCACTAATAATCTGGAGTCATGAGTTCAAATCTTGCCACGGCAGCTGGGGAATTTAAATTCAATTAATTAAATAAAATCTGGAATTAAAAAAAACTAGTATCAGTAATGGTGGCCATGAAACTACCGGATTGTTGTAAAAACCCATCTGGTTCACTAATGTCCTTTAGAGAAGGAAGCCTGCCGTCCTTACCCTATATGTGATTCCAGACTCACAGCAATGTGGTTGATTCTTAATCGCCCTCTGAAATGGCCGAGCAAGCCACTCAGTCATAATAAGAATAAAATCAGACGGACCACCGGACACAACAAAGGCAAACCAAGCCCAGTCAACCCTGCGAAGTCCTCCTCGCTAACATCTGAGGACTTGTGCCAAAATTGGGAGAGCAGTCATAGCCATACTCACAGAATCATTCCTTTCAGCCAACGTCTCACACTCTCATCACTATCCCTGGGTATGTCCTGTCCCACGAGCAGGACAGACCCACCAGAGGTGGCGGTACAGTGATATACAGTCAGAAGGGAGTGGCCGTGGGAGTCCTCAACATTGACTCTGGACCCCATGAAATCTCATGGCATCAGGTCAAACATGGGTAAGGAAACCTCCTGCTAATTACCACCTACCGCCCTCCCTCAGCTGATGAATCAGTCCTCCTCCATGTTGAGCACCACTTGGAGGAAGCACTAAGGGTAGCAAGGGCACAGAATGTACTCTGGATGGGGGACTTCAATGTCCATCACCAAGAGTGGCTCGGTAGCACCACAACTGGCCGAGTCTTGAACGACATAGTTGCCAGACTGGGCCTGCGGCAGGTGGTGAGCGAACCAACACGAGGGAAAAACCTATTTGACCTCATCCTCACCAATCTACCTGTCGCAGATGCATCTGTCCATGACAGTATTGGTAGGAGTGACCACCGCACAGTCCTCATGGAGACAAAGTCCCATCTTCACACTGAGGACACCATCCAACGTGTTGTTTGGCACTGTCACCGTGCTAAATGGGATAGATTCAGAACAGATCTAGCAGCTCAAAACTGGGCATTCATGAGGCACTGTGGGCCATCAGCAGCAGCAGAATTGTATTCCAGCATATTCCTCACTCTACCATTACCAACAAGCCAGGGGATCATCCCTGGTTCTAAGAGGAGTGTAGAAGAGCATGCCAGGAGCAGCACCAGGCATACCTAAAAATGAGGTGCCAACCTGGTGAAGCTACACCACAGGACTACATGCATGCTAAACAGCGGAAGCAACATGCTATAGACAGCTAAGCGATTCCATAATCAACGGATCAGATCAAAGCTCTGCAGTCCTGCCACATCCAGTCGTGAATGGTGGTGGATAATTAAACAACTAACGGGGGGAGGAGGCTCTGCAAACATCCCCATCCTCAATGATGGCAGAGTCCAGCACGTGAGTGCAAAAGACAAGGCTGAAGTGTTTGCAACTATCTTCAGCCAGAAGTGCCAAGTTGATGATCCATCTAGGCTTCCTCCCGATATCCCCACCATCACAGAAGCCAGTCTTCAGCCAATTTGATTCACTCCATATGATATCAAGAAACGGCTGAGTGCACTGGATATAACAAAGCCTATGGGCCCTGACAACAACCCGGCTGTAGTGCTGAAGTCTTGTGCTCCAGAACTAGCCAAACTGTTCCAGTACAGCCACAACATTGGCATCTACCCGACAATGTGGAAATTTGCCCACGTATGTCCTGTCCACAAAAAGCAGGACAAATCCAATCCGGCCAATTACTGCCCCATCAGTCAGAGAGGCCAGATATCCAGCCCCTCAAACAGGCGTGCAGATAATGAATAATGTGGGTAGTGCTGGCTTCATGACTGCCTGATAATAATGAGCCGGCAGCACGAATATGCTGCCTGGGATGTGAACACGAGGCGCGATCGACTTTCTGAGATTTGTCAGTTGTAGATAACTTAAAAAGGTACTAGAAGAAGCAATAAATTGAGGAAAAGAATATTTGGAAAATCAAAAGTCCAATTTTTAACTCTCAGCAGGAGGCCAATGGGCGAGGACAGCAATCCCGCATGGGAATTTTCATAGGAGGCTCGGCAGATTTTAACTGCTGGGCCTCATTTGAATGCCACTGGTCAGCTGCTTGGCTGTTTCTGGCAGGCAGCAGTGGCGGGGGGGCAAAGAAATCGAAGATCGGGTGGCCCAGCCCAGACGGCAGAGGCCCAAGCTTGTGGGGTCCGGAGGAATACTCCTGCTGCTCCTGACTTTTTAAAACTTGCTTACCGGGCCTCGCTGGCTTCCCAACAGCTTTACCTGCGGTGGGTGCCCCAATCGGGAGCGGGTTAAAATGCTATCGCGTCCCGTGTATGTCATAATTTGCACTTACTGATGAGGCTTTGACCGGAGACCAAAGGGCACCTCGTCCACCTCCAAAACCCACAGTGTTAAAATACAGAATTGGCGACAACGGAGCAGGAAATGGAGCTATTCCATTTTAACCCCACCTCTGCTCAATTCCTGCTGAGCGGAATTCCTCCTCAGGAGTTCACAACTGAAGACAATGGACAAATGTCTGACCCAGTTATTTTGAATTCATAGCCATCTATTTAATTTATATATGTCAGGAAAGCATGTAATGTGAAGAACCCCCAAAGAATTAAAGCTAGAAATTACTGTTGACCGTTTTAGTAGGCAAAAGTTTAACATGTTTGTATGAAATTGTGTTGGCCATTTTAATAGAAGCATTAATCCATTCAATTAATGGACCAGAATATCATACAAACCCAATAAGAAATTGCCCGCTAATATTGACAATAACTCACAATTATCTATTCAAAATTACATACAAATCACAACAAGTAGCCCAACCATTCCATATTTTTATTTACCGTCCATGTGAGTACCTGCACCATATGCACAAGCTAGAATGAGAAAACTGGTTAATATTCTTACAAGCTCAATAAGTATAAGAGCTGTAACTGAAGACTGAAGGCTAGTTATGATAGCCTTCAGTCTTCAGTTATTGACCATATAATATAGCATTCATAGTGGGGGGGGGGGGCGGTGAGGATAGCTCAGGCATAGCGGCATAGTCAGGCTGGATTTAGAAGCAATAGGGTATTACATATATTGTGGAATTGGAAAGGTTACAAGAGTTCTTTAGTTTTTCCTATTGTCAACTGGGTTGGTTCAAATGATATGTGAAAGAGCTTTACCATTAGCTGTTGAACCTAGTGTTGTTTCTGAACTGCTGGGTAGACCTCTGAACTTGTAAGCCAATTTCTCCCTTGCTCACGCTCTATTTGCCTTTTCTACTCAGGAGATTGAAGACCACTGCACTCTGTATTTTCCAGTCCTTGCACATGTGGATTGCACCAAGTCTGAAGTTTTCCTGTCAAACCTATTATATCATCCAACCATGGTCTTTTTGTCCTTCCTCTTAATCTATACGGACAGTAGCCAGCTCAGCAACTTTCTTTAACTGCCAAATAATGTTCCCACAGTTCATCGTCTTTCTCGTAAACAGCCTCATCACTTCCTCTTTTCATCTGTTTCAAGGGCCGTCCCATTAGTCAGTCTAATTTTCAGAATATATCTGTAGATCCATTACTCAAGGACACCAGCCTTTTTTACTTAAACATGCAAAGCCCAATCTTTACACTGTAAAATGCTTTTGAGGATACATAACGGTCTACTTCTTATCACCAGTTTGATTTAACAGTTCTGCAGACAGCTAGTTCATTGTTGCTGAATTACATAGAATGTACAGCACAACAACAGACCATTCGGCCTAACTAGTCCATGCCGGTGTTTATGCTCCACACGAGCCTCCTTCCACCCTACTTCATCTCACCATATCAACTTATCCTTCTATTCCTTTCTCCCTCATGTGCTTATCTAGCTTCCCCTTAAATGCATCTTTGCTATTTGCCTTAACTACTCCTTGTGGTAGCGAGTTCCATGTTCTCACCACTCTAGGTAAAGAAGTTTCTCCTGAATTCCCTATTGGATTTATTAGTGACTATCTTATATTTATGGCCCCTAGTTTTGGTCTCCCCCAAAAGTGGGGGAGTGTCTTATGTCTATCCTAACAAACCCTTCCATAATCTTAAAGATCTGTATCAGGTCACCCCTCAACCTTCTCTTTTCTAGAGAAAAGAACACCAGCTTATTCAATCTTTCCTGATAGATATAACCTCTCAGCTCTGATATCATCCTTGTAAATCTTTTTTTCACCTTCTCCTCTGTCTCTATATCCTTTTAATAATATGGAGATCAGAACGGTGCACAGTACTCCAAGTGTGGTCTAACCAAGGTTCTTTACAAGTTTAACATAATGTCTCTGCTTTTCAATTTTATTCCTGTAGAAATGAATCCCAGTGATTTGCTTTTTTTAAGGCCTTATTAAGCTGCATTGCTACTTTGTGATTTGTGTATCTGTACCCCTAGATCCCTTTGGTCGTCCACCCCATTTAGACTCTTATTTTCCAAGGAGTATGTAGCCTCCTTGTTCTTCCTACCAAAATGCACCATCTCAAACTTATCTATAATTGAAATTAATTTGCCATTTATATGCCCATTCTGCAAGTTTATTAATGTTTTAATACCTCAATTGTAATTAGTATTGTCCATTTAACTTCCCCAATATGTCTATTACACTACTCAAATGTTGACTTTCTGTTATACATGTGGTAGAATCATAGAATAGAATCATAGAAGTTTACAACATGGAAACAGGCCCTTCGGCCCAACATGTCCATGTCGCCCAGTTTATACCACTAAGCTAGTCCCAATTGCCTGCACTTGGCCCATATCCCTCTATACCCATCTTACCCATGTAACTGTCCAAATGCTTTTTAAAAGACAAAATTGTACCCGCCTCTACTACTGCCTCTGGCAGCTCGTTCCAGACATTCTCCACCCTTTGAGTGAAAAAATTGCCCCTCTGGACCCTTTTGTATCTCTCCCCTCTCACCTTAAATCTATGCCCCCTCGTTATAGACTCCTCTACATTTGGGAAAAGATTTTGACTATCTACCTTATCTATGCCCCTCATTATTTTATAGACTTCTATAAGATCACCCCTAAACCTCCTACTCTCCAGGGAAAAAAGTCTCAGTCTATCTAACCTCTCCCTATAAGTCGAACCATCAAGTCCCAGTAGCATCCTAGTAAATCTTTTCTGCACTCTTTCTAGTTTAATAATATCCTTTCTATAATAGGGTGACCAGAACTGTACACAGTATTCCAAGTGTGGCCTTACTAATGTCTTGTGCAACTTCAACAAGACATCCCAACTCCTGTATTCAATGTTCTGACCAATGAAACCAAGCATGCTGAATGCCTTCTTCACCACCCTACTCCACTTTCAAGGAGCTATGAACCTGTACTCCTCGATCTCTTTGTTCTATAACTCTCCCCAACGTCCTACCATTAATGGAGTAGGTCCTGGCCCGATTCGATCTACCAAAATGCATCACCTCACATTTATCTAAATTAAACTTCATCGGCCCACTGGCCCAATTTATCAAGATCCCGTTGCAATCCTAGATAACCTTCTTCACTGTCCACAATGCCACCAATCTTGGTGTCATCTGCAAACTTACTAACCATGCCTCCTAAATTCTCATCCAAATCATTAATATAAATAACAAATAACAGCGGACCCAGCACCGATCCCTGAGGCACACCGCTGGTCACAGGCCTCCAGTTTGAAAAACAACCCTCTACAACCACCCTCTGTCTTCTGTCGTCAATCCAATTTTGTATCCAATTGGCTACCTCACCTTGGATCCCGTGAAATTTAACTTTATGTAACAACCTACCATGCGGTACCTTGTCAAAGGCTTTGCTAAAGTCCATGTAGACCACGTCTACTGCACAGCCCTCATCTATCTTCTTGGTTACCCCTTCAAAAAACTCAATCAAATTCGTGAGACATGATTTTCCTCTCACAAAACCATGCTGACTGTTCCTAATCAGTCCCTGCCTCTCCAAATGCCTGTAGATCCTGTCTCTCAGAATACCCTCTAACAACTTACCCACTACAGATGTCAGGCTCACCGGTCTGTAGTTCCCAGGCTTTTCCCTGCCTCCCTTCTTAAACAAAGGCACAACATTTGCTACCCTCCAATCTTCAGGCACCTCACCTGTAGCTGTCGATGATTCAAATATCTCTGCTAGGGAACCCGCAATTTCCTCCCTAACCTGCCATGGTGATTGAGAGTATACTCCGGTTCGGTGAGGATGTAATACATGGTGTAATTGAGACTGATATGCACAATATCAGGGCCTATATTAAACTCAGGCTTAGAGGGGATACTATAAACCATTCCAGACAGGATGTTATGATCAAGGTCAATGAGGATGTTATAAGCACCGTCAGAGGAGATATTGCATTCAGTGTCAATGAGGATGTAATGCACAGGACAAGTGAAGCTGTGTGGTTCAGAAAAGGGGATTATTTATACAAAATCTCAGGATGTTAAATTAGGTTTTGCTGCATTGTTAGAAATAATGGGGTAGAATTTCAACAAAATTCTCCCAATCTCCTGCTGTAACTTCAACGGAAACCCTGCAGAAATGACCCATTTATTTCTTTCTTCAAACCTTGCAGCAGGAAATCGGGAGAATCCCCATGGAAATTCCGGGCACTAGACCCAAAATTCTGGGGGCTTTGGGAAACTGGCCTCATGGGTAAAGTGGCAGAGCTTTTTAAAATATCTTGGGTTGGGATTGCGAGCCCATTTATGCAGCAGTAAGGCACAGCAGTGAATTCCCTTCCCATTTGAGGTGGGCACCGGCCTAAGCTCTGTGAATGCCCAGGAAATGCGTTTTGGGTCAGGGATGCATTCAGGGGATGGGAAGTAGTTCTGCCTTGCCCCATCCCACCCTTACAGGCTTTCCCCAGAATTTCTGGGCTGGTGTCAGACAAAATGTGATACACAGAATCAATGTGAATGTTGTAAACTGTCAGTCAAAAAGGAGGTCATTTTCATCTTGGGCATGGGCAGAAAACTGGCAGTTGTGGATTGGCTGCTTTTCAGCTTTATTGAAGTCATTGGAAAGGAAGTTGGGGCGGGACGTGTAACAGACGATCGATCCGCCAACGCCAATTTTCCATCTGCGCCCAAAGTGAAATCGGCCCTGATGTGTTACAAACAGTTTCAGAAGGTATATTTAAGTACCACAGGGAGGTTGGCCCTGAATTTCCTCAAGGATTTGGGATTCCCAGAGGGGGTGGAAAATTGGGTGGGACCCGGAATAGCTGACTCTCCGCCCAGAAGAGCAGCCAAAGAGATTTCCCACTGTGGACAGTGACAGGCATCTGTTTTAATTTTTTTCTTCTTGATTTGTGAAGTACTTTGGAATGTTTCTAAATTAATGGTGTGAAATGTAAGTTAATGTTGATCTGATTCTGTATCATTCACTTTTGTTTGGAATTTCCACAGGGTTTCTCCGGCGAGATATCGGCAGAACCTCCCAGAAACGGCATAAATGGTTAAAAACATCAGTTTATGTGGTTTCTCTAGGGCTCTGCCAAAGTTATGCCAGGAGATTGAGAGAACTCCGTGGAAATTCTCCCTCCACTAGTTCAATTTTTGAGAGCAATAATTGTCATGAGAATGTGCTTTGTCTGAGTTATTGCTGCATTTTTTTTTTATTGCAGCATTAGAAGAAAGGCAATATCATAGGAACAGGAGTAGGCCATTCGACCCCTCGAGCCTGTTCCGCTATTCAGTTAGATCATGGCTGATCTGTACCTCTACTCCATTTGGCTGCCTTTGTTCCATATCCTTTGATGCCCTTACCTAACAAAAATCTTTCGGTCTCAGTCTTAAATTTCAATTGACCCCTAGCCTCAACAGGAGATGAGAGTTTTTGGTGGTTGGAGTTTTGGAGGGTTAGAGGGCGAGGAGCTCATGGACTTCTTTGTCACTAAGATTGAGACCATCCATTCAGCTGCTTCTGCTGCTTCCCTCCGTTCCCACTGCCCACCAAGCCAAATCTCCCCAAAGGTTCCCTCCTGCCCCAGCCCTGAGCTTGCATCTTTCTCTAGTTTCTCTCCTGTCTCTCCTCATGCCCCTTCCGAGCTCAGCTTGACCATGAGACCAACTCCTGCTCCCTCGACCCAATTCCCAATAAACTGCTGACCACCCAACTTCCCTTCCTGGCCCCCGTGTTAGCTGATTGTTATCGGTTCCCTCTCCTCGGGTACTGTCTGCCTCCCCTTCAAATCTGCCATCAACACCCCCTTCCTCAAAAAACCCACCCTTGCAAACTACCGCCCCATCTCCAACCTCCTTTTCCTCTCCAAAGTCCTCGAATGTGTTGTCACCTCCCAAATCTGTGCCCATCTATCCCGCATCTCCATGTTTGAATCCCTTTAATCAGGTTTCCGCCCCGCCATAGTACTGAAACGGTCCTTCTCAAAGTCATAAACGACATCTTGTGTGACTATGCTTCTCTACCTGTCTGCAGCTTTTGACACAGTTGACCACACCACCCTCCTCCAACGCCTCTCCTCAGTCGTCGAGCTGGGTAGGACTGCGCTTGCCTGGTTCCATTCTTATCTATCCAGTTGTAGCCAGAGAATCACCTACTTTGGCTTCTCTTCCCGCTCCCAAACCGTTACCTCTGGAGCCCCCAAAGATCTATCCTTGGCCCTTTCCTATTTCTCATCTACATGCTGCCACTCGGCGACATCACCGAAAACGTGTCAAGTACCACATAAGCTGACAACACCCAACTGTACATCACACTACCTCTCCCAATCCCTCCACTGTCTCTAATTTATCACACGGGTTGTCCGACATCCGGTACTGGATGAGCAAAAATTTCCTCTAACTAAATATTAACTCCGTTCCCTAGCCACCGACTCCATTCTCCTCCCTTGCCGCTGTCTGAGGCTGAACCAGACCGTTCGCAACCTTGGTGTCCTATTTGACACTGAGATGAGCTTCCGATCACATATCCACTCCATCGCCTACTTCCACCTCCATAACATCGCCCGTCTCCGTCCATGCCTCAGCTCATCTACTGCTGGAAGCCCTCGACAATCTTTTGTTACCTCTAGACTTGACTATTCCAATGCACTCCTGGCCGACTTCCCATCTTCCACCCTCCATAAACTTGAGCTCATCCAAAACTCGGCTGCCCGTATCCTAACTCGCACCACGTCCCGTTCACCCAGCACCTCTCTGCTCGCTGACCTACGTTGTCTCTCCGGTCCGGCAACGCCTCAATTTTCAAATCCCTCCATGGCTTCATCCTCTCCCTATATCTCTAACCTCCTTCAGCCATACAACCCTCCGAGATTTCTGCACTCCTCCAATTCTGACCTCTTGCACATCCCCTATTTTAATTGCTCCACCATTGGCGGTCGTGCCTTCAGCTGCCTAGGCCCTAAGCTCTGGAATTCCCTCTCTAAACATCTCTGCCTCTCCTCCTTTTAAGAGTCTTCTTGAAACCTACCTCGATGACCTATCCTAATATCTCCTTATGTGGCTCGGTGTCAAATTGTGTTTGATAATGCTCCTGTGAAGCGCCTTGGGATGTTTTACTACGTTAAAGGCGCGATATAAATGCAAGTTGTTATTGGGTGAGAGTTTCAGATTTTCATTACACTTTGTGTGAAAAAGTGCTTCCTAATTTAACTCCTAAATGGCCCAGCTCTAATTTTAAGATTGTGCTCTCTTATTCTGGATTTCCCCACCAGAGGAAACGGTTGCTCTGTGTTTACCCTATCAAATCCCACAATAATTTTAAACACCTTAATTAGATCACCCATTAACCTTATAAACTTAGGGGAATACAACCCAAGTTTAACCCTTTATGCTCTCCTGACTGGGACATAGAATCCTAAAATGGTTACAGGACAGAAGGAGACCATTTGGCCCATTGAGCCCGTGCAGGCTTTTTGCAAGAGCAATCAGTTGGTCTAACTCACCCGCCATTTCCCCGTAACCCTGGAGATTTTTTTCCCTACAAGTACTTATCCAATTCTGCTTTGAAAGCCATGATTGAATCTGCCTCCACCACCCTTTCATGCAGTGCATTCCAGATCATAAAAAAAGTTTTTCCTCATGTCGCCTTTGTTTCCTTTGCCAATCACCTTAAATCTGTGTTCTCTGTTTCTCGACACTTCCGCCAATCGGAAGAGTTTCTCTCTATTAACTCTGTCTGGACCCCTCAAGATTTTGAACACCTCCATCAAATCTCTTCTCAATCTTCTTTGCTCCAGGGAGAACAACCCCAGTTTCTCCAGTCTGTCCCCGTAACTGAAGTCCCTCATCACTGGATCCATTCTAGTAAATCTTTTCTGTACCCATTCTAAGGCCTTCATATCCTTCCTAAAGTGCGGTGCCCAGAATTGGACACAATACTCCAGTTGTGGTCAAAACGGTATTTTATAAAGGTTCATCATAACTTCCTTGCCTCTATTTATAAAGTCCAGGATGTAACATTTCCAGGTTTGCAGATGACACAAAGCTGGGGTGGAATGTGAGCTGTGAGGAGGATGCAAAGAGGTTCCAATGTGATTTAGACAAGTTGGGTGAGTGGGCAAGAACATAGCAGATGCAGTATAACGTGGATAAATATGAGGTTATCCACTTCTGTTGTAAAAACAGAAAGGCAGATTATTATCTGAATGGTGATAGATTGGGAAAAGGGGAGGTGCAACGAGACCTGGATGTCCTTGTACACCAGTCGCTGAAAGCGAGCATTCAGGTGCAGCAAGCAGTTAGGAAGGCGAATGGTATGTTGGCCTTCATTGCAAGAGGATTTGAGTACAGGAGCAGGGATGTCTTACTGGAGTTGTACAGGGCCTTGGTGAGACCACATCTGGAGTATTGTGTGCAGTTTTGGTCTCCTTATCCGTGGAAGGATGTCCTTGCCATGGAGGGAGTGCAACAAAGGTTTACCAGACTGATTCCTGGGATGGCAGGACTGACGTATGAGGAGAGATTGGGCCGACTAGGCCTATATTCATTACAGTTTAGAAGAATGAGAGGTGATCTCATTGGAACATATAAAATTCTAACAGGACTAGACAGACTAGATGCAGGGAGGATATTCCCGATGTCTGGGGAGTCCAGAACCAGGGGTCACAGTCTCAGGATACGGGGTATGCCATTTAGTACCGAGATGAGGAGAAATTTCTTCACTGAGGGTGGTGAACCTGTGGAATTCTCTACCACAGAAGGCAGTGGAGACCAAGTCATTAGATGTATTCAAGAAGGAGATAGATATATTTCTTAATGCTAAAGGGATAAGGGGAGAAAGCAGGAACAGGGTACTGAGTTAGACGATCAGCCGTGATCATTTTGAATGGCGGAGCAGGTCCGAAGAGCTGTATGGCCTACTCTTGCTCCTATTTTCTATGTTTCTATGTAGGATCCTGTATGCTTTTTTTAACCGTTTTCTCAACCTGCCCTGCCAGTTTCCACAACCTGTGCACATATACCTACAGGTCTCTCTGTTCCTGCACCCGTTTTAGAATTGTACCCTTTAATTTATTTTGCCTCTCCTCATTCTTCTTACCAAAATGTATCACTTCGCACTTCTCTGCGTTAAATTTCTTCTGCCACGTGTCCGCCCATTCCACCAGCCTGTCTATGTCCTCTTGTAGTCTATCACTATCCTCCTCACTGTTTACTACCTTCCAAGTTTTGTGTCATCTGCAAATTTTGAAATTGTGCTCTGTACACCCAAGTCGTTAATATATATCAAGAAAAGCAGTGGTCCTCGTACTGTGGGGAACACCACTGTATACCTTCCTCCAGTCCGAAAAACAGCTGTTCACCACTACTCTCTGTTTCCTGTCACTTAGCCAATTCTGTATCCCTGATGGTACTGCCCCTTTTATTCCATGGACTTTGCTGACAAGCCTATTATGTGGCACTTTATCAAACGCCTTTTGGAAGTCCATATACACCACATCAACTGCATTGCCCTCATCAACCCTCTGTAACCTCATCAAAAAACTCTTATCAAGTTAGTTAAACATGATTTGCCTTAAACAAATCCGTGCAGGCTTTCCTTAATTAACCCACACTTGTCCAAGTGACTGTTAATTTTGTCCTGGATTATCGTTTCTAAAATCTTCTCCACCACCGAGGTTAAATTGACTGGCCTGTAGTTGCTGGGATCATCCTTACATCCTTTTTTTGAACAAGTGTGTAACATTTGCAATTCTCCAGTCCTCTGGCACCACCCTCGTATCTAAGAATGATTGGCAGATTATGGCCAGTACCTCTGCAATTTCCACCCTTACTTCCCTCAGCAACTTTGGACGCATTCCATCCGGACCTGGAGTATAGCCAGCCTTTGTAGTACTACCTCTATCAATTTTTAGCTCATCCAGTATCTCAACTACCTCCTTTTTTACTGTACTTTGGCAGCATCCTCTTCCTTTGTAAAGACAGATGCAAAGTACTCATTTAGTATCTCATCCGTGCCTTCTGCCTCCATGATTAGGTCTCCTTTTTGGTCCCTAATCGGCCCCCCCCCCTTTACTATTTATATGCCTATAGAAGACTTTTGGATTCCCTTTTATGTTAGTTACCAGTATATTCAAATACTTTCTCTTTGCCCCTCTTATTTCCTTTCTCACTTCCCCTCTGAACTTTCTATATTCAGCCTGGTTCTCACTTATATTATCAACCTGATATCCGTCATACGCCCCCTTTTTCTGCTCCATCTTACTCTCTATCTCTTTCGTCATCCAGGGAGCTCTGGCTTTGGTTGCCCTACCTTTTCCCCCTTGTGGGAAGGTACCTAGACTGTACCCGAACCATCTCTTTAAAGGTCGCCCATTGTTCGATTACAGTTTTACCTGCCAATCTTTGATTCCAGTTTACCCGGGCCAGATCTGTTCTTATCCCACTGAAATTGGCCCTCCTCCAATTGAATATTTTTATTCTAGATTGCTGCTTGTCCTTTTCCACAGCTAATCTAAACCGCATGATACTATGATCACTGGTCCCAAAATGTTCCCCCACTGACACTTGCTCCACATGACCCACCTCATTCCCCAGAACCAGATCCACCAATGCCTCCTTCCTCGTTAGGCTGAAAACATACTGATCAAGGAAGTTCTCCTGAACACACTTCAGAAATTCTTCCCCTTCTCTGCCCTTTACACTGTTACTATCCCAGTCTATATTAGGATAATTGAAGTCCCCCATTATCACTCCTCTATGGTTCTCTGTAATTTCCTTGTAAATTTGTTCCTCTATATCCTTCCCACTAGTTGTGGCCTGTAGAATATACCCAGCAGTGTAATGGCATCTCTATCTAACCAAATAGATTCTGTTCTTGACCCCTCCAGGACATCCTTTCTCTCCAGCACTGTAATATTCTCCTTGAACAGTACTGCCAACACCCCCTCCTTTCTTTCCTTGCCTATCTTTCCTGAACACCTTTCCCTTTTTTGAGCCAGGTTTCTGTTATCGCCACAACATCATGTTCTCATGTGGTTATTTGCGCCTGCAGCTCACCAACCTTACCACGCTTCATGCGTTTACACACATACACTCCAAAACTATCTTGGACCTTCTTGTATTCTCTCTCATTCTTTACCCACCTAATACCGTACTATTTCTTATTCTAGTGCTATCTGTCTCTCCCAATCTTTTGTGCATCTTGTTTCTCCTTTCCAATGCTACATCCTGGTGCCCATCCCCCTGCCAAATTAGTTTAAACCCTCCCCCACAGCACTACTGAACCTCCCCACGAGGACATTGGTCGCAGCTCTGTTGAGGTGCAACCCGTCCGGCCTGTACAGGTCCCATCTCCCCCAGAACCGGTCCCAATGCCCCAGGAATCTAAAGTCTCCCTCCTGCACCATCTCTCCTGCCACGCATTCACCTATTTCTATACTCACTAGCATGTTTCACCAGGAGTAATCCAGAGATTACTACCTTTGATGTGCTGCTTATTAATCTCTTTCCTAACTCCCTAAAATCTGCCTGCAGGACCTCATCCCTCTTCCTATGTCGCTGGTACCGACATGGACCACGACTGTTAGCTGTTCACCCTCCCCCTTCAGAATGTTCTGCAGCTTAATGTACTTTCCTGAGTTAAAATCCTTGAGTTCTTTACCTAACGCCATTGTTTATGCACCATCATCACAAGGACAGCATAGGTTCAAGCAAAAGGCTTGCCACTTTTTCGGGGCAGCTATGGATAGGCTAAAAAATGCAGCCTCATGAGCATCTCCCAAATCCCAAGAATACATTTTTTAAAAATACATACTCTTTTCCTGTATATTATTATGTGTATTTGGGAACTATGTTATTAACCAAGCTAATATTCAAGAAAGGGGATTAATAAGTGTAAAAATGTAACCAGCTGGAACTAATGGAAGATAATGTTTTAGAAACTCAATTGTTTTTATTTAGCATGTACATTATGTTTTTTTTCCCCTTAATTCAGAAGTACAGAACAGATCCCACCAAGATGGCTTCCAGTAAATCTGTAATTCCCTACGGCTTCAAGACTCTTGTAGAAACACTAGGCAAAACTGTTCTGTTTGAACAACCTGCAGATATACGCCACTTTGCCTCAATCTATTTCAAGGAATTACTGGAGTTTAGAGCTGGTTTGTGTTTACTTCTTTGTAATAAGATCAGTATTTCAAAAATTCTTATTTTGTGTCCAAATAATTGAATTTAATTTTATTAGGAATCAAGAAAATGTAAGTTAGAAAATGTTCCATCTGTCTTACAGTTAATCCAACACTTGATTTAAAAGAACTGGTGAATTTATTCTATGTAAGCAAAGGTAAGAAAGCTAAATTTTGCACTATTTAGTAAGCTATCTTGATTTATCTTTTTAAAGGTTAATATTTTCCAGCTTTATTCATATTTTGTTAAACCAAAATTGTGCACTCCTGGTGACGTCACAAACTTGGATGATAGCTTTCCAGAGAACTCTGATTAGCTGCCATTCCAAACTGAAGCCATACAACTGTTCCATTCTATGGCAACAGAAAGAGGAAAACATGACAAACAACATCATCATCCCTGAAGTTTCTCACTGCATTCAAGATCAACAAATTAAAAATCTCAGGGTCGAAAAAAATTGGATGAAGGTCCGTTTTGGGTGGTGGTAGCGCAATGCGCCCGAAGGACCCTACGCAGGCAGCACGTGAACTTCGTGCTGTCTGCTACTTACCATGAAATCTCTGTGTAGCCAGCGCAACCCTTGTTGCTGAGAGGCTGCACGGAGAATGAGGAAGTTGGAAATGGGCCGTGCACAGCGCACGTCATCAGCAGCCTGCATTTCTTAAAGTTGCAGGAACATTTCAAAGGGCAGGTACACAGCTTACCTGCAGAAGGGAAAGATGGCCATGAGAATAGTTGCACCGGCATGAGAGAGGGCTCCACACTTCTCCGATGATGCTCTTGAGGCCCTGGTGGAAGGCGTGGACGAAAGGAGGACCAGCATGTACCCGCGGGGTGGTCGGAGACCCTCCAGGCTGTGGCGCAGAAAGTCAATGCGAGGAGCATTGCACCATGCACGTGGGTGCAGTGCTGGAAGAAGTTCAATGATTTGACACGAGTGGTCAAGGTGAGTGAATACAAGTGTCAAGTGGCACATCCTACCAACTGCTCCACGCACGACACCTCCCGTCACCCACCCACCGACAAGCACTGCCCATCCATATGCAATGCTGCACTCGGCATGCTGCATCTCACCCGCACATAGTACCACACTTCGAGGCCACACAACCACCACTCAAAAGTCACTCAAACTGGCAGCTATTTGACCATAACAGGCACATCACCCGCACACGTTGCAGGACATTCACTGATACACTGTCCTCTATCTTGCAGGAGAAGGTGGCGTATAACACCCGGCAGCAGGAGGGACCTGAGGGTGGACGGGCACGTTTTCATGTCCTCACCCCCCCCCCGAGAGCAGACAGTGCTCCGGATCATTGGGCGGGCCATCGCTGCAGCCGTCACAACGTGCCGCGCTGGAGGTCCTGGGGTGAAGGGGGGGGGGGGTCTCTGCATATCTAATGCTCCTCCTTTTTCACATCTCCCTCCTCCCATAATCTTTTCTGACTGATGTGCTGCACATGCTGTCAGCACACACCTCTTGCTGGCTCCTCTCCCCATTCCACAACTCAACCTGTTTCCCTTTGTCATTGCAGATACCCAAGAACACGTGATGGCACCCTCGGAGGAGGAGGAGGATACTGAAGCCACACTGTCACTCGATCTGACGCTTGCTTCCACCAGCTCAGAGACTGACACCGCATATTTTAGAGGTTAGGTTAGAGGATGGATCTGCAGGTGGTGAGACACCGAGCAGAAGTGCGCAGGAGCCGGGCGGGGGGGGGAACGGATACTACAGGTGTCAGCTCGCCGGAGGGCGAGGTCGCTCACTAGTTCTGCTGCAGAGGAGTCAGATGAGGACTTTGCGCCAGGCTACAGAAGACGGCTGATGGGCGTACACCACCAAATGCTTGGGGCACTGGAAAGCCTGCCAGAAAGCCTGCGCACATTGAGAAGGGGCATGGAGGAGTCCAGCTCCAACTTGGTGCAGGGCTTTGCGCAGAGCTTGGAGCCCATCCTTTCCAACATGGAACAGGTGGTCACCTCCATCAGCACACGTGTGCAACCCACCATGATGCAATGTCTGATGACTGATATCACAGCTTCCGTTGCAATACAAACATCTGCCATCCAAGGTCTGCATTTGCAGCTCAGACTGCTGCCTTGGAAGCGCAGACTGCTGCTATTATGGCTCTGGAGACCATTGTGGAATGGGGCTTCCAGAGTGTCACAGCACTCCAGCAATCCGTTCTCTAGCTGATCACCAGGATTGCTGAGGCGCCGCCCCGGGAGAGTGGCAGTGGCGCCATGGCAGTCGGACCTGCTGTCTTCCTTCAGAACAACAGCCTTCCTGCTCCCACCACTGCCCCTGTTGTTGCCTGGCGGCCAGCCAGGCCAGACTGCTGCAGCCCATGCTGAGATGGTGCAGTCTGAAGAGGGGCCCTCCCGGCCCAGAGCTGCTCGAGGTCGCCCTCCAAGGCCATCTGCACGCTGCTCCATTGAAGGCCAGCAGCCTCCCACCACCCATGCTCCAGCCACTAGGGAAGCACCTCGTAGGAACACTAGGATAGGTAAAGGCACATGAACAACAGGCACTAAGGGAATGCACAAGGGTGAATAGTTCTGTTATGTTTGCATAATTTCATTTATTCATCGATAAATGAGACTTTGATTTTGCATTTGGTGGTGGTTTCTATTTATGCACTGAGCTGAGAGGGACACCAATGTGTAATCAGATGGAGGGTGATTTGATTGTCTTGTGGGAGCGGAAAGGTGGGGAATGTAGGACTGTTGGTGAGTTGGGGGATGTAGTTCAAATTATTGTTAACAGGCATGGATGAGGCGAGCATGCAGAGCCCTTGCAGACAAGGCGTGAGGTTCCTGCTGGATCTCCTTCTCCTCATCCTCATCCTCATCATTGGTGGCAAAGGCTGGTCCATCATGATGGCGAGGTCATGCAGCATACCACCACAAATCTGCCCACCCGCTCAGGGGAGTACTGCAGGGCTCCTCCAGACCGGTCTAGGCAGCGGAAGCGTTGTTTGAGGCGGCCAATGGTGTGCTCCATGATGTTGCATGTGGCAGCATAGCTCTCATTATAGGCCTGCTGTGCACATGTGTGTGAGTTCCTGACCGGTGTCATGAGCCACGCGTGAGGGGATAGCCTTTGATGAGCAGTAGCCAGCCTTTGACTTGCCAAGTCGGGTGAAATATAGCTGGCATGTTGGACTGCCATATGCCGAAGGCGTCGTGACTGCTTCCAGGGTAGCGGGCATCGATCTCCATGAACCGATGCGTGTGGTCGCACACCAGCTGCACGTTGAGGGAATGGAAGCCCTTTCAGTTGACGGAGATGGCTGAGTTGATGCGCGGAGCACGCAGGGCAATATGTGTGCAGTCAATGGCACCCTGCACTATGGGGAAGCCAGCAATGCGGGCGAACCCCCACGCTCACTCGTTCTGCTTGTCTCTATTGAGAGGGAAGGTGATGAACCTGTTCCTCATGGTACAGTGCATCTGTGACCTCCCTTATGCATACTGTGAGATGTTGCATATGTCGCCAGCAGAAGCCTGAAATGCTCCTGAGCTGTAGAAATTCAGTGCCACGGTGACCTTCACAGCCACAGGCAATGCTATCCTTGCCCTGCTCTGAGGCTGCAGTTGTGGCGGCACCAGTTGACAGATCTCGGTGACGGCTTCCTTGGTGAACCTCAGGTGTCGGATGCAATCCTCCTCAGTCATGTTGAGGTAAGAGAATTGATCCCGGAAGGCGCTCATTGGGTAGGGCCTCCTGCTAAGTGTCCTGCTTCTCCTCGTCCTCCGTCTCCTTACAGCTTGACCTGCTATGCGTGGCCTCTCTGCATGCTCCCAGTCATGCTCAATGCCCAGCAGGAGCCCTAGCAGACTGCCCATGGTTGGCAGGAATGTTGTTCAACCACGGTTGTAACTTTCTGACCCGTAAGGCAGAACCTGCCAAAGCACTCTCAAAAGTAGAGTAGGAGCTCTCAATAAGAATAGGGAGCTTCAAAGAGCTCTTCCTACTCCTCCAGCAGCCAGAAGCAATAATCCAGGAACTAACCTGTAACACCTGCATAGCCCCTTTAAATAGCTTCAGGCACTGTTAGACACGTTTAGATGGTCGGGGATAAGACTGTGTTGAGTTGAGCGTCAAGGTCGAAAATGGTGTGTATCAGTTTAAATCAGTGTTGCACACTGCACGCATTTCCTCCCTACTTTACATGCTTCCAGCGTTTGGTATTTGCACATGCGCTAACTCCTATACCAAGATGACGTCTGGCATACGTCACGCAGGAAACGTGCGTGCGCATCCAAGACGCCATCTTGGCTGTCAGAGAAGTCGTGTAGCGCCGAAACAACAGGCGCTAGACGGCCCAATTTAGTGCCCCAGATCTCTTGTTGTGATTACTTTGATCAAGATAAAATGTGGAGATGCCGGTGATGGACTGGGGTGGACAAATGTAAGGAATCTTACAACACCAGGTTATAGTCCAACAAATTTATTTTAAAATCACAAGCTTTTGGAGATTATCCCCTTCATCAGGTGAATGAGTGAAAAGGTTCTCAAATCGCATATCTTATACTAGGCTGGGACAGCATCACACCAATCAAAAGATGTCGTTGTTGTTCAAACAGGCCAGTCACGGAGAACAGCACGTTCCAGTACACTGGATATACATTGTGTCAATTACACAGACAGACAGAAAGAAACCCAAATGGCAGAGAGAGAGAGAATATTAAAAACATAACTTTTTTTTTTCCCCTTTTTGCTGGTGGGGTTACGTGTAGCGTGACATGAACCCAAGATCCCGGTTGAGGCCGTCCTCATGGATGCGGAACTTGGCTATCAACTTCTGCTCGACGATTTTGCGTTGTTGTGTGTCTCGAAGGCCGCCTTGGAGAACGCTTACCCGAAGATCGGTGGCTGAATATCCTTGACTGCTAAAGTGTTCCCCGACTGGGAGGGAACCCTCCTGTCTGGCGATTGTTGCGCGGTGTCCTTTCATCCGTTGTCGCAGTGTCTGCATGGTCTCGCCAATGTACCATCCTTTCCTGCAACGTATGAGGTAGACAACGTTGGCCGAGTCACAGGAGTATGAACCATGTACCTGGTGGGTGGTGTCCTCTCGTGTGATGGTGGTATCCGTGTCGATGATCTGGCATGTCTTGCAGAGGTTGCCGTGGCAGGGTTGTGTGGTGTCGTGGACGCTGTTCTCCTGAAAACTGGGTAACTTGCTGCGAACAATGGTCTGTTTGAGGTTGGGTGGCTGTTTAAAGGCGAGTAGTGGAGACGTGGGGATGGCCTTAGCGAGGTGTTCGTCGTCATTGATGACATGTTGAAGGCTGCGGAGAACATGGTGTAGTTTCTCCGCTCCGGGGAAGTACTGGACGACGAAGGGTACTCTGTTGGTTGCGTCCCGTGTTTGTCTTCTGAGGAGGTCCATGCGATTCTTCGCTGTGGCCCGTCGGAACTGTCGATCGACAAGTCGAGCATCATATTCCGTTCTTACGAGGGCGTCTGTAGGTGTCCATCGCGTTCCTCCTCGTCTGAGCAGATCCTGTGTATTCGTAGGGCCTGTCCATAGGGGATGGCCTCTTTGACGTGGTTGGGGTGGAAGCTGGAAAAGTGGAGCATCGTGAGGTTGTCCGTTGGCTTGCGGTAGAGTGAGGTGCCCGTCTTTGATGGAGATTTGTGTGTCCAAGAAAGAAACCGATTCTGAGGAGTAGTCCATGGTGAGTTTGATGGTGGGATGGAACTTGTTGATGTTATCGTGTAGTCTCTTCAGTGATTCTTCGCCGTGGGTCCATAGAAAGAAAATGTCGTCGATGTATCTGGTGTATAGCGTTGGTTGGAGGTCCTGTGCAGTGAAGAAGTCGTGCTCGAACTTGTGCATGAAAATGTTGGCGTATTGGGGTGCGAATTTGGTCCCCATGGCTGTTCCGTGTGTTTGGGTAAAGAACTGGTTATCGAAGGTGAAGACATTGTGATCCAGGATGAAGCGGATGAGTTGTAGGATGGCGTCTGGAGATTGGCTGTTGGTGTTGAGTACTGAGGCTGTTGCAGCAATGTCGTCATCGTGGGGGATACTGGTGTATAGTGCCGAGACGTCCATCGTGGTGAGAAGTGTTCCTGGTTCAACTGGTCCGTGGGTGCTGAGTTTTTGTAGGAAGTCTGTAGTGTCGCGACAGAAGCTGGGGGTTCCCTGTACGATGGGTTTCAGGATGCCCTCGACGTATCCAGAGAGGTTCTCACACAGGGTTCCGTTGCCTGATACGATAGGACATCCGGGTGTGTTGGCTTTGTGTATCTTTGGGAGGCAGTAGAAGTCTCCCACGCGGGGAGTACGTGGGATGAGAGCACGTAGGATGCTTTGAAGGTCTTGATCAGTTTGTTGAGCTGGTGGGTGTGTTCTTTGGTTGAATCTGCGGGTAACTGTCTGTAGTGTTCCTGGTTGTCCAGTTGTCGGTATGCTTCTTTGCAATAGTCCGTTCTGTTCTGTATGACAATGGCTCCTCCTTTGTCCGCTGGTTTGATGACGATGTTGCGGTTGGTCTTGAGAGTGTTGATGGCGTTGCGTTGTGCTCGGGTGACATTCTGGACTGTCTTCTGAGTGCGCCTGATGAATCTGGCATTGACGCATTTCCTGACAGCTTGGGCATACATGTCAAGCTGAGGGCAGCGACCCTCCGGAGGAGTCCAGTTTGACTCTTTCCTCTTCGGTTGCTGTACCGCGGATCCCTCTGTCTGCTGTTCCGGATCATTGATTGTCTCATTGGGTTCGCTGTTGAAATCTTGGGGTTTGTGGTAGAATTCTTGGAGCCTCATTCTCCTGATGAATTCCTCGGTGTCCGCCGCGAGACCGATGCGGTCCATTTTGGTGGTGGGGCAGAAATTGAGCCCTCGGCTGAGAACCTCGATTTCGTCTGGTTGATTGGTGTGATGCTGTCCCAGCCTAGTATAAGATATGTGATTTGAGAACCTTTTCACTCATTCACCTGATGAAGGGGATAATCTCCGAAAGCTTGTGATTTTAAAATAAATTTGTTGGACTATAACCTGGTGTTGTAAGATTCCTTACATGATAAAATGCAAAGATTTAACAAAACCATCAGTGGGGTAAATAGAACGTGGACTACCAAAACATCAGTTGACAATGTGCTTAAACTGAATGGGGAAAATATTGTATTCTAAACCTTGACACCAGAATAATAATTGACCTCCATCAACTCTAAAGGCGCAGAGTGGCACTACATATTGCAAGAAACTCTTGGCTTAAATCCATAGATTAGCCAAATCAGCTGATCATGGATGGGCCAGGAGCACAACTCCCAGGTGCACCTGCTTGCTTACATTGGGGAGCAAAGGGGAAGTCAGCTGGAGACAAAGCCATGATCCAGCTGCAGCATTAAAAGGGCAGCTTCACTCAAGTGCCAAGTCCTTACTACGAAGGCCCAAGAATACAGTAATGATTGCTGCTAAGAGAGACACTGCAAATGTTACCGGCAGGGACTAGGAGGTGCCTCTGAGCCAGGTGCAGGAAAGGACAGATGAGCTGTTTCTGGTGGGTGGCACAATGTTCGCAAAGAGCAGGCTACATAAAAGTGGAATGTCAGTCTGCTCTTCGCATGGATTTTGAACAGGTAAGTGAGAATTTCCCTGGCTTGTGAAATGTGAATCTTCTTTTGACTGTATGGATTGAATGTGTAGTTGTATCAAGCACCAATATACAGGACAGGAGTGGGGGGAAGAGGGCAGAAACTAGTGATTTTTTTTTTTAGGTTGTTATTTTTTTCCAGGGTCTGGGTGAAACAAATAATAACCTAAAAGATTTATTTTAAAAAAGGGTATAAGAGCAAAGGTCAGAGTATAAATGGCCCGGATCTTGCTGAAGAAATAACGGCATGTGAACGACGCATGTTGTTATTAACGTGCAAATCAGCCAGTAAGTTCAGGGGATTAAGAGATACGCCGTGAGTTTCAAATCTCCAGAACTTGCTGGTCAACTTACGTCACTCCACCATTTGCTTCGCACAAACGGTATCTCGCCCTCAACCTCCCCATTTTTAAGACCTTGCTGGATTTGTACATTAAATTGCTCATTAAACTCGCCACAAAAAGTTAAGTCTAGTAATTAATAGTGTATGTACCCTTTTAACGATTTGATAATTGTTAATGACTGCCAATCAATTTCTCTCTTGCCCACAAAGCGTGGTGTCTCATTCCTTCAGGTAGTGAATTGTTGGAGATTTTTTTAAAAATTTTAATTTAAATTTTTTTTCCCTCCTTTTCCTTTCTGCCTCTTTTTTTCTCTCTCTTAATCCAATCTTTCCCTCTGTTTTATTTCTATTTCTGCGCCTGATTTGACTCTAATTCATCCACTCTAATTAAACCTCGCTAATTCACCTTCCTTCTCAGTCGTTCCAGTTAGAAACATAGAAAATTACGTCACAAAAGGAGGCCATTCGGCCCATCATGTCTGTGCCGGCCAAAATAGAGCTACCCAGCCTAATCCCACTTTCCAGCCCTCGGTCCATATCCCTGTAGGTTATGGCACTTTAAGTTCATATCCAAGTACCTTCTAAATGCGATGAGGGTTTCTGCTTCTACCACCCTTTAAGGCAGTGAGTTCCAGACCTCCACCACCTTCTGGGTGAAAAACTTTTTCCTCGGCTCCCCTCTAATCTTCTACCAATTACATTAAATCTATGCCCCCTGGTTATTGACTTCTCTGATAAGAGAAATAGGTCCTTCCTGTCCACTCGATCTAGACCCCTCATAATTTTATAGACCTCAATTAAATCACCTCTCAGCTTCCGCTGTTCGAAAGAAAACAACCTCAGCCTATCCAATCTTTCCTCGTAGCTAAAATTCTCCAGTCCTGGCAACATCCTCGGAAATCTCCTCTGTACTCTCTCTAGTGCAATCATATCTTTTCTGTAATGTGGTGATCAGAACTGTAAACAGTGTTTTATACAGTTCTAGCATAACCTCCCTGCTCTTATATTCTATGCCTCGGCTAATAAAGGAAAGTATCCCATATGCCTTTTTAACCACCATATCTACCTGTCCTGCTACCTTCAGGGATCTGTGGACATGCACTCCAAGGTCCCTCTCTTCCTCTACACCTCTCAGTATCCTCCCATTTATTGTGTATTCCCTTACTTTGTTTGACCTCCCCAAATGGATTACCTCTCACTTCTCTGGATTGAATTCCATTTGCCACTTTTCAGTCCATTGATATCTTCCTGCATTCTACAGCTTTCCTCCTCACTATCAACCACACGGCCAATTTTTGTATCATCTGCAAACTTCTTAATCATGCCCCCCATATTCAAGTCCAAAGCATTAATATATACCACAAAAAACAAGGGACCTAGTACTGAGCCCTATGGAACCCCACTGGAAACAGCCTTCCAGTCACAAAAACACCCATCGACCATTACCCTTTGCTTCCTGCCACTGAGCCAATTTTGGATCCAATTTGCCACTTTCCCTTGGATCCCATGAGCTTTTACTTTTTTGACCAGTCTTCATGTGGGATTCTGTCAAAAGCCTTGCTAAAATCCATGTAGACTACATCAAATGCAATACCCTCATCGACCCTCCTTATTACCTCCTCAAAAAATTCAATCAAGTTAGTCAGATACGATCTTCCCTTAACAAATCCATGCTGACTGCCCTTGATTAATCTGTGTCTTTCTAGATGACTGTTTATACTGTCCCTCAGAATTGATTCCAGTAATTTGCCCACCACCAAAGGTCGACTGACTGGCCCGTAATTGCTAGGTCTATCCTTTTCTCCCTTTTAAACAACGGTACAACGTTAACAGTCCTTCAATCCTCCGGCAGCCAGGGAGGATTGGAAAATGATGGTCAGAGCCTCTGCTATTTTCTCCCTTGCTTCTTTTAACAGCCTGGGATACATTTCATCTGGGCCTGGCGATTTATCAATTTTCAAGATGCTAAACCCCTTAATACTTCCTCTCTGACTATGTTTATCCCATCCAATATTTCACACTTCTCCTAACTACAATCTCTGCATCGTCCCCCTCTTTTGTGAAGACGGACGCAAAGTATTCATTAAGAACCCTACCCTCATCTTCTGCCTCCATACATTGGTTACCTTTTTGGTCTCTAATACGCCTTTACCCTTTCCTTAGTTATCCTTTTGCTCTTTATGTATTTACTAGAATGATTCCAAGGATGAGGGACTATAGTTACGTGGATAGACTGGAGAAGCTGGGGTTGTTCTCCTTGGAACAGAGACAGTTAAGGGGAGATTTGATGGAGGTATTCAAAATCATGAAGGATCTAGACAGAGTAGATAGAGAGAAACTGGTCCCTTTGGCTGAAGGGTCAAGGACCAGAGGACATAGATTTAAGGTGATTGGCAAAAGAACCAAAAGTGACATGAGGAAAAACTTTTTTACATAGTGAGTCATTAGGATCCGGAATGCACTGCCCGAGGAGGTGGTGCAGGCAGATTCAATCATGGCCTTCAAAAGGGAACTGGATAAGTACTTGAAAGGAAAATAATTGCAAGACTATGGGGATAGCTGGATTGCTCTTGCATAGAGTCGGTGCAGACTCGATGGGCCAAATGGCCTCCTTCCGTGCTGTAATCTTTCTATGATTCTGTAAAACATTTTTGGGTTTTCCTTAATTTTACTTGCCAGTATTTTTTCATGCCCTCTCTTCGCTTTCCTAATTTCCTTTTTAATTTCACCGCTGCACTTTCTTTACTCCTTTAGGCTTTCTGAAGTATTGAGCTCTCTGTGTCTGACATAAGCTTCTCTTTTTTTTTGCCTTATCTAACCCTGTGTGCACCTTGTCATCCAGGGGGCTCTAGATTTGGCAGTCCCACCCTTTTTTCATTGTGGGAACATGTTTACTCTGAACCCCTTGAATGCCTCCCACTGCTCTGACACCGATTTATCTTCAAGTTGCTGTTTGCAGTCCACTTTTGCTAAATCACTTCTCAGCTTAGTAAAATTGGCCTTTCCCCAAATTAGAACTTTTATTCCTGATCTATCTCTGTCGTTTTCCATAACTATGCTAAATCTAACTGAATTATGAGCACTACCACCAAAATGCTCTCCCACTGATGCTCCTTCCACCTGCCCAGCTTCATTCCCTAAAACTAAATCCAGAACTACCCCCCCCTTGTTGGGCTTGCTACATACTGGCTAAAAAAGTTCTCCTGAAGGGAATTTAAGAATTCTGCTCCTTCTATGCCTTTTACAATGATTGTTTCCCAGTTAATATTAGGGTAGTTGAAATTCCCTACTATTACTACCCTATTGTTTTTGCACTTCTCAGAAATTTGCCTACATATTTGCTCTTCTATCTCCCACTGACTGGGGGTCTATAGTACACTCCTAGCAATGTGACTGCCCCTTTTTTGTTCTTTAGCTCAACCCATATGGCCACATTTGATGATCCTTCCAACATATCATCCCTCCCCACAGCCATAATTGTTTCTTTAACCAATATTGCCACTCCCCTCCTTTTTTCATCCCCTTCTCTATCTCATCTGAAAACCCTGTAACCAGGAACATTAAGCTGCCATTCCTGCCCCTGTTTAAGCCATATTTCAGTAATAGCTAAGTGTCTATTTGTGCCCTTAGGTCAACTGCCTTATTCACTATACTCCGTGCGTTGAGGTATACACCATAAGCACTGCCAAACTCCTTTGTTGTCTTGTTTCTAACCTTTTGTTTCCTCTGCCTTCCAAACTCGCAAATTTTCTGCTTTCCATTTCCAGCTCTGCTTCTCTCCCTTCTGAATCTACACTCAGGTTCCCATCCCCCTGCCAAGCTAGTTTAAATCCGCCCCACAGCACTAGCGAACCTCCCCGCGAGGACATTGGTCCCGGCTTTGTAGAGGTGCAACCCGTCCGGCCTGTACAGGTCCCACTTCCCCCAGAACTGGTCTCAATGCCCCAGGAATCTAAAACCCTCCCTCCTGCACCATCTCTGCAGCCACGCATTCATCTTCTCTATCCTCTTATTTCTATACTCGTTAGCGCGTGGCACTGGGAGTAATCCGGAGATTACTACCTTGTGAGGTCCTGCTTATTAATCTCTTCCCTAACTCCTTAAAATCTGCCTGCAGGATTTCATCCCTCTTTTACCTATGTCATTGGAACCGATGTGAACCACGACCTCTGGCTATTCACCCTCCCCCTCTAGAATGTTCTGCGGCCACTCGGTGACATCCTTGACCCCGGCACCAGGGAGGCAACAAACCATTCTGGAATCTCGTCTGCGGCCGCAGAAATGCCTGTCCATTCCCCCAACTATAGTATCCCCTATCACTATCTTTCTCCTGACCTTTCTCTCCCCGCCCCCCACCCCCAGTACAACTGAGCCACTCATGGTGCTGTGGACTTGGGTCTGGCGGCACTCCTCAGAGGAACCCTCTCCCCCACCAGTATTCAGAACCAAACACTGGTTAGAGAGTGAGATGCCCTCGGGGCTCCTGCACTACCTGCCTGGTCCTCCTTGTCTGTCTGGTGGTCACCCAATCCCTCTCTGCCTGCACCCTCTTAAGCTGCGGGGTGACCACTTCCAGAAACATGCTATCCACGTAGCTCTCAGCCTCGTGGATGCACTGTGGTGACGCTAGTTGCTGCTCAAGCTCCAAAATCCAGAGCTCGAGCTCCTCCAGCTGACTATACTTCCTGCACCTGTGGTTGTCCAGGACACGGGAAGCATCCTGGAGTACCCACATCGCACATGCCCTGCATTCGACAGGTCTGAGATGCCTTGCCATACTTCTATTTATTAGATTACTAACTAAACTTACCAGAAATAAACTGAAGACTTAATAAAAAAACACTCACCAGCTACTCACCAATCAGCTCCGTCCCTTGTGCTGACGTCACTTTAGGTTTTTTCCTCGCTCCCTGTGCCTCGCTTTTTACCTGCTCCGATGCTCCACCCCCGGTCTCTCGCAGGTCCGCGCTCGCTCTGGACTCCTGTTTATGTTTCAATCCTTAAATCTGATCTGTTAAGGAGATACACTGTTGATCCCGTCGTTCACTGAAATCCTAGATGCCCTGCTGTCCTCATTATCAGCTCGCACTTCCAGCAAGCTAGGGCGCAAAACAATTTTGAGCTGAAGGGTACAGGAAAAAGACTTAACTAATGGCGTATGATGTGAGATGCTCCGCTCCAGCAAGATCCAGCCCAATATAAATACTCTTGGAATGGGAATCATTGTAGGAAGTAATAATAAAATACCTGTTTGAAAAATAGAGCAGGAGCAATGAAAAATATTTTAAATTGCCTGTTCATATTTTAAAATGTGCAAGCAAAAGTATGATAGGTCACACTATGAGAAATACACCATCAGGGCATATGGGTAAGGTGGGGACAATTACCCAAATAAAAATTATATACACAAATGCAGGTAGTATAAGAAATAGGAGTTAGAAGCACAAATTTACCTTAATGGGTAAGATGTAGTAGCCATTACAGAGACCTGGCTATAAGCTGGACATGATTGTGAGCTAAATATTCCAGGCTATAGGATCTTCAGAAAGGTCAGGGAATTGAGAAAGAAAGAGGAGTAGCAATATTGATATGTCAAAATCACAGCAGTGGAAAGAAAGGACATCAGTAAGGGTGGGGTAGAACTATGGAACAGTAAAGGATGCAAAACTGGTGGGAGTTGTCTAGAGGCAGTGGTGATGCATTGGGGAGATATTTCAATACAGAGATCAGAGAAGCGTATGGCTGAAACGATGTTACAGTAGGAGATTTTAATTTTCACATAGACTGGGAAAAGCAAAATAGCTCAAGTAGTAAAAGCAATCAATTTCTGGAAGAAAAGCAAAATACTGCAGATGCTGGAAATCTGAAATAAAAACAGAAAATGCTGGAAATACTCAGGTCAGACAGCATCTGTGGAGAGAGAAACAGTGTTAACGTTTCAGGTCGATGACCTTTCGTCAGATCTGGAAGAAGTAAATATTTAAGTTTTTAAGCAAGAACAGAGCCAGGGAAATGGGGGGATGGGGAGGGGAGGAAAGAACAAAAGGGAAGGTCTGTGATAGAGTGGAGGGTAGGAGTGATTAAATGACAAACAGGATGATGGTGCAAGGCAAAGGGGATGGTAACGGGACAAGTAAAGAAACAAAAGTTGAGTCTAGAGCAACTGTAAATGGCAACAGCAGAACCATTACCAGCATCTGCTGTCCGAAAAAATAGGAGCAGTGGTTAATGTCTGAAGTTATATTGAAATCATTGTTGAGTCTGGAAGGTTGTATATTGCCGAATCGAAAGATGAGGTGCTGTTCCTCGAGCTTCCGTTGAGCTTCATTGGAACAGTGTAGGAGGCCGAGGTCAGAGTTTGTGAAATGTATTCGGAACAGTATGTTTTGGAACCGACAAGGGATAAAGCCATACTAGATTTAGTGATGAGTAGCAAACCAGAATTAGTTAATAAGAATTAGGAGCAGGAGTAGGCGTATGGAGCCTTGAGCCTGCTCCACCATTCAATAAGGTCAAAGCTGATCTTCTACCTCAACTCCACTTTCCTGCCCTATCCCTTGATTCCCCTAGTGTCCAAAAATCCATCGATCTCAATCTTGAATATACTCAACGACTGAGCATCCACAGGCCTCCGGGGTAGAGAATTCCAAAGATTCATAACCCCCTGAGTGAAGCAATTTTTCCTCATCTCGGTCCCAAATGCCCAACCCCTTATCTTGCGATTGCGACTATGCCCTCTAGTTCTGGACTCTTCAGCCAGGGGAAACAGCCTCTCAGCATCTAATCTGACTGTAAGGGAACATGTTGCAAATAGTGACCATAACATGATTGAATTTGATATTAGGCTTGGGAGGGAGAAGCAAGGGTCACAAAGCAAGATTTTAAATTTAAATAAGGCAAAGTTCGAAGGGATGAGAAATAAATTGACCACAGTAAACTCAGACAAATATTGTACCAAATACTTACTTACTTGAAGTATTCAAATAAGTATTTGCTATAATACAAAACCAGTACATACCCCTAAAAGGCAAAAGCTCCAATTGTACTTTTCAGCAACCATGGTCAACTAACAGGGTAAAAGACTGTATTAAGCTAAAAGAAGAGGCTTACACAAACATTATTGTTTTTTTATATTCGTTCATGGGATGTGGGCGTCGCTGGCGAGGCCGGCATTTATTGCCCATCCCTAATTGCCCTTGAGAAGGTGGTGGTGAGCCGCCTTCTTGAACCGCTGCAGTCCGTGTGGTGAAGGATCTCCCACAGTGCTGTTAGTAAGGGAGTTCCAGGATTTTGACCAAGCGATGATGAAAGAACGGCGATATATTTCCAAGTCGGGATGGTGTGTGACTTGGAGGGGAACGTGCTGGTGGTGTTGTTCCCATGTACCTGCTGCTCTTGTCCTTCTAGGTGGTAGAGGTCGCGGGTTTGGGAGGTGCTGTCGAAGAAGCCTTGGCGAGTTGCTGCAGTGCATCCTGTGGATAGTACACACTGCAGCCACTGTGCGCCGGTGGTGAAGGGAGTGAATGTTTAGGGTGGTGGATGGGGTGCCAATCAAGCGGGCTGTTTTGCCTGGATGGTGTCAAGCTTCTTGAGTGTTGTTGGAGCTGCACTCATCCAGGCAAGTGAAGAGTATTCCATCACACTCCTGACTTGTGCCTTCTAGATGGTGGAAAGGCTTTGGGGAGTCAGGAGGTGAGTCACTCGCCGCAGAATACCCAGCCTCTGGCTTGCTCTTGTAGTCACAGTATTTATATGGCTGGTCCAGTTAAGTTTCTAGTCAATGGTGATGGTTTCGGCGATGGTAATGCCATTGAACGTCATGGGGAGGTGGTTAGACTCTCTCTTGTTGGAGATGATCATTGCCTGGCACTTTTCTGGCGCGAATGTTACTTGCCACATATCAGCCCAAGCCTGGATGTTGTCCAGGTCTTGCTGCATGCGGGCTCGGACTGCTTCATTATCTGAGGGGTTGCGAGTGGAACTGAACAGTGTGCAGTCATCAGCAGACATCCCCATTTCTGACCTTATGATGGAGGGAAGGTCATTGATGAAGCAGCTGAAGATGATTGGGCCTCGGACACTGCCTTGAGGAACTCCTGCAGCATTGTCCTGGGGCTGAGATGATTGGCCACCAACAACCACTACCATCTTCCTTTGTGCCAGGTATGACTCCAACCACTAGAGAGTTTTCCCCCTGATTCCCATTGACTTCAATTTTACTAGGGCTCCTTGGTGCCACACTCAGTCAAATGCTGCCTTGATGTCAAGGGCAGTCACTCTCCTCTCACCTCTGGAATTCTTTTGTCCATGTTTGGACTAAGGCTGTAATGAGGTTTGGAGCCGAGTGGTCCTGACGGAACCCAAACTGAGCATCGGTGAGCAGGTTATTGGTGAGTAAGTGCCGCTTGATAGCACTGTCGCCGACACCTTCCATCACTTTGCTGATGATTGAGAGTAGACTAATGGGGCAGTAATTGGCCTGATTGGATTTGTCCTGCTTTTTGTGGACAGAACCTACCTGGGCAATTTTTCACATTGTCGGGTGGATGCCAGTGTTGTAGCTGTACCGGAACAGTTTGGCTAGAGGCGCGGCTATTTCTGGAGCACAAGTCTTCAGCACTACAGCCGGGATGTTGTCGGGGCCCATAGCCTTTGCTGTAGCCAATGTACTCAGCCGTTTCTTGATCTCACGTGGAGTGAATCGAATTGGCTGAAGACTGGCTTCTGTGATGGTGGGGATATCGGGAGGAGGCTGAGATGGATCATCCACTCGGCATTTCTAGCTGAAGATGGTTGCAAACACTTCAGCCTTGTCTTTTGCATTCACATGCTGGACTCTGCCATCATTGAGGATGGGGATGTTTACAGAGCCTCCTCCTCCCATTAGCTGTTTAATTGTCCACCACCATTCACGACTGGATGTGGCAGGACTGCAGAATTTTGATCTGATCCGTTGGTTGTGGAATGGCTTAGCTCTGTCTATAGCATGTTGCTTCCGCTGTTTAGCATGCATGTGGTCCTGAGTTGTAGCTTCACCAGGTTGGCACCTAATTTTTAGGTACGCCTGGTGCTGCTCCTGGCATGCTCTTCTACACTTCTCCTTGAACCAGGGTTGATCCCCTGGCTTGTTGGTAATGGTAGAGTGAGGAATATGCTGGGCCATGAGGTTACAGATTGTGCTGGAATACAATTCTGCTGCTGCTGATGGCCCACAGCACCTCATGATTGCCCAGTTTCGAGCTGCTAGATCTGTTCTGAATCTATCCCATTTAGCACGGTGGTAGTGCCACACATACGCGTTGGATGATGTCCTCAGTGCGAAGTCGGGACTTCGTCTCCACGAGGACTGTGCGGTGGTCACTCCTACCAATACTGTCATGGACAGATGCATCTGCGACAGGTAGATTGGTGAGGGTGAGGTCAAGTAAGTTTTTCCCTCATGTTGGTTCGCTCACCACTTGCCGCAGGCCCAGTCTAGCAGCTATGTCCTTCAGGACTCGGCCAGCTCGGTCAGTAGTGGTGCTACCGAACCACTCTTGGTGATGGACATTGAAGTCCCCCACCCAGAGTACATTCTGTGCCCTTGCTACCCTCAGTGCTTCCTCCAAGTGGTGTTCAACATGGAGGAGGACTGATTCATCAGCTGAGGGAGGGCAGTAGGTGGTAATCAGCAGCAGGTTTCCTTGCCCATGTTTGACCTGATGCCATGAGGTCCAGAGTCAATGTTGAGGACTCCCAGGGCCACTCCCTCCTGACTGTCTATCACTGTACCGCCACCTCTGGTGGGTCTGTCCTGCCAGTGGGACAGGACACACCCAGGGATGGTGATGGAAGAGTCTGGGAAGGTGGCTGAAAGGTATGATTCTGTGAGTATGGCTATGTCAGGCTGTTGCTTGACTTGTCTGTGGGACAGCTCTCCCAATTTTGGCACAGGTCCCCAGATGTTAGTGAGGAGGACTTTGTAGGGTTGATTGGGCTTGGTTTGCCTTTGCCGTATCCAGCGCCTAGTGGTCGTCCGGTTTTATTCTTATTGTGACTTTTTTAGCGAGATTTTACAACTGAGTAGCTTGCTCGGCCATTTCAGAGGGCAATTAAGAATCAACCACGTTGCTGTGGTTCTGGAGTCACATATAGGCCAGACCGGGTAAGCACGGCAGGTTTCCTTCCCTAAAGGACTTTAGTGAATCCGATGGGTTTTTACGACAATCCAGTAGTTTCATGGCCACCATTAATGATACTAGTATTTTAATTTCAGATTTTATTTAATTAATTTAATTTAAATTCCCCAGCTGCCATGGTGGGATTTGAATTCATGACTCCAGATTACACCAGGCTACCGTACCCTTTCTTAAAAAAATGGAAATCCAGCAGACTGGGGTAACTATAAAAAAACAACAAAGGGATACAAAGAAAGTAATAAGAGGTGCAAAAAGGGAGTATGAACAAAAACTTGCAAGAGATAGCAAAACTAATAGTAAAAGTTTTTCTAGATATATTGTGATGAAGGGGTAATGTGGGCCCATTAAAGACAGATGCAGGTGAGACTATAATGCATAGTAAGAAAATACCAGAGGTACAAGCGAACCTAAAAATAAGTCAAGAGGAGTAACTTAGTGAATTTAATATGTTTTTAAAATGGTAATGGAGAAAATAATGCAACTTAAGGTAAGCAAATCTCCAGGACCTGATGGTTTCCATCCTAGGCTATTAAGAGAAACAGGTGCAGAAATTGCAAATGCATTTGTAATAATATTTCAGAGCTGTCTAGATTCAGGAATTGTGTCCTTGGATTAGAAAATTGCGAATGTTACTCTATTGTTTAAGAAGGAAGGGAGGGAGGGAGGGAGAAACCAGGAAACTACAGACCTGTCAGATTCCAGTAACTTACCTACAACTATTATCAGGGACAGAGTGACTGAGCATTTGAACAAGTGTGAGCTGATTAAAGAGATTCAGCATTGATTTGTGAAGGATAGGATATATCTGACTAATCCAGTTGAAATTTTTGAGGAGATCACTTACAAGGTGTTGTCTAAATGGACTTCCAGAAGGCATTTGACACTCAAGAGATTATCAGCAAAAATGACTTGGGTTGAAAATTGTTTGGGAGGTAGGAGACAGGGAGTAGGGATAAAAAGAATGTATTCTGATTGGCAGAATGTGACAAGTGGTGTTCTCCAGGGATCTGTACTGGGGCCTCACTATTCCTTAATCCAATTCAGCGATATGAACAGAGAGTTGTATATTCAAGTTTGCAGGTGACACTAAGTTAAGAGGTACAGTAAGTTGCGTAGATGGGAACAGAAAGTTACAAAGGGACATAGACAGACTAAGTGAGTGGGCAAAACTATTGCAGATGAGGTTCAATTTGGGGAAGTGTGAGGTCACCCATCTTGAATCCAAGAAAGACAAACCGGAATATTTTCAAAATGGCGAGAGACTGGAGGAGCAAAGGGATTTGGGTGTCATAGAATCATAGAAGTTTACAACATGGAAACAGGCCCTTCGGCCCAACATGTCTATGTCGCCCAGTTTATACCACTAAGCTAGTCCCAATTGCCTGCACTTGGCCCATATCCCTCTATACCCATCTTACCCATGTAACTATCCAAATGCTTTTTAAAAGACAAAATTGTACCCACCTCTACTACTGCCTCCGGCAGCTCGTTCCAGACACTCACCACCCTTTGAGTGAAAAAATTGCCCCTCTGGACCCTTTTGTATCTCTCCCCTCTCACCTTAAATCTATGCCCCCTCGTTATAGACTCCCCTACCTTTGGGAAAAGATTTTTGACTATCTACCTTATCGATGCCCCTCATTATTTTATAGACTTCTATAAGATCACCCCTTAACCTCCTACTCTCCAGGGAAAAAAGTCTCAGCCTATCCAACCTCTCCCTATAAGTCAAACCATCAAGTCCCGGTAGCATCCTAGTAAATCTTTTCTGCACTCTTTCTAGTTTAATAATATCCTTTCTATAATAGGGTGACCAGAACTGTACACAGTATTCCAAGTGTGGCCGTACTAATGTCTTGTACAACTTCAACAAGACATCCCAACTCCTGTATTCAATGTTCTGACCAATGAAACCAAGCATGCTGAATGCCTTCTTTACCACCCTATCCACCTGTGACTCCACTTTCAAGGAGCTATGAACCTGTACTCCTCGATCTCTTTGTTCTATAACTCTCCCCAACGCCCTACTATTAACGGAGTAGGTCCTGGCCCGATTTGATCTACCAAAATGCATCACCTCACATTTATCTAAATTAAACTCCATCTGCCATTCATCGGCCCACTGGCCCAATTTATCAAGATCCCGTTGCAATCCTAGATAACCTTCTTCACTGTCCACAATGCCACCAATCTTGGTGTCATCTGCAAACTTACTAACCATGCCTCCTAAATTCTCATCCAAATCATTAATATAAATAACAAATAACAGCGGACCCAGCACCGATCCCTGAGGCACACCGCTGGTCACAGGCCTCCAGTTTGAAAAACAACCCTCTACAACCACCCTCTGTCTTCTGTCGTCAATCCAATTTTGTATCCAATTGGCTACCTCACCTTGGATCCCGTGAGATCTAACCTTATGTAACAACCTACCATGCGGTACCTTGTCGAAGGCTTTGCTAAAGTCCATGTAGACCATGTCTACTGCACAGCCCTCATCTATCTTCTTGGTTACCCCTTCAAAAAACTCAATCAAATTCGTGAGACATGATTTTCCTCTCACAAAACCATGCTGACTGTTCCTAATCAGTCCCTGCCTCTCCAAATGTCCGTAGATCCTGTCTCTCAGAATACCCTCTAACAACTTACCCACTACAGATCTCAGGCTCATCGGTCTGTAGTTCCCAGGCTTTTCCCTGCCGCCCTTCTTAAACAAAGGCACAACATTTGCTACCCTCCAATCTTCAGGCACCTCACCTGTAGCTGTCGATGATTCAAATATCTCTGCTAAGGGACCCGCAATTTCCTCCCTAACCTCCCATAACGTCCTGGGATACATTTCATCAGGTCCAGGAGATTTATCTACCTTAATGCGCGTTAAGACTTCCAGCACCTCCCTCTCTGTAATATGTACACTCCTCAAGACATCACTATTTATTTCCCCAAGTTCCCTAACATCCATGCCTTTCTCAACCATAAATACCGATGCGAAATATTCATTTAGGATCTCACCCATCTCTTGTGGTTCCGCACATAGATGACCTTGTTGATCCTTAAGTGGCCCTACTCTCTCCCTAGTTACTCTTTTGCCCTTTATGTATTTGTAGAAGCTCTTTGGATTCACCTTTGCCTTATCTGCCAAAGCAATCTCATATCCCCTTTTTGCCCTCCTGATTTCTCTCTTAACTCTACTCCGGCAATCTTTATACTCTTCAAGGGATCCATTTGATCCCAGCTGTCCATGCATGTCATATGCCTCCTTCTTTCTGACTAGGGCCTCAATCTCCCGAGTCATCCAAGGTTCCCTACTTCTACCAGCCTTGCCCTTCACTTTATAAGGAATGTGCTTACCCTGAACCCTGGTTAACACACTTTTGAAAGCCTCCCACTTACCAGACGTCCCTTTGCCTGCCAACAGACTCTCCCAATCAACTTCTGAAAGTTCCTGTCTAATACCATCAAAATTGGCCTTTCCCCAATTTAGAATTTTAACTTTTGGGCCAGACCTATCCTTCTCCATAGCTATCTTAAAACTAATGGAATTATGATCACTGGTCCCAAAGTGATCCCTCACTAACACTTCTGTCACCTGCCCTTCCTTATTTCCCAAGAGGAGGTCAAGTTTTGCCCCCTCTCTAGTCGGGCCATCCACATACTGAATGAGAAATTCCTCCTGAATACACTCAACAAATTTCTCTCCATCCAAGCCCCTGATGCTATGGCTGTCCCAGTCAATGTTGGGAAAGTTAAAGTCCCCTACTATTACCACCCTATTTTTCTTGCAGCTGTCTGTAATCTCCTTACATATTTGCTCCTCAATTTCCCGTTGACTATTTGGGGGTCTGTAGTACAATCCTATCAAAGTGATCTCTCCCTTCTTATTTTTCAGTTCTACCCATATCGACTCCGTGGGCGAACCCTCGGATATATCCTCTCTCACTACTGCCGTGATGTTCTCCCTAATCAAGAACGCAACTCCCCCTCCTCTCTTACCTCCTGCTCTATCTTTCCTATAGCATCTGTACCCTGGAACATTGAGCTGCCAGTCCTGCCCCTCCCTTAGCCATGTTTCAGTAATAGCTATAACATCCCAGTCCCATGTGCCCATCCATGCCCTGAGTTCATCTGCCTTGCCCATCAGACTTCTTGCATTGAAATAAATGCAGTTTAATCTAGACTTCCGTTGGTCTTTGCCCTGCTTTCTCAGACCATCAGTCCGGTCATGTTTTGTACACTCTCCCTTACTGCCTTTTGTTTCTGTCACCACTTTACTTCCCACTGACTTCCTGCATCGGTTCCCATCCCCCTGCCATATTAGTTTAAACCCTCCCCAACAGCACTAGCAAACACTCCCCCTGGGACATTGGTTCCAGTCCTGCCCGGATGCAGACCGTCCAATTTGTACTGGTCCCACCTCCCCCAGAACCGGTTCCAATGGCCCAGGAATTTGAATCCCTCCCTCTTGCACCATCTCTCAAGCCACGTATTCATCTTAGCTATCCTGTCATTCCTACTCTGACTAGCCTGTGGCACTGGTAGCAATCCTGAGATTACTACCTTTGAGGTCCTACTCTTTAGTTTAACTCCTAACTCCCTAAATTCATCTTGTAGGACCTCCTCCCATTTTTTACCTATATCGTTGGTACCTATATGCACCACGACAACTGGCTGTTCACCCTCCCCCTCCAGAATGTTCTGCAGCCGCTCCGAGACATCCCTGACCCTTGCACCAGGGAGGCAACATACCATCCTGGAGTCTCGGTTGCGTTCGCAGAAACGCCTGTCTATTCCCCTTACAATCGAGTCCCCTATCACTATAGCTCTGCCACTCTTTTTCCTGCCCTCCTGTGCAGCAGAGCCAGCCACGGTGCCATGAACCTGGCCGCTGCCACCTTCCCCTGGTGAGCCATCACCCCCAACAGTATCCAAAACGGTATACCTGTTTGAGAGGGGGATGGCCACAGGGGACCCCTGCACTACCTGCCTGCACCTCTTACTCTGCCTGGTGGTCACCCATTCACTTCCTGCCTGTACTCCCTTTACCTGCGGTGTGACCAACTCGCTAAACGTGCAATCCACGAGTTTCTCTGCATCGCGGATGCTCCACAGTGAGTCCACCCGCAGCTCCAGCTCCGAGATACGATCGGTCAGTAGCTGCAGGTGGACATACTTCCTGCACACATGGTCGGCAGGGACACTGGTCGTGTCCATGACTTCCCACATCTTGCAGGAGGGGCATATCACGGGTGCGAGGTCTGCTGCCATGACTTGCCTTAGCTTAGTTACCCATTTTAAATTACGTTGAAATTAGAAAATGTTAACTGTACTAGGGACCTAGGTTCACTAAAAAAACACTACCTGCTATAAAACCTGCAGATCTTCCCTTTCTTATTACTTTACTCACAGTAAAATCGTAGAAATACTCACCTGAACCTACTCACCAATCAGCTGCCTCCCCTGTGCCGCGTCACTTTCTGACTGGTGACGTCACCCCGAACTCTGCCGCTGGTCTCAGAGCAAGCCTCGGGTCGCTGCTCTTTATATCCCCGCTCTCCGCTCTCTCGCCTCTGGGTCCGCTCAGGTCTCGGGCCTCGGGTCGCTGCTCTTTATATCCCCGCTCTCCGCTCTCTCGCCTCTGGGTCCGCCCAGGTCTCGGGCCTCGGGTCGCTGCTCTTTATATTCCCGCTCTCTCGCCTCTGGGTCTGCCCAGGTCTCGGGCCTCGGGTCGCTGCTCTTTATATCCCCGCTCTCCGCTCTCTCGCCTCTGGGTCCGCCCAGGTCTCGGGCCTCGGGTCGCTGCTCTTTATATTCCCGCTCTCTCGCCTCTGGGTCCACCCAGGTCTCGGGCCTCGGGTCGCTGCTTTTTATATCCCCGCTCTCTCGCCTCTGGTTCCGCCCAGGTCCGCCGCCGCTCAGGTCTCGGGCCTCGGGTCGCTGCTCTTTATATCCCCGTTCTCCGCTCTCTCGCCTCTGGTTCCGCCCAGGTCCGCCGCCGCTCAGGTCTCGGGCCTCGGGTCGCTGCTCTTTATATCCCTGCTCTCGGTCTCTCGCCTCTGGTTCCGCCCAGGTCCGCTGCCGCTCAGGTCTCGGGTCGCTGCTCTTTATATTCCCGCTCTCCGGTCTCTCTCCTCTGGTTCCGCCCAGGTCCGCCGCCGCTCAGGTCTCGGGCCTCGGGTCGCTGCTCTTTATATCCCCGCTCTCCGGTCTCTCTCCTCTGGTTCCGCCCAGGTCCGCCGCCGCTCAGGTCTCGGGCCTCGGGTCGCTGCTCTTTATATTCTCGCTCTCCGATCTCTCGCCTCTGGTTCCGCCGCCGCTCAGGTCTCGGGTCGCTGCTCTTTATATCCCCGCTCTCCGGTCTCTCGCCTCTGGTTCCGCCCAGGTCCGCCGCCGCTCAGGTACACAAATCACTAAGAGGCAGTGCACAGGTACAAAAACTAATCAAAAGTCTAATGGAATGTTGCCCTTTATCTCAAGAAGGTTGGAGTACAAAAGGGAGAATGTTATGCTTCAGTTGTACAGAGCCTTGCTCAGGCCCCATCTTGAATATTGCGTTGCGTTCTAGGCACCGCACCTCAGGAAGGATATATTGGCCTTAGGGGGATACAGCGCAGATTTACCAAATTGATACTGGGGCTAAAAGCATCAAATTGAGGACAGGTTGCATAAACATGGCTTGTAGTCCCTTGAGTTTAGACGTTTGAGGGGTGATCTAATCAAGGTGTCAAAATGATAAAAGGATTTGGTAGTGTAGATACTGAGAAGCTATTTCCTCTGGTGGGGGAATCCAGAACAGTCTTAAGGCTCAAAGCCTTCAGTAATGATTCCTCAGAGTTGCTGATGCAAGAAGTGAAGGAGGGTAGCCCTGTTTGGTGCTAAAAGGCTTCCACTTGTATAAACCCAGGTGCAAGTTGCATAGATGCAGATCACTCAGGAAGTGAATGCAGGCTGCTGTACCTGGAAATAAATGAGGAACAAGTTTAGTGCTTTCAGAAATGCTAAGCTCAGCATACCCTCCCTTCCTGTAACAAAGATGCTGGATTTTTCATATAGAGCATGCAAGACTATGTGGGTACAGTCGATGATGTCTTGCACCTGTGGGGAGATTGCAATTCTGGCGAAGCCAAGAGCTCTTTCTTCTTGTCTTGCTATCTCCATTGGGAACATGATGAATTTGTTCCACTAAGCGAGGAGAGCATCTAGGACCTGCCTCATGCAGCAATGGACTGCAAATTGATTAATGTTGCTGATGTCACCTGTTGCAGCCTTGAACGATTCTGAGGTGAGATATAGAAACACATGGAGCAGTCAGAACAAGAGCTCTCTGATAAGTGGCTAAAGGAGTCAGCAGCATGAACAGCTTTGGCAGCTGCAAGAGCCATTTGGCAGAGCCTGATAGACACTCTCCTATTCACCCTACACACCCTTCCCATTACCGATCCTCCTTGCATCAGTCCCTTGTCCTGGAATAAAACAACTTCCTCAATATTTACAGTAGAAATAACTGCAACATGGCTATATAAAGAACAGGACTGGCAACTAATATTGCAGGTTATAACATAATCAGAAAAGATAGGGATGGAAGAAGGGGTGGAGTAGCTGTACTAATTAGAGATCACGTAATGGCAGTAGAAAAAAGGGATGTAACTAACAGAAGGCTAGAAAGAGATTACAAGTGGATTGAAATAAAAGAAAAGGGATCAATCACGCTAATCGGGGTATACTACAGACTGCCTAATAAGAAAGGAGGTGGAGGAAGAAATATGTAGACAAATATATAAAATGAGAAAAGGACATAGAATCATAATCATAGGAGATTTTAACTACCCCCAAATAAACTGGCAAGAAGAGGTAGGTAAAGGAGTACAGGGAATGGAGTTTTTACAATGTGTGCAGGGCTCCTTTTTTTACCCAGTATGTAAAAAGCCCAAGAGAGGAAGCAATTGGATCTAGTAATGGGAAATGAACCAGAACAGATAAGAGAAGTAAGTGTAGGAGAACATCCAGGCAATAGTGATCACAACATAATAAGGTTTAAGATAAAAGACAAAGACCAAAGTAATAAATTAGAAAAGGCTGATTTGCAGGGGATGAGAATGACACTAGGGAAAATAAACTGGAAAAAATTACTGATAAACAAAGAAATAGAACAGCAGTATTTATGTGGTTGGTCCAGTTAACATTTAAAATGGTGTTCAATAGAGTCCAGGAGAAATATATCCCCACTAAAAAGTAAGAACAAACTAGCCAGCAATGACACACCATGGATGAATCAAGAAATAAGGGCAAAATTGAAACCAAAGAAAAAGGCATACACTAAGTACATAGATAACAAAGGAGAGGATGACAAAAGGAAATACAAAAAGGTTAGGAAAGAAGTCAAAAAAACAATTTGGAAGGCAAAGTGAAACTATGAAATTAAATTTTTCTTTTATTTGTTCATGGGATGTGGGCATCGCGGACAAGGCCAGCATTTATTGCCCATCCCTAATTGCCTTGAGAAGGTACATAGGAACAGGAGTAGGCCGTTCAGCCTCTCAAGCCCGCTCCACATTTGATAAGATCATGGCTGATCTGTGATCTAACTCCATATTCCTGCCTTTGGCCCATATCCCTTAATGTCTTTAGTTGGCAAAAAGTTATCTATCTCACATTTAAAATTAGCAATTGACCTAGCATCAATTGCTGTTTGCGGAAGAGAGTTCCGAACTTCTGCCACCCTTTGTGTGTAGAAGTGTTTTCTAATCTCACTCCTGAAAGGTCTGGCTCTAATTTTTAGACTGTGCCCCCAGTCCGAGAATCCCCAACCAACGGAAATAGTTTCTCTCTATCCACCCTATCTGTTCCCCTTGATATCTTATAAACTTCGACAGATCACCCCTTAACCTTCTAAACTCTAGAGAATACAACCCCAATTTGTGTAATCTCTCCTCGTAACTTAACCCTTGAAGTCCGGGTATCATTCTAGTAAACCTATGCTACGCTCCCTCCAAGGCCAATATGTCCTTCCGAAGGTGGGGTGCCCAGAACTGCTCACAGTACTCCAGGTGCGGTCTTACCAGGGTTTTGTATAGCTGCAGCCTAACATCTGCCCCCTTGTACTCTAGTCCTCTAGATATAAAGGCCAGCATTCCATTAGCCTTATTGATTATTTTTTGCACCTGTTCATGACACTTCAATGATCTATGTACCTGAACCCCTCAGTCTCTTTGGACATCCACTGTTTTTAACTTTTTATCATTTAGAAAGTACCCTGTTCTATCCTTTTTTGGTCCAAAGTGGATGACCTCATATTTGCCTACATTGAATTCCATTTGCCACGGTTTTGCCCATTCACCTAATCTATCAATATCCCTTTGTAATTTTATGTTTTCATCTACACTGGTGGTGGTGAACTGTCTTCTTGAACCGCTGCAGCCTGTGTGGTGAATGTTCTCCCACAGTGTTGTTAGGCAGGGAGTTCCAGGATTTTGACCCAGCAACGATGAAGGAACGGCAATATATTTCCAAGTCAGGATGGTATGTGACATGGAGGGGAACATGTTGTTCCCATGTCCTTCCTGCCCTTGTCCTTCTAGGTGGTAGAGGTTGCGGGTTTGGGAGGTGCTGTCAAAGAAGCCTTGGCGAGTTGCTGCAGTGCATCCTGCGGATGGTACATACTGCAGCAACGGTATGTCGGTGGTGAAGGGAATGAATGTTTAGGGTGGTGGATGGGGTGCCAATCAAGTGGGCTGCTTTGTCATGGATAGTGTCGAGCTTCTTGAGTGTTGTTGAAGCCGCACTTATTCAGGCAAGTGGAGAGTATTCCATCACACTCCTGACTTCTGCCTTGTAGATGGTGGAAAGGCTTTGGGGAGTCAGGAGGCGAGTCACTCGCCGCAGAATACCCAGCCTCTGACCTGCTCTTGTCGCCACAGTATTTATGTGGCTGGTCCTGTTAAGTTTCTGGTCAATGGTGACCCACAGGATGTTGATGGTGGGGATTCGGCGATGGTAATGCCGTTGAATGTCATGGGGAGATGGTTAGACTCTCTCTTGTTGGAGATGGTCATTGCCTGGCACTTGTCTGGCGCGAATGTTACTTGCCACTTATCAGCCCAATCCTGGATGTTGTCCAGGTCTTGCTGCATGCGAGCATGGACTGCTTCATTATCTGAGGGGTTGCTAATGGAACTGAACCCAGTGCAATCATCAGCGAACGTCCCCATTTCTGACCTTATGTTGGAGGGAAGGTCATTGATGAAGCAGCTGAAGATGGTTGGGCGTCGGACACTGCCCTGAGGAACTCCTGCAGCAATGTCCTGGGGCTGAGATGATTGGCCTCCAACAACCACTACATCTTCCTTTGTGTTAGGTATGACTCCAGCCACTGGAGAGTTTTCCCCCTGATTCCTATTGACTTCAATTTTACTAGGGCTCCTTTTTGCCGCACTCAGTCAAATGCTGCCTTGATGTCAAGGGCAGTCACTCTCACCTCACCTCTGGAATTCAGCTCTTCTGTCCATGTTTGGACCAAGGCTGTAATGAGGTCTGGAGCCGAATGGTCCTGGTGGAACCCAAACTGAGCATCGGTGATCAGGTTATTGGTGAGTAAGTGCCGCTTGATAGCACTGTCAACGATACCTTCCATCACTTTGCTGATGATTGAGAGTAGACTGGAATATAAAAAGAAATAGTAAAGTATTCTACAGACACAAATAACAAAAGAAAAATCAGGATAGGGATAGGGCCACTAAGGAATACACACGATAAACACGATGAAGTCACAGGTAATGACAGCGAAATGGCAGAAATATTAAATAATTACTTTGTCTCGTTATTTACCAGGGAGTCTAACATGGCATGACATGGATTTCAAAAAGCATAACAGAAGAAGAGATCAAAAAACATAGAAAGACACTTAAGGTAGAAAGAGGGAAGATAATTGATAAACTAATCAAACTTAGAGAGGATAAAATCCCTGGTCCGGATGGATTGCATCCACGCATATTAAAAGAAGTTAGGGAGGAGACAGCAGAGGTACTATTACATATATATAAAAATTCATTAGAAAAGGGAATAGTGTCAGAGGATTGGTGGACAGCTAATGTGATTCCTATATTTAAAAAGAAAGAGAGAACAAGTCCAGGGAACTATAGACCAATTAGCTTTCCGTCAATGGTAGGAAAGATAATGGAATCCTTACTCAAAGATGTAATAGAAAAATGTCTAGAAACTGAAAATATAATAAAGAATAGTCAGCATGGATTTCAAAAGGGAAAGTCAAGCTTTATTGAATTCTTTGAAGAAGTAACAGAAAGGATAGACAAGGGTAATATAGTAGATGCAATATCTTTTGGATTTTTCAAAGGCCTTCGATAAGGTACCGCATTGTAGACTCATGACTAAGGTGGCGATGTGCAGTCAGGAGACAAGTAGCAGAATGGATAGCAAACTGACTACAAAACAGAAAACTAAGTAGGAGTTAAAGGTAGTTACTCAAACTGGCAAAAGGTGGGAAGTGGTGTTCCACAAGGATCGTTGCTGGGACCACTGTTGTTACCCTTTATATAAACGACTTGGACTCGGAAATCGGAAGTACAATTTCAAAATTTGCGGATGACTCCAAATTGGTATAGTTAACACTGAAGAGGACTGCGACAAAATGCAAGAAGACATTGATAAACTTGCAGAATGGTCGTGTAATTGGCAAATTAATTTCAATATAAATAAATGTGAGGTGGTACAGTTTGGTAGGAAGAATAAGGAGGTCACATACTCCTTGGAAAATAAGAGTCTAAATGGGGTAGAGGAGCAGAGAGATTGAGAGGTACAGATACACCAATCACTAAAAGTAGCGATGCAAGTTAATAAGGCCATAAAAACAGCAAATAAAGCACGAGTTCATTTCTAGAGCGAAAGAATTGAAAAGCAGGGAAGTTATGTTAAACTTGTATAGAATTCTGGAAAGACCACACTTGGAGTACTGTGAACAGTTCGGGTCTACACATTATAAAAAGGACATAAAGGCACTGGAGAAGGTGCAAAAAAGATTTTCTAGGATGATACCAGAACTGTGAGGTTATATCTATCAGGAAAGATTGAACAGGCTAAGGCTCTTTTCTCTAGCCTGATTGAGGTTTTCAAGATTACGAAAGCGATTGATAGGATGAACTTAGAGAAGATGTTTCCACTTGCGCGGGAGACCAGAACCAGGGGCCCTAAATATAAGATAGTCACTAATAAATCCAATAGGAAATTCAGGAGAAACATCTTTACCCAGAGAGTGGTGAGAATGTGGGACTCGTTACCACAAGGAGTAGTTGAGGCGACCAGCATAGATGCATTTAAGTTGAAACTAGATCATAGAATGGTTACAACACAGGAGGACATTCAGCCCATCCAGTCTGTGCCAGCTCTCTGCAAGAGCAATCCAGCTAGTCCCACTAGCCACACACCCCCATCTCCATAGCCCTGCAAATTTTTTCCCTTTAACTACTTAACCAATTCCGCTTTGAAAGCCATGATTGAATCTGCCTTCACCAACCCCTCGGGCAGTGCATTCAGGTCATAACCATTTGTTGTGTAAAAAAGTTTTTTCTCATGTCGCCTTTGGTTCCTTTGCCGATCACCTTAAATCTATGCCCTCTGGTTTTTAGCCCTTCTGCCAATGGGAACAGTTTCTCTCTATCTACTCTGTCTAGACTGTTCATGATTTTGAATATCTCTATCAAATCTCCTCTCAACCTTCTCTGCTCTAAGAACAACCCCAGCTTTACCAGTCTATGCACATAACTGAAGTCCCTGATCCCTGGAATCATTCTAGTAAATCTCATCTGCACCCTCCCTGAGGCCTTCACATCCTTCCTAAAGTGCGGTGCCCAGAACTGGTCACAATACTCCAGTAGTGGCCAAACCACAAATGCCTCTATTTATAAAACCCAGGATCCCGTATGCTTTCTTAACCGCTTTCTCAACCTGCTCTGTCACCTTCAACGATTTGTGCATGTATACCCCCAGATCTCTCTCTTCCTGCATCCCTTTTAGAATTGTACCCATCAGTTTATATTGCCTCTCCTCGTTCTTACTACCGAAATGTATCACTTCACACCTTTCTGCGTTGAATTTCATCTGCCACGTGTCCGCCCATTCCACCAGCCTGTCTATGTCCTCTTGAAGTCTATCACTATCCTCCATCCTTCCAAGTTTTGTGTCATCTGCAAATTTAGAAATTGTGCCCTGTACACCCAAGTCATTAATATATATCAAAAAAGCAATGTTCCTAGTACCGACCTCTGGGGAACACCACTGTATACCTCCCTCCAATCTGAAAAACAACCGTTCACCACTGCTCTCTGTTTCCTATTACTTAGACAATTTCGTATCCATGCTACCGCTGCCCCCTTTGCTCCATGGGCTTCAGCTTTGATGACAAGCCTATTATGCAGCACTTTATCAAATGCCTTTTGAAAGTCCATTAACATCACATCAACCGCATTGCCCATATCAACCCTCTCTGTTACCTCTTCAAAAAAACTCAATCAAGTTGGTTAAACACGATTTGCCTTTAACAGATCTGTGATGGCTTTCCTTAATTAATCCATACTTGTCCAAGTGACTGTTAATTTTGTCCCGGTAACTGTTAATTTTGTCCCGGATTATTGTTTCTAAAAGTTTCCCCACCATCGAGGTTAAACTGACTGGCCTGTAGTTGTTGAGTTTATCCTTATACCCTTTTTTGAACAAGGGTGTAACATTTGCAATTCTCCAGTCCTCTGGCACCACCCCCATATCTAAGGATGATTGGAAGATTATGGCCAGTACCGTCACAATTTCCACCCTTACTTCCCTCAGCAACCTAGGATGCATCCCATCTGGACCAGGTGACTTATCTACTTTAAGTACAGCTAGCCTTTCTAGTACCTCCTCTTTATCAATTTTTAGCCCATCCAGTATCTCAACTACCTCTTCAATTACTGTGACTCTGGCAGCATCTTTTTCCTTGGTACAAAGTACTCATTTGGTACCTCAGCCATGCCCTCTGCCTCCATGCGTAGATCTCCTTTTTGGTCCCTAATCAGTCCCAACCCTACTCTTTCTACCAGTCTACTGTTTACATGCCTATAGAAGACTTTTGGATTCCCTTTTATGTTAGCCGCCAGTCCGTTCTCATACTCTCTTTGCCCCTCTTATTTCCTTTTTCGCTTACCCTCTGAACTTTCTATATTCGGTCTGGTTCTCACTTGTATTATCAACCTGACATCTGTCATACACCCCTTTTTTCTGCTTCATCTTACTTTCTATCTCTTTTGTCATCCAGGGAGCTCTGGTTTTAGTTGCCCTACCTTTCCCCCTCGTGGGAATGTATCTAGACTGTACCCGAACCATCTCCTCTTTAAAGGCCGTCCATTGTTCAATTACAGTTTTGCCTGCCAATCTTTGACTCCAATTTATCTGGGCCAGATCCGTTCTCAGCCCATTGAAATTGGCCCTCCTCCAATTGAGTACTTTTACTTTAGAGTGGTCCTTGTCCTTTTCCATAGCTAATCTAAACCTTATGATCCTATGATCGCTGTTTGCTAAATGGTCCCCCACTGTCACTTGTTTCACTTGGCCCACCTCATTTCCCAGAACCAGATCCAGTTGTGCCTCCTTCCTCGTTCGGCCAGAAACGTACTGGTCAAGAAAGTTCTCCTGAACACAATTCAAAAATTCCTCCCCCTCTTTACCCCTTACACTATTAGTATCCCAGTCTATATTACTATAGTTGAAGTCCACCATTATCACTACTCTGTGGTTCTTGCACATCTCTGTAATTTCCCTGCAAATTTGCTCCTGTATATCCTTCCCACTAGTTGGTGGCCTATAGAATAGGAGACTTTAAACTACATTTGGATTGGGCAAACCAAATTAGCACTAATACTGTGGAGGACGAATTCCTGGAATGTATACGAGATGGTTTTCTAGATCAGTATGTTGAAGAACCAATAGGGAACAGGCTATTTTAGATCTAGTATTGTGCAATAAGAAAGGGTTAATTAATAATCTTGTTGTAAAGGAACCCTTAGGAAAGAGTGACCATAATGAGATAGAATTCTTCATTAAGTTTGAAAGTGATGTAGTTCAATCTGAAACTAGGGTCTTAAATCTAATAAAAGGAAACTACGAAGGTATGAGGTGCAAGTTGGCTATGGTTGATTTGGGAACTACATTAAAGGTATGAAGGTAGACAGAAATGGCTGGCATTTAAAGAATTAATACATAATTTGCAACAAATATATATTCCCTTAAGGCACAAAAACCCAACAGGAAACGTGGTCCAACTGTGGCGAACAAGAGAAATTAAAGATAGTATTAAATCAAAGAAAGAGGCTTATAAAGTTGCCAGAAAAAGCAGTAAGCCTGAGGATTGGAGCATATTAGAATTCAGCAAAGGAGGACCAAGAAATTGATAAAGGGAAAATAGAATATGAGAGTAAATTAGCGAGGAACATAAAAATGGACTGTAAAAGCTCCTATAGGTATGTAAAAAGGAAAAGACTGACTAAGGCAAATGTGGGTCCCTTACAGACAGAGATGGAAGAATTTATAATGGGGAATAAGGAAATGCCAGAGAAATTAAACAAATACTTTGTGTCTGTCTTCACGGAAGAAGACACAAAAAACCTCCCAGAAATACTAGAGAGCCAAGGGTCTGGCGAGAATGAGGAACTGAAAGAAATTAGTATTAGTAAAAAAAAGTACTAGTTAAATTAATGGGACTGAAAGTCGATAAATCCCAAGGACCTGATGATCTACATCCCAGGGTTTTGAAAGAGGTGGCTTTAGAGATAGTGGATGCATTGGTTGTCATCTTCCAAAATTCTATAGATTCTGGAACGGTTCCTGCAGATTGGAGGGTAGCAAATGTAATCCCACTATTTAAGAAAGAAGAGAGAGAAAACAGGGAACTACAGATCTGTTAGCCTGACATCAGTAGTAGGGAAAGTGCTAGAATCTGTTATAAAGAATGTGATAACAAGACACTTAGAAAATAATAATAGGATTTGGCAGAGTCAACATGGATTTATGAAAGGGAAATCATGTTTGACAAACCTATTGAAGTTCTTTGAGGATGTAACTAGTAGAATAGACAAGGGGGAACCAGTGGATGCGGTGTATTTGGATTTTCAGAAGGCTTTCGATAAGGTCCCATGCACATGGAATTGGGGGTAATATACTGGCATGGATTGAGAATTGGTTAATGGACAGAAAACGTAGGAATAAACGGGTCTTTTTCAGGTTGGCAGACTGTGATTAGTGGGGTACCGCAGGGATCGGTGCTTGGGCCCCAGTTATTCACAATCTATATCAATGATTTGGATGGGGGGACCAAATGTAATATTTCCAAGTTTGCTGATGACAAAACTAGGTGGGAATGTGAGTTGTGAGGAGGATGCAAAGAGGTTTCAAGGGGATATAGACAGGCTAAGTGAGTGGGCAAGAACATGGCAGATGGAATATAATGTGGAAAAATGTGAAGTTATCCACTTTGGTAGGAAAAACAGAAATGCAGAGTTTTTTAAATGGTGAGAGATTGGGAAATGTTGATGTTCAAAGGGACCTGGGTGTCTTTGTACATGAGTCACTGAAAGCTAACATGCAGGTGCAGCAAGCAATTAGGAAGATAAATGGTATGGTACAAGAGGATTTGAGTACAGGAGTAAAGATGTCTTACTGCAATTATATAGGGCCTTGGTGAGACCACACCTGGAGTATTGTGTACAATTTTGGTCTCCTTACCTAAGAAAGGATATACTTGCCGTAGAGGGAGTGCAACGAAGGTTCACCAGACTGATTCCTGGGATGGCGGATTGTCGTATGAGGAGAGATTATAGAGTCATACAGCACGGATAGAGGCCCTTCGGCCCATCGTGTCCGCGCCGGCCATCAGCCCTGTCTACTCTAATCCCATATTCCAGCATTTGGTCCGTAGCCTTGTATGCTATGGCATTTCAAGTGCTCATCCAAATGCTTCTTGAATGTTGTGAGGGTTCCTGCCTCCACAACCCTTTCAGGCAGTGAGTTCCAGACTCCAACCACCCTCTGGGTGAAAAAGTTCTTTCTCAAATCCCCTCTAAACCTCCCGCCTTTTACCTTGAATCTATGTCCCCTTGTTATAGAACCCTCAACGAAGGGAAAGAGCTCCTTAGTATCCATCCTATCTGTGCCCCTCATAATTTTGTACACCTCAATCATGTCCCCCCTCAGCCTCCTCTGCTCCAAGGAAAACAAACCCAATCTTCCCAGTTTCTCTTCATAGCTGAAGCGCTCCAGCCCTGGTAACATCCTGGTGAATCTCCTCTGCACCCTCTCCAAAGCGATCACATCCTTCCTGTAGTGTGGCGACCAGAACTGCACACAGTACTCCAGCTGTGGCCTAACCAGTGTTTTATACAGCTCCATCATAACCTCCTTGCTCTTATATTCTATGCCTCGGCTAATAAAGGCAAGTATCCCATATGCCTTCTTTACCACCTTATCTACCTGTTCCGCCGCCTTCAGGGATCTGTGAACTTGCACACCAAGATCCCTCTGACCCTCTGTCTTGCCTAGGGTCCTCCCATTCATTGTGTATTCCCTTGCCTTGTTAGTCCCTCCAAAGTGCATCACCTCGCACTTTTCCGGGTTAAATTCCATTTGCCACTGTTCCGCCCATCTGACCAACCCATCTATATCGTCCTGCAGACTGAGGCTATCCTCCTCGCTATTTACCACCCTACCAATTTTTGTAGGGATTGAGTAGACTAGGCCTGTATTCTCTAGAGTTTAGAAGAATAAGAGGTGATCTCATTGAAACATACAAAATTCTTACAGGCTCGACAGGGTAGATGGAAGGAGGATGTTTCCCCTGGCTGGGGAATCTAGAACCAGGGGGGTCACAGTCTCAGAATAAAGGGTAGGCTGTTTAGGACTGAGATGAGGAGAAATTTCTTCACTCAGAGGGTGGTGAATTTTTGGAATTCTTTACCCCATAGGGCTGTGGAGGTTCAGTCATTGAATACATTCAAAACGGAAATTGATAGATTTCTAGATATTAAAGGCATCAAGGGATATGGGGATGGTGCAGGAAAATGGCATTGAGGTAGAAGATCAGCCATGATCTTGTTGAATGGCGGAGCAGGCTCGAGAGGCCAGATGGCCTACTCCTGCTCCTATTTCTTATGTTCTTATGTAATACCCCCAGTAGCGTAATGGCACCTCAGTTGTTTCTAAACTCTAACCAAATCGATTCTGTCTTTGACCCCTTTAGGACATCCTCTCTCTCCAGCACTGCAATATCCTCCTTAATCAATACTGACACACCCCCCTCCTTTGTTTCCTTCCCTACCTTTCCTGAACACCTTGTATCCAGGAATATTTAGTACCCAATCCTGCTCTTTTTTGAGCCAGATCTCTGTTATTGCCACATCATATTCCCACGTGGCAAATTGTGCCTGCAGCTCACCAACCTTGTTTACTACGCTTCGTGCATTTGCACACATGCACTGTAAACCTATCTTAGACCTACTTGTAGTCTCTCTCAATCTGACCCCATCTAATACCATACTATTTCTTACTCTAGTGCTATCTGTCTCTCCCAATCCTTTGTGCACCTTGTTTCTCCTTTCCAATGCTACATTCTGGTGTCCAACCCCATGCCAAATTAGTTTAAACCCTCCCCCACAGAACTATTGAACCTCCCGGCAAGGACATTGGTCCCAGCTCTCTTGAGCTGCAACCCGTCCGGCCTGTACAGGTCCCACCTCCCTGTCCTAACTTCCTAAACTCTTCCTGCAGGAGCTCCTGTCTCTTTCTACCTATGTTGTTGGTACCTATATGGACCACGACCGTTGGCTGTTCGGCCTCCCCCTTCAGAATGTTCTGTAGCCGTTCAGTGACATCCTTGACCCTGGCACTAGGGAAGCAACATACCATCCTGGATTCACGCCAGCGGCCTCAGAAACGCCTAGCTGTTCCCCTAACTGTTGTATCCCTTATCACTATTGCTCTCCTGACCTTTCTCCTCCCCCCACACTGTACAGCTGTGCGACATGTAGTGCTGTGGACTTGGCTCTGGCTGCACTCATCAGAGCAACCCTCTCCCCCACCAGTATTCAGAACTGAATACTGGTTGGAGAGCGAGATGCCCTCAGAGGACTCCTGCACTGCCTGCCTGGTGGTCCTTGTCTGTCTGGCGGTCACCCAGTCCCTCTCTGCCTGCCCTCTCTTAAGCTGTGTGGTGACCACCTCCAGAAACGTGCTAGCCACATAGCTCTCAGCCTCGCAGATGCACTGTACTGACGCCAGCTGTTGCTCAAGCTCCGAAATCCGGAGCTTGAGCTCCTCCAGCTGACGACACTTCCTGCACCTGTGGTTGTCCATGACATGGGAAGCGTCCTAGAGATCCCACATGGCACAAGATGTGCATTTGACGGGACTGAGGTGCCCAGCCATGCCTCTATTTATTAGATTACTAACTCAACTTAACAGAAATAAACTAAAGACTAAAAAAAAACTCAATAGCTACTCGCCAATCAGTTCCGTCCCTTGTGCTGATGTCACTTTAGGTTTATTTCCTTGCTTTTTACCTGCTCCGATGCTCCGCCCCGGTCTCTCGCAGTTCCGTGCTCGCTCTGGACTCCGGGCTCCTGATTGAGGCCCAGTCCCTGTGCCTTGCTTTTTAACCTGCTCTGATGCTCCGCCCCCGGTCTTGCGCAGGTCCGCACTCACTCTGGACTCCGGGCTGCCAGATAAACACATGAGGGAGAAAGGAATAGAAAGATAGGGTTCGATGAAGAAGGGAGGGAGGAGGCTCATATGGAGCGTACACAACAGCGTGGATCTGTTGGGCCGAATGGCCTATTTCTCGGCTGTACTTTCTGTGTCACCCTACCTATCTGCCAGCCAGCCCACTCCACTGCACGTCTTTCATAGAGCTATAGAAATACAACTGTTTGCACACACTGTAAGCCCAGTGCCAACATATTTTAATTCTGAACCTAGTTCCTTTCCTAACAGCTGTGCTGCATTACCTAATCTTGTGCAACACCCATTGTAGAATCAGTATGGGTGGAGCTTGGAAATTACAAGGGGCAGAAAACACTGGTGGAAGTAGTTTATAGGCCCCCTAACAGCAGTTATAGTGTTGGACAGAGTATAAACCAGGAAATTAGAGGAGCATGTAACAAGGTTAATGCAATAATCATGGGGGACTTTAATCTTCATATAGACCGAGCAAACAAAATTGGCATAAGTAGTTTGGAGGACGAGTTCATGGAATGCATTCAACACAGTGTTCTAGAACAACATTTTGAGGAACTAACTGGGGAACAGGCTATTTTGGATCTAGTACTGTGTAATGAGGCTGGGTTAATTAGTAATCTTATAGTAAAGGATCCTCTGGGCAAGAGTGATCAAAATATGATAGAATTTCATATTGAGTTTGAGAGTGATGTAGCAAGTCTGAAACTAGGGTCTTAAATTTAAACAAAGCCAATTATGTAGGTATGAGGGGCGAGTTGGCTACGGCAGGTTGGGAAATCAGATTAAAAGATATAATGGTAGATAAGCAACGAAGAACATTTAAAGAAATAATTCTGAGTGGATCGTGAACCGAGTGGGAACACAAGAATTTGGTGAGAGAGGGAATTAGGTGTGGAAGGGGAAGGACAGTGAGCAGAGAGGAGGAGCTCTGACAGACCCGGAATAAAAGGGTAGGTTAATCAGAGTAAGTAAACAATAAGTAAATTATTAATAATTGAGTATCTAAAGGGAGTTTGAAAAAAAGATTGTAAATATAATGGAAGGACAGCTGATACCCATTGCCTGCAATTCCTGCGCCATGTGGGAACTTCAGGATGCTTCATGTGTCCGGGAGGGCCACGTGCAGGAAATGCCTCCATTTGTTTGAGCTCAAGCTGTGGGTTTCTGAGCTTGAGGGGCGGCTGGAGTCACTGCAGAGCATAAGGGAGGCTGAAGGTTTCCTGGATCATACATTCCAGGAGGTGGTCACGCTGCAGCCTCAGAGTTCAGGATAGCAAGTGGGTGGCCATCTGAAAGGGTAGGAAGAGACAGGCAGTGCAGGAATCTTCTGGGTGTGTCGCACTCTTAAGCCGGTATTCAACATTGAATACCAGTGAGGGCGACGACACCTCGAAGGATTACAGTCCTGAGCATGGCGCCATGGGGGAAAGGATTGTACGGGGGGGCACAGTGAAGTGATGAAATGCAGTAGTTATAGGGGATTCGATAGTTGGGGGCAGACAGGCATTTCTGTGACCATCGACGTGAGTCCTGCATGGTGTGTTGCCTCCCTGGTGCCAGGGTAAAGAACATCACGGAGAGGGTGATTAGGGGGTATAGTTAATACTGAGGAAGACTGTGACAAAATACAAGAAAACGTTAATAAATTTGCAGAATGGGCTGTAATTGGCAAATTAAATTCGATATAGATAAGTGTGAGGTGGTGCATTTTGGTAGGCAGAATAAGGAGGCCACATACTCCTTGGAAGATGAGAGTCTAAATGGGGTAGAGGAGCAAAGGGATATATGGGTACTGATACACAAATCATTACAAGTAGCAATGCAAGTTAACAGTGTCACAAAAGGAATAGAATTGAAAAGCAGGGAAGTTATGTTAAACTTGTATAGATCCTTGGTTAGACCATAGTTAAGAGTACTGTGTACAGTTCTGGTCACCATATTACAAAAAAGGATATAGAGGCACTGGAGAAGGTACATAAAAGATTTACAAAAAAGATTTACAAGGATGATACCAGAACTGAGAGATTACGACTATCAGGACACACTGAATAGGTTGGAGCTCTTTTCTCTAGAAAAGAGAAGGCTGAGGGGTGATAAATTCAATAAAGAATTCAGGAGAAACTTCTTTACCCAGAGAGTGATTAGAATGTGGAACTCATTACCACAAGGAGTAGTTGAGGTGAATAACATAGATGCCTTTAAGGGGAAGCTAGGTAAGTACATGAGGGAGAAAGGAACAGGATATGCAGATAGGGTTAGATGAAATAGGGTGAGAGGAGGTTCGTGTGGAGCATAAACACTGGCATGGACCAGTTGAGCTGAATGGCCTGTTTCTGTGTGTAAATTCTATGTAATATAAATGCAAGTTGTTGTTGTTGCTGTTTAATATTAGAAAACTTTTTTTTTTAAACCATTGTACTCCTGAAAGATTGCACAAATTGTTTTTTGCTATACTGCTTTTCAAAAGTTTGAATCCCAACTTCATTTGGTGCTAAATTTGATTTTCCCTCAGAGCACATTGAGGTAGCCTCCCAAAACTTGTATAGGCGAGAGGTAAAAGTCAGTGAGCCAGTCCACCCTTTACCTGGTGATGAAGGAATGTTTGTGTCAAAGGTGGGGTCTAATGAGAGTAGCAGAAATTATTCTCCACACTGCCAAGCAAAGCACCTCAATGTAGCAGTTTGAAATACTGTTATAAATCTGTACAATGTAATTTAGTGTTCACCTATTAGATATTCAGGAACAACATAAACTCTACCATTAATGCACATTTGTAATATCTCAATGTTCCCCAGGAAAGCTTATTGTAAAAGTGTAAGTTACATTCTCTCTAATGAATTTATACTGTAGCACATAGTCTGTAGATATTGAATTGCTGTAGAGAATATAATGGGATAGTCAATTATTAGTGTCTAATACTTAGTTTCAAATTCTTAATGTGTGCTTTAAATCAAAACTATTTTTGATGTTTTTACAAATAGTGATAACTACAGGCCCAGATGAGAGATCAGAGTGGCTATCAGATCCTGAAGAGCCAGCAGATCAAAATGTAACTGCATCATCCAACAAGTGTGTACCCATTAATCAAAAAGCTGCTCCTGGTCTTCTTATTAAGAATGCCTCATTAGAGTACCAGGAAGATGTATCTGTTTTGCATGAGGATTTCATGCCCAGACTATTTGTGACTGAAACAAGTTTTAATAAATCTAATATGGTGTCCAAAAAGGAGATTTCTGAGATGTACAAAAAGGAGATTTCTGAGTTGTCCAAAAAGGAGATTTCTGAGGTGGCAACTGAAGATAAACCTAGTTTTGTATACATTTACACAAATACTTGTTCTGTGAACCAAGATGAATCTGGTTTTGCATACATTTATACAGATGCTTCTTCAGTCAACCAAGAAGATAAATCAACTAACTTTGAGCATGAACCAGCTCACCTTGAAGTCACAAACATGACAAAGAAACCTGCACCAGTCCTTGAACAAGTTAATAAATCCAACAGTATTCCAGTTTTGGGCCAAGTACAACGAGCCCAAGTTGATAGTGGTACAGTTAAACAAGTATCTGTTCACAAGAGCCAACCATCCTCTCGTAAATCACAGTCAGTTTCAGAGACATCTTCCGCTTATCGTGCACTTTCATCAGACTCAATAATGTACCAAAAAGCTATCTCTGTGGCTCACAAAGCCGTTCCAGTTCATGCTGAGGCAGTTCCTGTCTATACTGAGCAGACTCCAGTTCTATGTTCTGAAATGTCAGCGCTGGATAATTACAAAGAGCTTTTAATTACTCTTGGAAGAGTTTCAATTCCTGTAGAAGCAGCATCAGCTGACAGGGAACTTGGTAAGAATGTCTCACTGGTGCACTTTGTTGACACCACACCAGGTGACCATAAAAACCTACTTGAGAAATGTAATTCTCATGAATGCTCCTCTGTCCTTAAAGCTGGAAAAGCAAGGAGGGAAACAATAGAAAAGACATTAGAAAGTTTGCTGTACACTAAGAAAGCAGATGTGCATGAGAAAGATACAAATAAGATGGAAAGCAAAAAAGAACCTGGTAAGTTTTTGTATAGACATAAATTTGATAATTTTTTATTGAGGCTGAAATTAGTAGAGCTCTCTAATTACATTGACCATGTTTTACTCCAGTTTTTACAAATTACTATATTTTAAACAAAACAATGGAATGTAAAAGCAAAAAAATCCAAAAGACAAGATACTAATACAGTCTAATTTAGAACTGTAACCACAGCTGCTAAGATTCCAAGATAGTTGTTTTTGATAATATAATTGGTTTATGTGTCTATGTTCATTGTGTTTACGTAGGCTAATAGATGACTAGCTATGAGTTACAGTACAGTATCAAGTCCCACTCCAGAGACTTGAGCACAGTACTGAGGGAATGCTGCACTGTTGGAGGTGCCGTCTTTGGGATGAAATGTTAAACTGAGGCCACGTCTCCCTGTCAGAAGGACGTAAAAGATCCCATGGTACAATTTTGATGAGGAGCGGGGGAGTTTTCTCTGGTGTCCTGGCCAATATTTAGCCCTCAACCAACATCACTAAAACAGATTATCTGGTCATTATCTCATTGCTGTTTGTGGGATCTTGCTATGCACAAATTGGCTGCTGCGTCTCCTACGTTACAACAGTGACTACACTTCAAAAGTGCTTAATTGGCTGTAAAGCACTTTGAGACGTCCTGAAAGGCGCCGTATAAATATAAGTCTTTCTTTTCGTTATTAAAGTTAAAGCAGTTTATGAATGGCAGTAGAATTTGTAGAGTGAATGAATAATTGAAACATACCAATAGGTATATAATTGTTATAAAAACAGAAAATGTTGGTGATACACCGCAGGTCACTCATTAAAAATGAAAAGCTCTACCAAAAGCATTAACCTGACAGATATATTATTCTTTATAATGTGTTGCCACATTTAGTGAGCATGGTGCAAATTGTGATGATGAGAATAGGAGCTGCAGCATGGTTCAGATACTGCAGTTGGAAAGTCCAAACCACCTATGACCAACATTGTCCACATATCCCTGCTTTGGCCCATTCTCCTATTTGTATAAGACCCAACAGCTATGTAGAAAGATGGTATTTGAAGGTGGACTTGATTCTACGAGTAAAGATCTCTACATTGTTGTCAAGTATCTTTCACCTCAGCTTCTTATTTCTCATTGGTTACCACTTCAATACAATACTTCTTCCTATGTGGCAGAAAATAATATTGATTAGGACTTTGAGAAGAAAAAGAGTTGGAGATGACATAAGAACGTAAGAAATAGGAGCAGGGGTAAGCCATATGGCCCCTCGAGCCTGCTCCACTATTTAATAAGATCATGGCTCATCTTCTACCTCAACTCCACTTTCCCGCCCTATCCCCATATCCCAGAGATTCCCTTAGTGTCCAAAAATCTGTCGATCTCAGACTTGAATATACTCAATGACTGAATATCCACAGCCCTCTGGGATAGAGAATTCCAAAGATTTACAACCCGAGTGAAGAAATTTTTCCTCATCTCGGTCCTAAAGGGCTGACCCCTTATCTTGAGACTATGCCCCCTAGTTCTAGACTCTCCAGCCAAGGGAAACAGCCTTGCAGCATCTACTCTGTCAAACCCTCTAAGAATCTTATATGTTTCAATGAGATCACTTCTCATTCTTCTAAATGCCAGAGAACGTAGGCCCATTCTACTCAATCTCTCCTAATAGGCCAACCCTCTCATCCCAGGAATCAATCTAGTGAACCTTCGTTGCACCGCCTCTAAGGCAAGCATATCCTTCCTTAGATAAGGAGAGCAAAACTGTACAAAGTACTCCAGGTGTGGTCTCACCAGAGCCCTATATAATTGCAGCAAGGCCTCCTCACTCTTATACTCCAAAGCCCCTGTGTAATAGAGGCTAACATACCATTTGCCTTTCTAATTGCTTGCTGTACCTGCATGTTAATTTTCTGTGATTTGTGTACAAGGACATCTAAATCCCTCTACCAACATTTCTTAGTCTCTCACCTTTTAAAAAATATTGTTTTTCTATTCTTCCTACCAAAGTGAATAACCTCACATTTCCCCATATTATACTCCATCTGCCACTTTCTTGCCCACTCACTTAACCTGTGTATATCACTTCACAGCCTCTTTGCGTCCTCCTCACAGCTTACTTTCCCACCTAGCTTTCTATCATCAGCAAACTTGGATACATTACATTCAGTCCCTTTATCTAGGTCATTTCTATATATTGTAACTAGCTGAGGCCCAAGCACTGACTCTTGCGGCACCCCATTAGTTACAACCTGCCAAACTGAAAATGACCCATTTATTCCTACTGTATGAAGACAGGTTGAGTAGAATGGGCCTATACTCTCTGGAGTTTAGAAGAATGAGAGGTGATCTCATTGAAACATATAAGATTATGAGGGGTTTGACTGGTAGATGCTGAGAGGTTGTTTCCCCTGGCTAGAGAGTCTAGAACTAGGGGACATTGTCGTAGGTTAAGGGAGCAATCATTCAAGACTGAGATGAGGAGGAATTTCTTCAAGCAGAGGGTTACGAATCTTTGGAATTCTCTACCCCAGAGGGCTGTGGATGCTGAGTCATTGAATATATTCAAGGCTGAGATGGATCGATTTTTGGACTCTAGGGGAATCAAGGGATATGGGAATCGGGCGGGAAAATGGAGTTGAGGTCGAAGATCAGCCATGATCTTATTGAATGGCAGAGCAGGCTCGAAGGGCCGTATGGCCTATTCCTGATTATATTTCTTATGTTCTTATACTCTCTGTTTTCTGTCTGTTAACCAATCCTTATTCCACGCTAATATATTACCCCCAATCCCATGAGCCCTAATCTTATGTAACAATCTTTTGTGTGGTACCTTTTGAATGCCTTTTGAAAATCCAAATATACTACATCCACTGGTTCCCCCTTATCTACCCTGCTAGTTACACCCTCAAAAAACTCTTAATAGATTAGTCAAACACGATTTCCCTTTCATAAAACGGTGCTGATTCTGCCTAATCATATTATGATTTTCTAAGTGCCCTGTTACTACGTCTTTAATAACAGTTTCTAGCTTTTTCCCTACTACTGTTGACAGCTGCCAGACTCTTCGACCTGGTTAGGTGTTCCTTCTGTATATTTTGTCACTCTTTGTTTTCAAAGACCGAAACAAAATTAGTTTGAAATGGAACAATGTCTGATTTCTTCTGCTTAATTTTGAGTGGTCCAGAAAAAGGCCTAAAGCCCTAACATTCATGTCTACTTGACAGAATCTATGTTCTATATTGACTTGTACGGAGAAGAAAAGCTACTAGCTTGGATACCACCACACCAATCACTTTCTCAGTATGGCCAAACTACACCCGGGACCCATATTTATAGATCGTTCCATATGTATATGTGGACATATCAGAAGAGATGTGCCTTCGCTGCCTCAGCTTCACCAAAGATGTCACAGAGTTGCACCATCTGCTGCACAATAAACTGTGAACAACATCTGGAACAGGGAAAGCAGTCCCTGTGTAAGTGAAGGTTACCACATCATGAACCTCTTGTGTTATCTTCCAAGTCACGCCAAGAGATATCTGCAATATTAGCCAGTCTGTATTACACATCAGGCAAATGACAAACACTATGGTCCAGAAATTCTGATGTTTGATAGAGTACAAATGGTGGCAAATCTATATTGGTTAGCAGGGAGGGACTTAGAGACAATACACAGGAACCTTCACCTCACGGACTTTTTTTTTATTCGTTCACGGGATGTGGGCGTCGCTGGCAAGGCCGGCATTTATTGCCCATCCCTAATTGCCCTCGATAAGGTGGTGGTGAGCCGCCTTCTTCAACCGCTGCAGTCCGTGTGGTGACGGTTCTCCCACAGTGCTGTTAGGAAGGGAGTTCCAGGATTTTGACCCAGCGACAATGAAGGAACGGCGATATATTTCCAAGTCGGGATGGTGTGTGACTTGGAGGGGAACGTGCAGGTGGTGTTGTTCCCATGCGCCTGCTGCCCTTGTCCTTCTAGGTGGTAGAGGTCGCGGGTTTGGGAGGTGCTGTCGAAGAAGCCTTGGCGAGTTGCTGCAGTGCATCCTGTGGATGGTGCACACTGCAGCCACAGTGCGCCGGTGGTGAAGGGAGTGAATGTTTAGGGTGGTGGATGGGGTGCCAATCAAGCGGGCTGCTTTATCTTGGATGGTGTCGAGCTTCTTGAGTGTTGTTGGAGCTGCACTCATCCAGGCAAGTGGAGAGTATTCCATCACACTCCTGACTTGTGCCTTGCAGATGGTGGAAAGGCTTTGGGGAGTCAGGAGGTGAGTCACTCGCTGCAGAATACCCAGCCTCTGACCTGCTCTCGTAGCCACAGTATTTATATGGCTGGTCCAGTTAAGTTTCTGGTCAATGGTGACCCCCAGGATGTTGATGGTGGGGGATTCGGCGATGGTAATGCCGTTGAATGTCAAGGGGAGGTGGTTAGACTCTCTCTTGTTGGAGATGGTCATTGCCTGGCACTTATCTGGCGCGAATGTTACTTGCCACTTATCAGCCCAAGCCTGGATGTTGTCCAGGTCTTGCTGCATGCAGGCTCGGACTGCTTCATGATCTGAGGGGTTGCGAATGGAACTGAACACTGTGCAGTCATCAGCGAACATCCCCATTTCTGACCTTATGATGGAGGGATGGTCATTGATGAAGCAGCTGAAGACGGTTGGGCCTAGGACACTGCCCTGAGGAACTCCTGCAGCAATGCCCTGGGGCTGAGATGATTGGCCTCCAACAACCACTACCATCTTCCTTTGTGCTAGGTATGACTCCAGCCACTGGAGAGTTTTCCCCCTGATTCCCATTGACTTCAATTTTACTTGGGCTCCTTGGTGCCACACTCGGTCAAATGCAGCGGTTCAAGAAGGCAGCTCACCACCACCTTCTCAAGGATAATTAGGGATGGGCAATAAATGCTGGCCTTGCCAACGACGCCCACATCCCATGAACGAATAAAAAAAATTTTACACTCCATTTAAGTTCCCCTCCAAATTTCGCCAGAAGTGAGGGAGGCTGTTGGATAGAGGCTCATTACTTTGGATTGATCATTTGTCAGGTTTGTTTTGCTCTTTATTTTGGTGGCTTCTATCTTCATTTTGGCCGTATGCTCTCATTCCTATCAATAGTCTCCACTAAGATCAGCAATGCAGAGCTGCCATTTTCAAAATCAATACGGAGCATGTCTATTTAAACAAAGCTTGTGTGTCCATAAATGGAGCATTTTTCTGAACGAAGTAGATTAAGAATGTCACCAGTTCAAGCTGTATGTATCAGAGTTTCTTTCAGCAAAGAAATGAACAAATGAAGCTTATGCTGGATGGCTCAGCATCCATAGAGAGTTGTCAGCAATGATAACATTTCACCTGATGCTTTATTATTAGACTAAGCGGATTATAAATTCAAGTTTAATTCCATTTTGAGGAGAAATGTAAGGTTAAGGTGAGATTTGATAGGTATTCAAAATCATGAACGGTTTTGATAGAGTAAATAAGGAGAAACTGTTTCCAGTGGCAGAAGGATCGGTAACCAGAGGACACTGACGTGCCTCTGAGTCAGAAGGGTTCAAGTCCCATCCAGAGACTTGAGCACATAATGCTGGCTAACACTCCAGTGCAGTACTGAGGGAGTGCTGCATTGTCGGAGGTGCTTTCTTTCGGATGAGACATTAGGGCAAACAGGGCCTCTGTTTATCAGGTGGACTTTAAAGATCCCATGACACTATTCGAAAAGTGTAAGGAGTCGCATAACACCAGGTTATAGTCCAACAGCTTTATTTGAAATCATAAGCTTTCGGAGCATTGCTCCTTCGTCAGGTGAAGCGAAGAGTTACATAAAGGCACAGCATATATATTCGAAAAGAGCAGGGGTGTTCTCCTCAGTGCCAACCAAAATCACTAAAACGAATTATCTGGTCATTATTATATTGCTGTTTGTGGGATCTTGCTGTGAATTGCAAATGGGCTACCGCGTTTCCTTCATTACAACACTGAGTGCACTTCATTGGGATTGTAAAGCGCTTTGGGATGTCCTGAAAGGTGCTATATAAATGCAAGTCTTTCTTTAAGTTAATCAGCAAAAGAACCAGAGACGACTCGTAGCTGCAGGGATGGTGTAGGAGGGAGGGATTTAGATTCCTGGGACATTGGGACCGGTTCTGGGGAAGGTGGGACTTGTACAAGTGGGACGGGTTACACCCGAGCAGGACCGGGACCAATGTCCTCGCGGGGGTGTTTGCTAGTGCTGTTGGGGAAGGTTTAAACTAGAATGGCAGGGGGACGGGAACCTGAGCAGGGAGACAGAGGAGGGGGAAACAAGGACAGAAACAAAAGACAGAAAGGGAAGAAGCAATAGTGGAAGGCAGAGAAAACAATGGCAAAAAACAAATAGGGCCATAGTGCAAGATAAAACTAAGATGACTAGCAATCTTAAAAAGACAAGTCTAAAGGCATTGTGTCTTAATGCACGGAGCATTCACAATAAAGGTAGATGAATTAACAGCGCAGATAGATATTAACGGTTATGATATAGTTGCGATTGCGGAGATATGGCTGCAGGGTGACCAAGGATGGCAACTGTACATCCAGGGGTATTCAATATTTAGGAAGGACAGGCAAAAACAATATATATCAATGATTTGGATGAGGGAACCAAATGTAATATTTCCAAGTTTGCTGACGACACAAAACTTGGTGGGACTGTGAATTGTGAGGATGATGCAAAGAGGCTTCAAGGCGATTTAGACAAGTTGAGTGAGTGGGCAAATACATGGCAGATGCAGTATAACATGGATAAATGTGAAGTTATCCATTTCGGAAGGAAAACCAGAAAGGCAGAGTATTTTTTAAATGGTGATAGATTGGGAAATGTTGATGTACAAAGGGACCTGGGTGATCTTGTACACCAGTCACTGAAAGTAAACATGCAGGTATAGCAAGCAGTTAGGAAGGCAAATGGTATGTTGCAAGAGGATTTGAGTCCAAGAGCAATGATGTGTTACTGCTGTTGTTCAAGGCCTTGGTGAGACCACATCTGGAGTATTGTGTGCAGTTTTGGACTCCTTCCCTAAAAAAGGATATACTTGCCATAGAGGGGGTGCAGCAAAGGTTCACCAGACTGATTCCTGGGATGGCAGGACTGTCGTATGAGGAGAGATTGGATCGACTAGGCCTGTATTCACTCGAGTTTAGAAGCATGAAAGGGAATCTCATTGAAACATATAAAATTCTGACAGGGCTAGAGAGACTGGATGCAGGGAGGATGTTTCCCCTGGCTGGGGGGTCCAGAACGAGGGGTCATAGTCTCAGGATACAGGGTAGGATATTTAGGACTAAGATGAGGAGAAATTTCTTCACTCAGAGGGTGGTGAACCTGTGGAATTCTCTACCAGAGAAGGCTGTGGAGGCCAAGACACTGAATATATTTCTAGATACAAAAGGCATCAAGGGGCATGGGGAAGAGAGCGGGAATATGGTATTGAGATAGAGGATCAGCCATGATCATATTGAATGGCGAAGCAGGCTCGAAGGGCCAAATGGCCTACTCCTGCTCCGATTGTCTATGTTTCTATGTTGTGACCATATTCCATTCATTAATGAAAGTATAAAAACTTTGGCCATGCTGCCAAAAATTCACAATTGCTGGTGCTGCTCTATTCTACTTTTTAATGATTGTTATATCTTGTCTCCAATTAATTCCACGCTCTTTCTGATCTTCAATTCCCAATGTAGGTGTTATTGAAGCTGTAAATGAAATACAGGAGACAGAGTCCCTATCAACCCCTTCGCAAACTGAGAAAGTAATAAGCGAACACAATTCAGATTCAGAAATTGAGGGTTCTTCACCACTGGCTTACCAAGGTTACAGCCATCATCCAGATTCTCTGCTGGATTTACAAAGGTTACATTCAGAAAGCCAGCAGGAATCACTTAACGTCATGTCTGAAATTTTTGAAAAAGTATATAACCGGCTTGGTGAACTGGAGTTCCATGTGCAGGATCTGGTGAATCGCCTTCAAGATCTGAGTACTACTGTAAACGAGATACATTCTGCAATGAACATCAGTATATTAGGTGACTCATTTTGTTCAAATACTTTTGAAAGGCATGAGAATTTTATTCATAGTTAGTCTTAAACATACTTCCAAGGTCATATTAAAGTAATGTCAACCCACTGACACACTTAAGTTGAAGATCAGGACAAAAAAAAATCAAATTCTCTGCAATAAAAATGGCTTTGCAATTGAATATTTCTTTATTATTCAATAGGTTTATAAGTTTTATACTTGGCTGTACTTCATTGATTCTAAAGAAAAGATCATTCCTTTAAGGAGGATAGTGGAGGTGGGGAGCACTTTCAGGAAAAAAATTCAATGCTCACAAGTTTATCCAATAATCTCCTACCTTATAGTAATAATTTGCAGTGGTGATTGCCCTTCTATTGCCATTGGCTCCTGCTATTTTGAACTCCCCTTACAGCGTAGCGTAGAGGTCGATTAAGCATTGGGAAGGTAGAGCAGGGTTAGAATGGGGGAAAGCAGTGGAGTGTTAGAGGTTGGGAAAGGGGGAATGTAGAGCATAGGAGGTTAGAGGAGACCTGGAGGTGGAGTGGAGAGGGAGGACAGAGAGAGCTGCAGAGGTAGTGAACTAGTTCGATAAATCCACCCAAATTTTAAAACTTTATATTTATCTACCTCCCAGACTTTTGGGAGACACTGAGATCTTGATTAAAATGTTAATGAAGGTATTAATGGACAAAAAAAAGATAATTTAATGTATAAATTTAATCATGTTACATTGTGAAAATATGGAGCTTTTTTAATCTTACTTTTGTTTGAACCCTTACTTTGGTCATTAGAAATTTTACTTACTGAATTGTTAAGGGGAGGTCGTGTCTAACTAACTTGATTGAATTTGTCAAGGGGGTGACAAGGAGGATCGATGAGGCTAGCGCAATTGATGTAGTCCACATGGATTTAAGCAAGGCTTTTGACAAGGTCCCAACTGGGAGATTGGTCAAAAAAGTAAAGGCCCATGGGATCAGGGGGAATGTGGCAAATTGGATCCAAAATTGGCTCAGTGGCAGGAAGCAAAGGGTAATGGTCGACGGGTGTTTTTGCAACTGGAAGGCTGTTTCCAGTGGGGTGCGGCAGGGCTCGGTACTAGGTCCTTTCCTTTTTGTGGTATACATAAGCGATTTGGACTTAAATGTAGGGGGCATGATTAAGAAATTTGCGGATGACACAAAGATAGGCCGGGTGGTTAATAGTGAGGAGGAAAGCTGTAGACTGCAGGAAGATATCAATGGACTGGTCAGATGGGCAGAAAAGTGGCAAATGGAGTTCAATCCGGAGAAGTGTGAGGTAATGCATTTGGGGAGAACAAGCAAGGCAAGGGAATACACAATAAATGGGAGGATACTGAGAGGTGTAGAGGAGGTATTGCTGCAGTTATATAAGGTATTGGTGAGACCGCACCTGGAATACTGCATACAGTTTTGGTGTCCATACTTAAGAAAAGACATACTTGTTCTCGAGGCAGTACAAAGAAGGTTCACTCGGTTAATCCCGGGGATGAAGGGGTGGACATATGAGGAGAGGTTGAGTAGACTGGGACTCTACTCATTGGAGTTCAGAAGAATGAGAGGCGATCGTATTGAAACATATAAGATTGTGAAGGGGCTTGATCGGGTGGATGCGGTAAGGATGTTCCCAAGGATGGGTGAAACTAGAACTAGGGGGCATAATCTTAGAATAAGGGGCTGCTCTTTCAAAACTGAGATGAGGAGAAACTTCTTCACTCAGAGGGTGGTAGGTCTGTGGAATTTGCTGCCCCAGGAAGCTGTGGAAGCTACATCATTAAATAAATTTAAAACAGAAAGAGTTTCCTCGAAGTAAAAGGGAATTAGGGGTTACGGGGAGCGGGCAGGAAATTGGACGTGAATTTAAATTTGAGGTTAGGATCAGATCAGCCATGATCTTATTGAATGGCGGAGCAGGCTCGAGGGGCCGATTGGCCTACTCCTGCTCCTATTTCTTATGTTCTTATGTAAGTGAGGGACCTTGGAGATAGCAGGACAGGTAGATAAGGTGGTTAAGAAGGCATATGGAATGCTTTCCTTTATTAGCTGAGGCATCGAATATAAAAGCAGGGATGTTATACTTGAACTGTATAAAACACTAGTTAGGCCACAGCTTGAGTACTGCGCACAGTTCTGGTCACCACATTACAGGAAGGATGTAATTGTGCTAGAGAGGTTGCAGTGGAGATTTACGAAGGTGTTGCCAGGACGGGAGAGTTTTAGCTATGACAGATTGGATAGGCTGGGGTCGTTTTCCTTGGAACAGAGGAGGCTGAGGGGTGATTTGGTTAAGGTGTACAAAATTATGAGGGGCCTAGATAGAGTGGATAGGAAGGACCTATTTCCCTTAGCAGAGGGGTCAATAACCAGGGGGCGTAGATTTAAAGTGATTGGTAGAAGGATTAGAGCGGAAATGAGGAAAAATTTTTCACCCTGAGGGTGGTGGGGTCTGGAACTCACTGCCTGAGAGGGTGGTAGAGGCAGAAACACTCAACTCATTAAAAAAATACCTGGATGTGCACCTGAAGAGCCGTGACCTGCAGGGCTACGGACCATGCGGGAAAGTGGGATTAGGCTGGATGGCTCGTTTCTCAGCCAGTGCGGACATGATGGGCCGAATGGCCTTCTTCTGTGACGTAAGTTTTCTATGAAAAAAGTGGATTGCACTTTATACATGAAAAATTTTCCAAAAGCATTTTGAGGGATTTGTGGGGTGAGGGGGGAAAAAGTAACCCAAAAGGCATTTGGAGCAGTGGTTTCTTAAAAAAAATCATGCAAAATGGATCAAGTGATTATCCCCCAATCTCTAGCATTGCACCCGATCCAGTCAGTTTCCCGATGGGTGGGTTAGGTTAAAATTGCCCCCATAGCGTCAAAAAGTGTTGACATTAGCTTGCTTAGAACCAAAATTTTAATTTGATGTAGGGACCACCTGAGGAATGAGATACTACTTCAAGACATCCAATACATCAGGCCCACCATTTGATGTCCCATTAGCACTAAAATGCCTACAATGGGTGGGTGGTAATAATGGCCACGTGGATTTTCAGAATTTGGAAAAGACCCTTGTCCAGCACCGTTTGAAGGTACAAAAGAATCACTCCAAGGGGTAGAACATAAGAAATAGGAGCAGGAGTAGGCCATACGGCCCCTTGAGACTGCCCCGCCATTCAATAAGATCATGGCTGATCTTCAACCTCAACTCCACTTTCCTGCCCGATCTCCATATCCCTTGAATCCTTTAGAGTCCAAAAATCTGTTGATCTCAGCCTTGAATATACTGAACGACTGAGCATCCACAGCCGTCTGGGGTAGAGAATTCCAAAGATTCACAACCTTCTGAGTGAAGAAATTCCTCTTCATCTCAGTCTTAAATGGCCAACCCCTTATCCTGAGACTATGCCCCCTCGTTCTAGACTCTCCAGCCAGGGGAAACAACCGTTCAGCACCTACCCTGTTAAGCCCCCTCAGAATCTTATATGTTTCAGTGAGATCACTTCTCATTCTTCTAAACTCCAGAGAGTATAGGCCCATTCTACTCAATCTCTCCTCATTGGACAGTCCTCTCATCCCAGGAATCAATCCAGTGAACCTTCGTTGCACCGCCTCTAAGGCAAGTATATCCTTCCTTAGATAACAAAACCAAAACTGTATGCAGTACTCCAGGTGAGGTCTCACCAAAGCCCTGCACGATTGTAGTAAGACTTCCTTACTCTTGTACTCCAACCCCTTTGCAATAAAGGCCAATATGCCATTTGCTTTCCTAACTGCTTGCTGTACCTGCATGTTAACTTTTTGTGTTTCTTGTATGAGCACACCCAAATCTCTCAACACCAACAGTTAATAGTTTCTCACCATTAAAAAATATTCTGTTTTTATATTCTTCCTGCCAAAGTGAATAACCTCACATTTCCCCACATTATACTCTATCTGCCACCTTCTTGCCCACTCACCTAACCTGTCTATATCCCTTTGCAGACTCTTTTGTGACCGACACCAGTGGATACTATGCCACTTAGCATCAGAAGCTTTTACTGCCGAGTTTCACCTGGAAACCAGCCATTTCTAATAATGGTCCTTCTAAGCTTTTAAAGTTTAGGGCAGTGCCAGTAGTTATACTGGTAGAGGTAATATAATCAAGTGACTGCCAAGATTGGAACACTGATGTCTCTTGACGTTGGCTGATGCCAAACCACAGATTCAGCCAATTTACGACTGACATCAGGCTCCGAGGCCTCCAGGATCCTCTCCTTGGGACCTAATGTGAACCATGGCTGGTACATAAATCTCTAAGGGAATGGTCCTGTCAAATTTCTAAGCTCAATTCTCTATATGACGCAAGAGTGGAAGAATGTTCCTGTACCAAGGTGAATTTTGGTGGCATCTCCGGAAGAATCAAGCTTCAATATCAAATATTTGGCAGCAAAGGGAAGACAGAGCTTAGGAATAATATTTGTCTTAGGTCTCGGTTGGCTAGGAGGCTTTTGTACACTCTGAAATGACCAACTTTCACCATATCATAAGAAGTTTGCAGCACTGGCCAATATAAGTGTCTGAGGAGTAAAGCAGCTGACTATAAGTTATGTCACTACAGAAAATGTCATTCTCCCTTTCCCCTGTGGCACTTAAATATTTAACAAAGACAATAGTTTTATATCTACACATTTTGTAAAGCCTTTATTTAGCAGCAATATAACATTTGATATTCTTACATTAAATGACAAAAAGTGGTTAAAAATCTGAAATATAGTGTTGCTCTTCCATTACTTCTAAGATATGTACTATATGCCTAGAAATACACGTTTCCTTTTAAGTTCAATCCAACACACACACACTACCAGAGATACAGAGAATGATCCCAAGTCTGTTTGCATATTTTCCACTATTAAAGCTTTGGAGGAATGAGAGGTGAAGATGTTCTAACTGAAAACAAACAGTAAAATATCAAATGTGCTAACAATCCAATCCAGTCAGGAGTTTAACTGGATCCAACATCATTTCAAACTGCGATGCACAATTGTAAAATGTGATTTAAATGCATTTGGTATGAGATTTATGAGAAATTTGTTTTAACATAATGAATTCCCGTTATTTCACATTTAAAACTTAAGTATATGAACAAATTGGGTGATGTGCAACATTGAACTCCCTTCACCAGTACCAACTGCTACTGAGGTACAAGCTTCATTCCTGGAGTAAACCACAATTAATCTAATTTTACAACGGCCAGATGAATTGCAAACCTAAAGTATTGGGAATTCAGTTTATTGAAATGGGAGTGTTTTCCACAATTGATAAACTCTGAGTACAAACTGATCATAATTTAATTTCAAACATTGCAGCTTTAATATATTCAACCTTAGTTTTTCTGACCTTTAAGATTTCAGGAACTTAAGTTTTGATGTACTGTACAAATAATTACAGAATTTTCTTTACACTTTTAGCTATACAGTTTTTTCAAACTAGGTTTGCAAAGCTTGTCGTGGCTTTGAAAAATCCTGAATAAAACAAATTACTTAAAGAAAAAATCACTACATGACAAGTCAAGTTCAACACAAAAACACACATTAAATAGACAAAAAAAACTGCAAATGAAGTGTTAAGATGACCAATGACTCGATAATATGATGTAACATGTTGCACACATTGAAAACATGCACTAGGAGGCAAAGCGTTCCTTCCACCCACATTTCTGAAGTAATGAGATAACGTTGTTTAGTGATAAACAGATATTAAAACGGAACTGATGGAAACAAAGTCCACTGAAGCATATGCCAATTAATCGATACCGTACCCAATCGTTGTGGATCTAAAAGGGGACAAATACTGTTTATAAAACAGTTTCGATAAAGGTTGCTATTTTATACGCACAATCCTTATCTAGCTCTATAATGGATCTAAACAAAAGCAATATTTTCAGTCCAACTTGCAAAGAGTTAAAATACTGTAACAGTGGTGATTAAGTAAAGCTAGCATGATTGAGTAGAAATAGCAACTTATTACCAAACATTAAACTGTCTTAAGGGACTCAATGGGCCAATTTGACTCCCACTTATTGCCTTACAAGAAACCCGGTAAGAGTTCCATTCTTGGGCACATACAGAATAAGTTTCAACAATTGTGTGACAGCTGGAGAAAAGAGACACATGTTTACCACAGTGAGAATTCTATTGTACATACTTGGCAGTACTTAAAAAAAAGCTCTCAGAGAACGTTCTTATCAGAAGAGACAAAACACAAGTAAATTTGCATTGGTTGAGGTTGTACTGTAAAAAAGTCTCAAAATAATATCTGCCCTATAACTTGCTCATAGTAGTCAGAGATGCTGGCTGACATATTCTCCTGTGTTGACTTAATAAATATCACAGCAGTGAGAGTAATTCCTGTCCCAGTAGCCTCCCGAGTATAGCCAGTCTGATGCACCAATGTAGGGGTTGGGACCTTGATGGAACCACCTGTTAACAAATCACATTCAAAAATATTTAATAACTTATTGCAGCATTTGCTGATGTTAGCTGTGAAAGAGGAGTTGCATCTTGGGACTCGGACCATATATTTCATGCGTCAAAACCTTTTTTCTGATCATTCAAATTCAGAATACATTCACCACTATGCAATACACAAACATTCACACACCTTTAATAGATTTGCAGTTTTATGATTATATAACAGCACAGTATTAATTTTAGAAGAGAGTAGTATGAAAAGAATATATCCTAAAGTAGGAGTGTCCAACATGTGTCTCATTAGACAAATGTGACCCACCAAACCCCTGCCAGTTCTTTACATCTTTGTGAGCTTGTGCGCAAAGCAATTTTAACTTCATATCAGCTTTGGCCCTTTAAATTTCCCAGGTCTGAATGATTAGAAAAGGCTGCTCCATGATTGGTGGATTTGCACCAATTAGGGAGTAGTCTTTTTACACCAATCAGCTTTTACCAACCCTCTAGATGCAGGTCACTTAAGAAATTTGAGAAGAGGTGGGCAAGAGGAATGTGACTATTGTGTGTATCAGGATCGCAAAGTTTTTTTTATATAAAAGGGGGTCTTGCTTTGTGTGGGAGGGACTGTTATATATGGACGGACTTGCTGTTCATGCGTGTGCGTATGGGCTGTTCTACTTTTAACGTGTGTATGTGGGCAGTCTTACTTTTCATGTGTGTATATGGGCCGTTTTACTTATGTGTGCATGCATGGGCGGTCTTGTGTATATATGGTCGGAATTAGTTTTCATGTGTTTATTGTCAAGCATATTGGCCTTTATTCATGGGGGTTGGAATACAAGAGTAAGGAAATCTTACTACAATTGTACTGGGCTTTGGTGAGACCACACCTGGAGTAGTACGTACTGTTTTGCTCTCCTTATCAAAGAATATACTTGTCTTACAGGGGGTGCAACGAAGGTTCACTAGATTAATTCCCAGGATGGGAGGGTTGTCCTATGATGAGAGGTTGAGTAGAATGGGCCTATACTCTCTGGAGTTTAGAAGAATGAAAGGTGATCTCATTGAAACATATAAGATTCTGAGGGGTCTTAACAGGGTAGAGGCTGAGGTTGTTTCCCCTGGCTGAAGAGTCTAGAACTAGAAGACATAGTCACAGGATAAGGGGTCGGCCATTTAAGACTGAGATGAGGAGGAATTTCTTCACTCAGAGGGTGGTGAATCTTTGGAATTCTCTACCCCAGAGGGCTCTGGATGCTCGTTGAGTATATTCAAGGCTGAGATGGATAAATTTTTGGACTCTAGAGGAATCAAGGAATATGGGGATCAGGCAGGAAAGTGGAGTTGAGGTCGAAGATCAGCCATGATCTGATTGAATGGCACAGCAGGCTCGAGGGGCTGTAGGGCCCACTCCTGCTCCTATTTTTCACGTGAAGCAAGGCCGCCCATATACACATGTGCGTATATGGGAAGTCTAACCTTTCATGTGTATGTGGGTGGCCTTGCTTTTCATGTGTGTATATGGGCAGCTTGTTTTTCGTGTGTATATGGTTGTTCTTACTTTTCATGTGTTTATGGGCAGTCTTACTTTTCATGTGTGTATATATGGGTGGTCCCGCATTTTGTGTGCATGGGCAGTGTTAAAGTTCCTCAAATTTGTGTGCAATTGTTTGCAGCCCACTCGCTGGTTTTACATGTCTATATGGCCCCAGCTCCAAAAGGTTGGACATTCCTGTCCTAAGGGACTGTATGTACACACCAAAAATTTGATAGACACTTACTATTTAAGTAACAAGAAATGCTGCATTCTTCAAGTCAACTATGTACTCATGTATTGCTACTTAGCAAACTAAACATTTGATGAAAGTAAAATTTATTTTGCAAAACCACCTAATAATGAATCCATTGCAATTTTGTCTTAAAGAATGCATCATGGGAGATTTAACACAGGACTCGGAATCTAGGAATACCACTCAGACTTTCAAACTAGGGAAATGAGGCCCCCACATACAGTTAGAGAGAATGCACCCAGTAAAGGCAAACATACTCATTGCCAACTTAAAGGATTATGTACCTGGCTGCAATAAAGTCACCACTTATATTGAAGGCAGCTAGTATTCTAATAGTTACAGAAGTGGCTTCTCAGTCTGATTTTTGATAGTTTGAATTTCAGGGATGTTTAACAGCCCAAATCCAATTGCCATGATTGCTGATTCTTGGTAGATCTGTTGGTTACGGTATGTGATAAAAAAACATCCCACCTCAGAAGGAGGACTGACTGTCACAGCTGTTATGAAGCATTACTGCTGGTGTTTTTTGTTAGAGGAACATTCTGGAATCATTAGAGGCCTCATCAGCTCTGAAGTTAGCTTACTGCACCTTACTGCATTTGTTGTGCTAACAATAGTTTCCTTTTAAAAAAATCAGCATGGTAAAGGAGAGGGGTGGGCATCACTATTATTTTACTATTACTTTGTCAACAATTAAGAATTGTACATTGCAGTACTGGAAAAATGAAAATGGTTATTTTTTTCTCCCTTGTTCCTTAAAAAATATACTTCTGTTGACTTCAAAAAAAAACCTCAGTATCTCTTTCAAGTTTTACATTTAAAAAAACATGAATTGACCCTGCAAAGGTCTCATCAGTAACATTTGGGGACTGGTACAAGTTGGGAGAACTGTCCCACAGACTAGTCAAGCAACAGCATAACAGCATATCCCAACATCCCAGATTCCTCCATCACCATCCCTGGGTAGGTCCTGTCCCACCAGCGGGACAAAGCAACCAGAGATGTGGTTGTAGCGATATATGGCTAGGCGGGCTTGGACCTGGGAGTCCTCAAAATTGACTCCAGACCACATGAAGTGTCATGGCTTCAAGTCAGACAAGCCCAATGAGAGTTCCTGCTGTTCACCTACCATCATCCTCCCCACCTCAACTGATGAATCAATCTCTGCCATGCTGAACACCACTTAGAACATAAGAAATAGGAGTAGGAGTGGGCCATCCGGCCCCTCGAGCCTGCTCTTCCATTCAATCAGATCATGACTGATCTTCTACCTCAGCGACATTTTCCTGCACTATCCCCATATCCCTTGATGCCTTTAACATCTAGAAATCTATCGATCTCTGTTTTGAAGGAAGCAGCAAAGGGGCACAATGTAGTTTGGGTGGAGGGCTTCAATGACCTCCAAGTGTGGTTTGGTAGTACAACCACTGACCAAACTGGCTGAGTTCTGAACACAAGGGGGCAACCTACTTGATTTGATTTATCTTATACAGGTAGCAATTGTAGGAGGGACCACCACACAGTTCTTGTGAAGACAAAGCTTTATCTTCAAAGTGAGGAACATAGGAACAGGAGTAGGCCATCCAGCTCCTTGAGCCTGTTCTGCCATTCAATGGATCATGGCTGATTTGTATTCTAACTCCCATCCACCTGCCTTGTCTCCATATCCCTTAATACCCTTGGCTAGCAAACATCTATCTATCTCAGATTTAAAATTAATTGAGCTAGCATCTGCTGCTTTATAGATTCATAGAAAATTTACGGCACAGAAGGAGGCCATTCGGCCCATCGTGTCCACGCCAGCTGAGAAACGAGCCACCCAGCCTAATCCCACTTTCCCGCATTTGGTCCATAGCCCTGCAGGTCACGGCTCTTCAGGAGCACAGCCAGGTATTTTTTTTTAAAATGAGTTCAGGGTTTCTGCCTCTACCACCCTCTCAGGCAGTGAGTTCCAGACCCCACCACCCATTGGGTGAAAAAAAATTTCCTCATTTCCGCTCTAATCCTTCTACCAATCATTTTAAATCTATGCCCCCTGGTTATTGACTCCTCCGCTAAGGGAAATAGGTCCTTTCTATCCACTCTTTCTAGGCCCCTCATAATTTTGTACACCTCAATCAAATCACCCCTCAGCCTCCTCTGTTCCAAGGAAAACAACCCTAGCCTATCCGATCTGTCATCATAGCTAAAATTCTCCAGTCCTGACAACATCCTTGTAAATCTCCTCTGCATCCTCTCTAGTGCAATTACATCCTTCCTGTAATGTGGTGACCAGAATTGTGTGCAGTATTCAAGCTGTGGCCTAACTAGTGTTTTATACAGTTCAAGCATAACATCCCTGCTTTTATATTCTATGCCTCGGCTAATAAAGGAAAGCATTCCATATGCCTTCTTAACCACCTTATCTACTTGTTCTGCTGTCTTCAGGGATCTGTGGACATGCACTCCAAGGTCCCTCACTTCCTCTACACCTCTCAGTATCCTCCCATTTATTGTGTATTCCCTTGCCTTGTTTGTTCTCCCCAAATGCATTACCTCACACTTCTCCGGATTGAACTCCATTTGCCACTTTTCTGCCCATCTGACCAGTCCATTGATATCTTCCTGCAGTCTACAGCTTTCCTCCTCACTATCAATCACTATCTTTGTGTCATCTGCAAATTTCTTAATCAAGCCCCCTACGTTTAAGACCACATCGTTAACGTATACCACAAAAGCAAAGGACCTAGTACCGAGCCCTGCGGCACCCCACTGGAAACAGCCTTACAGTCGCAAAAAATTGCCACTTTTTTGACCAATCTGCCATGTGGGACCTAGTCAAAAGCCTTTCTAAAATTCATGTAGACTACATCAATTGTGCTACCCTCATCGATCCTCCTTCTCACCTCCTCGAAAAATTCAATCAAATTAGTCAGACACGACCTCCCCTTAACAAATCCGTGCTGACCGTCTTTGATTAGTCCGTGACAGTTTATCCTGTCTCCAGAATTGATTCCAATAATTTGCCCACCACCGAGGTTAGGCTGACTGGCCTGTAATTACTAGGTCTATCCTTCGCTCCCTTTTTAAACAATGATAAGACGTTAGCAGCCCTCCAATCCTCCGGCACTATGCCTGTTTCCAATGAAGTTTGGAAAATGATTGTTAAAGCCTCCGCTACTTCTTCCCTGGTTTCTTTTAACAGCCTGGGATACATTTCATCCAGCCCTGGTGATTTATCCACTTTCAAAGATGCTAATCCCCTCCTTTGTGGGAGATTGTTCCACACTTCTACCACCCTTTGCATGAAGAAATGTTTCCTAACTTCTCTCCTGAACAGCCTGGTTCTGATTTTAAGATTATGTCCCCCTTGTTCTAGATTCCCCCACCAGCGGAAAAACATTCGCTATCGACCTTATCAACTCCTTTCAAAATCCTAAAATCTCAATCAAATCACTTTCTCTATTCCAGGGAATACAAGCCTAGTTTATGTAATCGCTCCTCATAATCTAACCCGGGTAACATTCTGGTGAATCTGCACTGCATTCCTCCCAAGGCCAAGATATCCTTTCTAAGGTACAGTGCCTAGAACTGTACACAGTACTCCAGATGTGGTCTAACCAGGGCTTTGTAGTAAAACTTCCTCCCCTTTATATTCTAGCCCTCTAGTTATAAAGGCTAACATTTCATTAGCCTTTTTGATTATGTTTTGTACCTGACTACTACACTTTAGTCATCTGTGTACATGGACCCCTAAATCTCTTTGGACCTCCACTGTTCCTAGCTTTTCACCATTTAAAAAATACTCGGATCTATCATTTTTTGGTTCAAAATGGATGACCTCACACTTACCTGCGTAGAAATCCATCTGCCTCAGTTTTGCCCACTCACTTTGTAATTTTATGCTCCTATCTACATGACTTAACTATGCCACCAATCTTTGTGTCATTGGCAAACTTAGATATATGACTCTCTATTGTGTTAACCAAGTCATTAATAAATATAGTGAATAGTTGAGGTCCCAACACAGATCCTTGTAGGACACCACTAGTCACTTCCTTCCAATTCGAGGACATACACATTATCCCTACTCTCTGTCTTCTACCGCCTAACCAATCTCCTTACCAGTTCAATAATTCGCTTTCAATTCCATGAGCTTTCATTTTAGCTAATAGTTTCTTATGTGGAACCTAATTCAATAATGCCTTCTGGAAGTCCATATAAACTACATCCATAGACATTCCCCTGTCTACCACTTTAGTAACTTCCTCAAAAAATTCAGTTAGGTTCATTATACATGACCTAACCATTACAAATCCATGTTGATTCTCTCTAATCAGCTCAAATTTCTCCAAGTGCTCAGTCACTCTAGTCCTTAATTATAGATTCCAGTAACTTCCCCACAACAGAGGTTAGACTAACAGGTCTATAATTTCCTGGTTTCTCTCTCCCACATTTCTTAAATAATGGAGTTACATTTGCAATTTTCCAATCTAAAGGGACAATTCCTGAATCGAGAGCGCTTTTATTCTGCAGTTTTACCCGATAACAGTTTTGACCAGTTTGCTGTCATCAGTCTCTGTCTCATCCTATTAAAAGTTAGCCTTACCAAAATCTAGAATCTTAAGTGACTTACATTTCTCCTTTTCAAACCTAACATTGAATTCGATTATATTATGATCACTGTTAGAGTACCTTACAGTTAGATTAACAAGTCTGGCTCATTACTAAATCTAGTATGGCCTGCCCCCTTGTTCCAGAAAAACTATCTTCAATGCACTCAAGAAATTCACTATTTTGACAGCACCATTGCTGCAACCTCTACCATCAAGAAGCACAAGATCATGGGAACACCACTGGCTCCAAATCATCCACCATCCTGACTTGGACATATACTGCCATTCCTTCATTATTGCTGGGTTAAAACCTTCACACGGACTGCAGCAGTTCAAGGCGGCGGCTCACCACCACCTTCTCAAGGGCAATTAGGGATGGGCAATAAATGCCGGCCTTGCCAGCGACGCCGACATCCCATGAATGAATACAAAATGAATTCCTCACATACCACCACTGTGGGAGTGCCATCAGCACAACAGTGAAGGAGAAGACCCACCATCGTCTTCTCACAGCAACTAAGCACGGCCAATAAAAATGTGGCTGTCATTTTGCCCACATCCTGACGGCAATTTTTTTTTAAAAAAATTGTGTAAAATCCTCCTCCTCCCCCAACAGCTCTCCAGGTTCAGATCATTCAGTAACTGGACCCAGGAATAAAGGAACATATTGGCTTGAAGCCACTATTATAATTTCTTCTTACTCTCCCAGAATTCAATTATCAGGATTTCCCAAGCCAGCCAAAGAAGAATATATATCTGGTATTATTGCAAATATGGAATAGTGCCAAAGCAAAAAAAAAAATCAGAAATATAATTACTTAGATGGTGCAAACATGACAAATCGTCAGTCACCCTTTCCTCAGAATCTTGTATGTTTCAATGAGATCCTTTCCTTCCCCATCTAGTTTTAACTTGGGCTATTTTGGATTACTTCAACGTATTTATATCAGAACCTCCCATTCATTTCTGCGATGTGGGATCTCGGCAACGAACCCATAATTTTCAGCATTAGTACAACAAATCACCAGCCCTAACTGTAATTAGTTAAGATCGGGTGCATCTCAGGCATTTTTCACCAGGACTGCTGTTTTAATTAGTTATCTATCCACTTCTTCAAAAGGAATATGTGGCCATAGATAGGACTGAACAGAATGCTTTGAAGAACGTCTGTGACCTAGAGATAATAACCCAAGCATAATGCTGAATGGCTTTTGCAAAGCACACAGATATAGTTCTAGAGAAACTACAAATGCATGTTTCCTTGCATCATTCTATGAATTCAATCTTTCATAACAAAGAACCATCATCAATTCTACAACTAAGGGAGAACTGAGTCGGGCATTTCTGAAGAACGCCAGGGTATTGTTGACCAGCCAACCATGGTGCAGACCTGTCAATGCAGGCTAGGACTTTTGCTACTCAGCTCTAAATAACCCTGCAAGCCAATAGGTATGGTGGTCTTGGCTGGACAAGCAGCGAGAAGCTCACCAGGGTTCCGTGGAATCTGGTAACTTTTTTTTCTCCTATTTCAATACTATAATGTTAACAAGTCGTTAAAAATGAGTCCACACACGTAGAGTTTCTGTTTACTCCGCTTAACTAACTCCAGAGTGCTGGGCAAGAGTCAAGGTTTAGCAGTTCCCAAGTGTACAGGAGAGTACTGCTGAATTTAACCAGCTGAAATCACTTAGCTCGTACAAGAAACACAAAAAGTTAGCATGCAGGTACAGCAAGCAATTAGGAAAGCAAATGACATGTTGGCCTTTATTGTAAGGGGGTTGGAGAACAAGAGTAAGGAAGTCTTACTACAATTGTACAAGGCTTTGGTGAGACCACACCTGGGAATACTGTGTTCAGTTTTGGTCTCCTTATCTAAGGAAGGATATACTTGCCTTCGAGGCGGTGCAACAAAGCTTCACTAGATTGATTCCTGGAATAAGAGGGTTGTCCTATGAGTTTAGAAGAATGAGAGGTATCTCATTGAAACATAAGATTCTGAGGGGGCTTGACAGGATAGTTGCTGAGAGGTTGTTTCCCCTGGCTGGAGAGTCCAGAACTAGAGGGCATAGTTTCAGGATAAGGGCCAGACAAGTGCCAGGCAATGACCATCTCCAACGAGAGAGTCTAACCACCTCCCCTTGACATTCAATGGCATTACCATCGCCGAATCCCCCACCATTGACCAGAAACTTAACTGGACCAGCCACATAAATACTGTGACTACAAGAGCAAGTCAGAGGCTGGGTATTCTGCAGCGAGTGACTCACCTCCTGACTCTCCAAAGCCTTTCCACCATCGACAAGACACAAGTCAGGAGTGTGATGGAATACTCTCCACTTGCCTGGATGAGTGCAGCTCCAACAACACTCAAAGCTCGACACCATGCAGGAATAAGCAGCCCGCTTGATTGGCACCCCATCTACCGCCCTAAACTGAATTCCAGAGGTGAGCTGAGAGTGACTGCCCTTGACATCAAGGCAGCATTTGACCAAGTGTGGCACCAAGGAGCCCTATAAAATTGAAGTCAATGGGAATCGGGGGAAAACTCTCCAATGGCTGGAGTCATACCTAGCGCAAAGGAAGATGGTAGTGGTTGTTGGAGGCCAATCATCTCAGCCCCAGGACGTTGCTGCAGGAGTTCCTCAAGGCAGTGTCCAAGGCCCAACCATCTTCAGCTGCTTCATCAATGACCTTCCCTCCATCATAAAGTCAGAAGTGGGGATGTTCGCTGATGACTGCACAGTGTTCACTTCCATTCGCAACCCCTCAGATAATGAAGCAGTCCGAGCCCGCATGCAGCAAGACCTGGACAACATCCAGGCTTGGGCTGATAAGTGGCAAGTAACATTCGCACCAGATAAGTGCCAGGCAATGACCATCTCCAACAAGAGAGAGTCTAACCACCGCCCCTTGACATTCAACGGCATTACCATCACCGAATCCCCCACCATCAACATCCTGGGGGTCACCATTGACCAGAAACTTAACTGGACCAGCCACATAAATACTGTGGCTACGAGAGCAGGTCAGAGGCTGGGTATTCTGCGGCGAATGACTCACCTCCTGACTCCCCAAAGCCTTTCCACCATCTACAAGGCACAAGTCAGGAGTGTGATGGAATACTCTCCACTTGCTTGGATGAGTGCAGCTCCAACAACACTCAAGAAGCTCGACACCATCCAAGATAAAGCAGCCCGCTTGATTAGCACCCCATCCATCACCCTAAACATTCACTCCCTTCACCACCGGCGCACAGTGGCTACAGTGTGTACCATCCTCAGGATGCACTGCAACAACTCGCCAAGGCTTCTTCGACAGCACCTCCCAAACCCACGACCTCTACCACCTGGAAGGTCAAGAGCAGCAGGCACATGGGAACAACACCACCTGCACGTTCCCCAAGTCACACACCATCCCGACTTGGAAATATATCGCCGTTCCTTCGTCGCTGGGTCAAAATCCTGGAACTCCCTTCCTAACAGCACTGTGGGAGAACCGTCACCACACGTACTGCAGCGGTTCAAGAAGGCGGCTCACCACCACCTTCTCAAGGGCAATTAGGGATGGGCAATAAATGCCGGCCTCACCAGCGACGCCCACATCCCATGAAAGAATAAATAAAAACAGCACCTACTTGCCTCTCTACAACCCAGCTACACACAGTAGGTACTAAACCTGAATATATGATTGCATGTTCCCAAGTCCCAGAATTTCCTCATCAGCTATTCCATGGACATCTACCTTCAGTTTGGTGGAAGGACCTTTGCAAGGACAGTTTCTGACTTGTCAGCCGCTTTGATACTTGAGATGGTCAAGGCCAATGCTGCATATCAGACTTGCTCGTCGCCAACAGTAACAGCTGTTCCTCCTTTTTTGCCACAAATCCACTTCATATACGAGACATTTCTTCCATTGCATATCCAGGTGTTCTGAACAGGTGTTTGGATATGAATGTAAAAGGTATGATCAGTAAGTTCGCTGATACAAAAATTGGTAGGGTGGTAAATAGCGAGGAGGATAGCCTCAGTCTGCAGGACGATATAGATGGGTTGGTCAGATGGGCGGAACAGTGGCAAATGGAATTTAACCCGGAAAAGTGCGAGGTGATGCACTTTGGAGGGACTAACAAGGCAAGGGAATACACAATGAATGGGAGGACCCTAGGCAAGACAGAGGGTCAGAGGGATCTTGGTGTGCAAGTTCACAGATCCCTGAAGGCGGCGGAACAGGTAGATAAGGTGGTAAAGAAGGCATATGGGATACTTGCCTTTATTAGCCGAGGCATAGAATATAAGAGCAAGGAGGTTATGATGGAGCTGTATAAAACACTGGTTAGGCCACAGCTGGAGTACTGTGTGCAGTTCTGGTCGCCACACTACAGGAAGGATGTGATCGCTTTGGAGAGGGTGCAGAGGAGATTCACCAGGATGTTACCAGGGCTGGAGCGCTTCAGCTATGAAGAGAGACTGGGAAGATTGGGTTTGTTTTCCTTGGAGCAGAGGAGGCTGAGGGGGGACATGATTGAGGTGTACAAAATTATGAGGGGCACAGATAGGATGGATACTAAGGAGCTCTTTCCCTTCGTTGAGTGTTCTATAACAAGGGGACATAGATTCAAGGTAAAAGGCGGGAGGTTTAGAGGGGATTTGAGAAAGAACTTTTTCACCCAGAGGGTGGTTGGAGTCTGGAACTCACTGTCTGAAAGGGTTGTGGAGGCAGGAACCCTCACAACATTCAAGAAGCATTTGGATGAGCACTTGAAATGCCATAGCATACAAGGCTACGGACCAAATGCTGGAATATGGGATTAGAGTAGACAGGGCTGATGGCCGGCGCGGACACGATGGGCCGAAGGGCCTCTATCCGTGCTGTATAACTCTATGACTCTATGAACCACGAAGAACTGCTTAGGCTTGTCTTACACACCACAGGCTTAACCTGCATTGGGACCTTGCCACTGAAGACAAGAATGACCAAAGTTCCCTTTGCGCCCTCTCACTGTAGTCCCAAAGTACTGTAACCAGTCTAAAGTTGGTATCCATCAGAATGAAATGGGATAGTCTTTGTATCTTCAAATCAATACATCAAGATTCCTTCTTGAGCTGTACAAAAGGCATTATACCACAACTGGGGAGGCCTTATATCACACTGGTTAACCCAATATTCAACATGATGAGTCCAGTATATAAAATCTCACAGGTAAGATCACTAACAAAATATTATCTGTTTCAAAAATGCCCAGAACAGACACTCCAATACCATCTCTTATGATGCCATCCAACATCCTTCACGAAGGTACTGAATAGAGTGTGTGATAGTGCTTAACATTACCGTACTCTTGTTTTGAGAGGAATGTGTTTAGTGAGTTTCCCACATACACTGATCTTGTAAACTGGAATAAACATCACAGATTAAATTTAAGACTTGGCCATGTACTGTTATTGCTTCCAGCTTCTTCATGAGGGCCACAAGGCACGAAGTCAAAATGTTTATGAAAACTAATGAACTCAATGTATGGCCTTGTGAAATCGCCTTGTCTTCCAATAGCTTTAGAAATGGACCACCAGCATTGCAGTCCTTTGACAGTTTGTGGCCAAAACAATTTCTGTCAGCTTAACTCACAGGTGACATCGGTTTTATGTTACTGCACAATCTTCTGGAGAACAAATGTAGACTAGAATAAATGCGGTCTGTAGTCTTCAACAGAGCAACAAATGTCTCTGGGAAAGTAGCTTGCACAAATATATCCCTAAAGCGTTAATAGCAAGTAGCAATTCTTACTTTTAGACCTCGAATTTCTGTTTAAAAAAATCTGATTTTAGAATTCTACATCTGGGTACTTGTTTTGTTAATTGGAGTTTGGAAAAAATATTCACAAATTCCGAGGACAATGATGCTTTCGCAAAAATGTAATTTTAAAGAATTACTCGACGGCAGACTCAAAAGAATTTTAAGCTGTTTCTAACAACTGCAATTTCCTTAGCTGTAAAATAAATTGAAATCCATCAGATTCCCTTTGTGTTTGCAAACAGCTTGACACGAGCTCGAGGGCAGCTGGGCCTTTGAACTCTTCCATGTCTGTTTTCAGAATAGTCAAACTAATAACTCCCAAGTTCAGTGCTGATCTGAAATAATACACTGCCCTTCCAGCAGGCATTCCTTTCAATAAATGCGATGTCCTGAAATGTATTAAAAAGGCCTGTGTTCTGGAGGGGAGCATATTGTTACGTTTTATTTTGGGTTAGTGTCCAGGTCAGGAGAGGGAAAACTAGTCAACTCACTAACCTTCTAGCTTTGTACTGCAGAAACTTGTATCGAACCTTGATTAGGCCATGCTTGGAGTGCTGTGCACAGTTCTGGTCTCCATATTATAAAAAGGATATAGAGGCATTGAAGAAGGTGCAAAAAAGATTCATAAGGATGATACCAGAACTGAGGTTATACCTATCAGGTAAGATTGAACAGGATGGGGCTCTTTTCTCTAGAAGAAAGACCGAGGGATGACCCAATAGAGGTCTTTAAAATTATGAAGAGGTTTGATAGGGTAGCTGTAGAGATGATATTTCCCCTGTGGGGGAGCCCAAATATAAGAGAGTTATAAATCCAATAGGGAATTCAGGAGAAACTTCTTTACCCACAGAGTGGTGAGAATGTGGAACTTGCTACCACATGGAGTAGTTGAGGCGACTAACATAGATGCATTTAAGGGGAAGCTAGATAAACACATGAGGGAGAAAAGAATAGAAGGATATGCTGATAGGGTGAGATGAAATAGGGAGGAGGGAGGCTCATGGGGAGCATAAACACCGGCATAGACCTGTTGGGCCGAATGGCCTGTTTCTGTGATGTAATTCCTATGTAAACAAGACAGTCTTATAAGTCGGATCAGCACCTGCAGACGTCCACAAAACAGGCTGCAGGTTTTACATTTTTTGAGCCAAGAAACTGACAAATTGGCTGAGAAACACTATTGAGAACCTTCCCACGACCATTTCTTTAACTGTCACAATAATACCTAGTGAACTGTGTGCATCAAAACAAGGTTAGGTAAATCAGAGAATATTTTGAAATCTAAAATATCTCTTTAGGATAAGACAAAATGGGGATAGCATCAGTGAACTTTTTACTGTTTTCCAATAAAGGATCGGATATTGGCTTTAGTCATAATCTGTTTTAAAGAAGTGTGGCCCCTGCATTTCACCATACTGCATGTGGGTTTTGTTTTATAATTAAATGTTCCTTTCAAAGAGAAAAAATTCCATTCCAAACATTTGACACACAGAGTCAGCAAACCAACAATAAAGTATAAACAAGACAAACCTGGGACACTCTGCAAATTGGTTCCTTTGTGGGGGAAACAATAGAGAGAAGCACAGATTATTAGAATTAAATATTGGTCAAATGTCTACTAAACAGAGGCAATCAATAAAAGTGCAAACTTTTCAAATCTAGGGAAGCAGAAAGCCTTTACTTCCAGCATTAAACGTGTAAAAATCAAACCTTCTGTAGTGGGTGTTTAATTTGCAGTGAAGCACTCAGAACTGAACTCGAGTCAACTGATTGCATATTTCAGTTCCAAATTCTAGGCAGCCCATCAGACTAACGTGACACAGGGCACAGAGATATTAAAATTACATTTTCATACACAGTTTCCACTAAAGCATCCCAAATTTTTATGATAAAAGTGACATTGTTAAAACATAACAGGATGGTTTCCTGAACCAAGCCTTTTTGTTTGTAATTTTTTGTACTAATTAAAGTGACGGGAAGTTACTGCTGAGAAATGAATACATTCTTATTTTGGGCATCCAGTGCGGGCCAACATTCCAGACAATCAGGAGTTAGATGCAGAGTAAAGCTCCCTCGACTTTGTCTCAGCCTAAGTTTCAAAAGAGCATTCCTTATTCCACCAGTCATTGTTATGCTCTCGAAGCCAAATTAGGACCCACTAGGATTGGGTTAGGACTGCCCAAACTCATTTCACATGGGTCTGTGCAATGGGCAGGTGAAGGAAACATTCATCAGTGTGGTCTAAACTCAAATCAAAGTCTCAAAGGGGACTAACCCAACCTCTTGCAGGGCCTTGGGTGGGTCATTTGTTTGAAAACAAAAACAAAAACAAAAAATGTGCAAGTTGAAACTATAAATGGAGAATTTTACAAACAAGGTAACAGAATTTTTAAAGACGTCTACCTTTCTAAAAATAAATTGAATTTTGAAATATTATTTAATTTTGCATAGCAGAGCATCAGTACATTACCTATTTTTAGCTTTACAATTTCTGAATTTAAAGCAAAAATAAATGTAGTTTCGGGCTGTATCTGCTAATGGAAAGTCTGTGTATAGTTAACGAAAAAAAAAACTATTCTACATTTTGGTTTATTATTCAATATCATTAACACTAATCTAAACAAGCCAAACAGCATTTGAATTCAAACATATGAAGGAGTGACTCTCCCAATTTTAAGTTGTCAATTTTAACATCCGGTATTAAATTGTTCTGCTGTACACAAAGTTTAAATTCTTTAATTGGGGGGGGGGGCTGATGGAGAGAATACCTCAACATAACTGTCCTTTAAAACTTAAATTGTATGTCACTAAATCATACACTGAGAAAATTCAATACTAACTTGTTTTTCCAGTCATCATCAGTCTTGGCTTGTTTGCGAGCAGCTCTTTGTTTTTCTTCTAGCCGCTTCTTTTCTTCACTGGCTAAATCTACGAAAGGATCAAACAGGTTTTGTTCACCTGTACTTTTATAGTAACTAAACTGAAAATTGTAAATAGATTTTCATATCAGGTATACGTAATTACTTGCATTCATGTTTGGTATTCAACCTTTCAACAAATTTATTTTCAACATATTTCATGAACATGCCAAGCAAATAGAAAAATCGGAACAGCAATTTGCTCCTTTAAAGTTCCTGCATGGCTTAATTTGGCATTAATGACAATCACTTTTCACGAAATAAGAAAGTGTTAAAAATAGATCAATGCTCTTGTTTCCCCTAAATTAGCACCACTCTGCATGTGGATGAGCCCAACAGACCCATGCCATGAAATCACACCTGTGCTTTTTTCTCCCCCCAGACACAGGCATAGAATCATAGAATGGTTATACCACAGAAGGAAGACATTCGGCCCATCGAGCCTGTGCCAGATATTATAGCATTTGTATCTAATCTTGCACTCCACCTGAACCAAAGGCAACCAGCATGTATTAGCAGAGGAATTTCATTAATCTTAGTGTCCTCCAATTTTTCTGCGCTATTATTTTCCTTATCCTCGCACCAAATCCCGTTCACCCATCACCCCTGTGCTCGTTGACCTACATCGGTCCGGGAACGCCTCCATTTAAAAAAATTTTATCCTTGTTTTCAATCCCTCCATGACCTCGCCCCTCCCTGTCTCTGCAACCTCCTCCAACCCTACAACCCTCCGAGATCTCTGCGCTCCTCCAATTCTGGCATCTTGCACATCCCCGATTTTCATTGCTCCATTATTGACAGCTGTGCCTTCAACTGCCTAGGCCCTAAGCTCTGGAATTCCCTCCCTAAACCTATCCATCTCTCTCTCCTCCTTAAGACGCTCCTTAAAACCTACCTCTTTGACCAAGCTTTTGGTCACCTGTCCTAATATCTCGTGGTTCGATGTCAGATTTTGTCTGATCCCGCTGCTGTGAAGCGCTTTGGGACGTTTTACTACATTAAAAGGTGCTATATAAATGCAAGTTGTTGTTGCTTTACTATACATCAGATAATTCAAATAACCACTCAGTCTTAGATTTTGTGTCGACATGGCTCTGGTTGCATATGATATACATCTTTATTCCAGACAATAGTACCAGAGTGCCATCTGGCAGCCATGTAGTAGTACTGAATCAGAGAAGGATTTAACGAGCACAAATACTGAAATTGATGAAATTTATTCAACTTCTGACGCAGAGGTGGGGCCCCTCATCACAAGCTGGTTTATATGTTCATGGTACCACTTTACCAGTAGTGACATTAGTGATCCAAGAATCCTACATCTGGGACTATAGTGACGGCAATCAACATCTGTCCCAACACCAATAGGTAAATGTTCTGCTGAAACCTCATCAAGAACGAACGGACTTGCATTTATATCATGCCTTTCATGACCTCAGGACGTCTGGACATCCCAACGTGCCTTACAACCAATGAAGTACTTTTGAAGTGTAGTCACTGTTGTAAATGTAGGACATTAGGTTCTACAACATCTGGTGGTGTGGAATGTCAACAAATCTGTTCACTGGCGAGAGCACTGCCTGAAAGGTACAAAATTTGATCCTCCAACAGGATATCCTGGCAGAACTGGAGTTGATTGAGGTTCACCATCGAGCTCAGTTGATTCAATATTTGCACGACAGATTTGTTTAGTGTATGCCAAGAGAAGCCAGTCATTTGATTAGTTATGTGTAACTGGTGTGCAGGTGAGTAACTGGCACCAAGACCAATTTTGTGAAGTATTGGCGCAAGAGACTGAACAACACTACTTTTCACTAATACACTCTTATTTACATTGCAGTACTGTCTCCAGATGGGATTTCATTCCCTACCTCAAGCAGCAATATACTAGTGCCAAAAGTAAATGGCTGTTGCGGTCATCAATTGCCATTTGAGCCAACTATTTTGTTATGATCAGATGGGCTGAGCTCCCAGCAGGACAGACCATCAATGCAATTTTTAAATTGCTGGACCACGTGGATTTTACCCTGGAAATCGGTATAGCTGTAGAACCTAAACCCAACAGATCAGTAATTAAGATGGTCAATATTGGCATGGAGTCATGATAGAGGCAAGGCCAGAGAAAAGAGAGTTGAGTTTGATTGTGAATTTGGGTTGGGGAGCAGTTTTTTCTCCCCCCAAGAATCTATGAACGGGAGACCTGGGAAGCCGGCAGACGCTGGTGTACAAATTATCTCAATCTTAAAAGCTTGAAGAAATCCACAAGCTCTTTTCACTTGCAGTCGGAAGTGTGGGTGAAGGAGGCCAGGGAGAAGTGGGTCAGGAAAGGGACTTAAGGAGGGAGTTCATCATGGACAGAAGGAGCTGTGGCATCTCATTGAACTCCAGGATAATCTTGGACTAATAGGAAGATTTGGCTGAGGAACAGGAAGTATAGTGGGACTCAATATGGTTGAGCTAGATCTGGCAATGATTGACTAGATTAGTTACGTGCCAGTTGTGCTCAAGTTTGCAGCTCTTTGACTCAAGGGTGAAAAGATGGGAACAGTACCAGGTGAGGGCAGGGGTGCGAGATGGCAAGTCATTTGGTGGTGGTTGAAAATACAAGCATGGGAGCAACTGAGAAGGCCAATATCAGCATGGAGCCATGGTGGATGCAGGGTCAAAGAGAGTGTTGTTAGTTTTAGTGTGAATGTGAGAGAATTTGGGTTGGGCAGCAGAGTTTTTTCCAGGGGTATGTGTGAGGGTAGAAGAGTTCAAGGAGGGTATGGGGAAATGGGATCCTGGTACTGTTCCCATCTTTTCACCCTTGAGTCAAAGAGCTGCAAACTTGAGCACAACTGGCACGTAACTAATCTAGTCAATCATTGCCAGATCTCGCTCAACCATATTGAGTCCCACTATACTTCCTGTTCCTCAGCCAAATCTTCCTATTAGTCCAAGATTATCCTGGAGTGCAATGAGATGCCACAGCTCCTTCTGTCCATGATAAACTCCCTCCTTAAGTCCCTTCCCTGACCCACTTCTCCCTGGCCTCCTTCACCCACACTTCCGACTGCAAGTGAAAAGAGCTTGTGGATTTCTTCAAGCTTTTAAGATTGAGATAATTTGTACACCAGCGTCTGCCGGCTTCCCAGGTCTCCCGTTCATAGATTCTTGGGGGGAGATCTCAAGACTTCAGATGTGGAGGGGCCTCATGAGACCTTCAATCACCTTCGGCAATTCTCCTACCTCCTATTCGGAGTCCGTTCACTGGGGGAATGGGGGCGGGCGGTGGGTGAGCATCTTGGGGAGGTTTTTGCAACATTAAATGTGCTATACAAGTGAAAATTTGTTTTCAAATGCATTGTAATTATCAGCGTTACTGCAGACACTCAAATTTCACTGAAAGAAATCCCTGTAGATTATGCTGCCACTTCCACTCATGGTATGCAGAAGATAATGAAAACGCCAAAGAAAAAATTTTGTTCCATTTTCCCATCCAAGTATTATACAACATTATTAATATTTGATCATACCTATATCTCCATTTTCCATTGCTTTAATGTCAGGTCGCAATCGACAGTCAGTAGGTGCAATAACACCCTCCATTTCTTTATCGAGTTCATTCAGTGACATGGTAAAGTTGGTGAAATTGTACATCTGGAAAATATTCCAAAAACATTCTACAAAAATAATTAGGCACAGGATGAAACGCTATAGGATGAAAAACATTGACATTTAACACATGGGCCCTACAGGGTTGAGGCTATGTGGAAGAAAGAGCCCTCAGCGAGAAGAAAGAGATTTTAGTTGAAAGTGCAGAACTAAACAGTTGCTAGTATGTAATTCGTCTTTAGTATTACAAAGGCAGCAATCACATGCATTAACAAAACTCCATTTGGAGAAATAAACTGTAATCCTAATCATATCCAAGGAAAGTAAGAGACCAACCTGTACGGAGTTTGGTGGTCTAGGTGGTATCTTCCACAGCAGATGACTTCCTGGTATAACCTGGACACTTTCGGAGGTATCTGGCAGTGGCATATCATCTAGGTCCGCTTTCTCTGAAGCTACTGACTAGCATAGTCATGCCATAAAAGATGCATGTTATTATCCACTGAATGAAACCAGGAAAATGTCACCAATAATACATTTAGAATCATAGAAAGGTTACAGCACAGAAGGAGGCCATTTGGCCCATCAAGTCCACGCCGGCTCTCTGCAAGAGCAATCCAGATAGTCCCACTCCCCCGCCCTTTCCCCGTAGCCCTGCAAGTCTTTTCCTTTCAAATACTTATCCAGTTTCCTTTTGAAGGCCATGATTGAATCTGCCTCCATCACCCCCTCGGGCAGTGCATTCCAGATCCTAACCACTTGCTGTGTAAAAAAGTTTTTCCTCATGTCACCTTTGGTTCTTTTGCCAATCACCTTAAATCTATGTCCTCTGGTTCTTGACCCTTCCGCCAATGGGAACAGTTTCTCTCTATCTACTCTGTCTAGACCCTTCATGATTTTGAGTACCTCTATCAAATCTCCTCACAACCGTCTCTGTTCCAAGGAGAACAACCCCAGCTTCTCCAGTCTATCCACATAACTGAACTCCCTCGTCCCTGGAATCATTCTAGTAAATCTCTTCTGCACCCTTTCTAAGGCCTTCACATCTTTCCTAAAGTGCAGTGCCCAGAACTGGACACAATATTCCAGTTATGGCCAAACCAATGTTTTGTAAAGGTTCATCATGACTTCCATACTTTTGTACTCTATGCCTCTATTTATAAAGCCCAGGATCCTGTATGCATTTTTAAACGCTTTCTCAACCTGCCCTGCCACCTTCAACAATTTGTGCACATATACCCCCAGATCTTTCTGTTCCTGTACCCCTTTTAGAGTTGTGCCCTCTAGTTTATATTGCCTCTCCTTGTTCTTCCTACCGAAATGTATCACTTCGCATTTTTCTGTGTTAAATTTCATCTGCCATGTGTCCGCCCATTTAGTATGGAAAAATCATCTTTTAAGTATACCATTTCTGATGAACAGTTACACTTCACGTACCATGGGTAAAGGAAAGATAATGGGACTGGGAAGAGGAGATGGATGCCTGTCCCTTTAAGTTATTTCTGAGAAAACCGACACAATCTTCCCTCACTGCATCTTCAGAATTACTTCAACCTCAATGTCTTGACCTCAGGAGAGCAGGAAGGGTATCTTAACACTGAAGTTTAGTGAAGAGTGTATCAAGAAATAACAGAAAAAAATTAGGAAAGCTTTCCAGTTATGCTGGGGTAAATTCTTTATCGTGACTTGTGAACTAACTTCTATTTTCCCCTCATTCTTCAGCCTCCATTGTACAAGGAGAAAGCAGATCCACTTACAACACCCACAATTTAAGAAAGTTGTTTCTGATAATTTCCCCCATTTTTAGTGTACAATACATTCTGCTTAATTGCACCATTAGATAGTTTCTATTTGCTGACACACCAATTATGCGCTTTGACAAAGGCTAATTAAACTAAAATAAATAGGAAACCAGAGTAGAATGTGGGACTGGATAAGGAATCAGATAAAGAAAGGCATGTCGTCAAATCAGAGGGGATGGGTGGGTGCTGAATGGAGTACATCAGTAAGTGCTCGAATCATGCTATTTTTTAATCTTCATAAATGAGCTGAATATAGAAACAAATTGAAAGGCTGTTACATTTGCAGACAGACTAAAATAGGGAATGCAGTACTGACGGAGGATGCATTTAAGGTTTTTCGGAAGGATTTAGATCTGCCATGCAATTGAGGAGACAAACGGCAAATAAAATTTAACATTGGCAAATATATTGCATATTGGGATATGGAAGGAGCAACACGGGTATACGATGAAACAGAATTAGCACGGGGATACTTTGAAAGGGACTTAGGAATTACAGTTTGCTCGTCACTTTCACTGCTGAGACGATGTGGAGAAGCAATTAAAAAGCAAACAGAATATTGGGATGCATAACCACAACAGTGGAGTTTAAATATGTGTAGTCACTGTTGTAATGTGGGAAATGTAATGTTGTAACTCTGCTGCCCGTATCCTAACTCGCACTGTTCACCCATCACCCCAGTGCTCACTGACCTACATTGGCTCCCAGTCCGGGAACGACTCGATTTTAAAATTCTCATCCTCGTTTTCAAATCCCTCCATGGCCTCGCCCCTCCCTATCTCTGTATCCTCCTCCAGCCCTACAACCCTCTGATATCTCTGCGTTCCTTCAACTCTTGCCTCTTGCGCATCCCCGATTTTAATCGCTCCACCATTGGCGGCCGTGCCTTCAGCTGCCTGGGCCCTAATCTCTGGAATGCCCTCCCTAAACCTCTCCGCTTCTCTACCTCTCTCTCCTCTTTTAAGACACTCCCTTAAAACCTACCTCTTCGACCAAGCTTTTGGTCACCTGTCCTAATATCTCACGTGGTTCAGTGTCAAATTTTGTTTGAAAATCGCTCCTGTGAAGCACCTTGGGGCGTTTTACTCCATTACAGGTGCTGTATGAATGCAAGTTGTTGTTGTTTATAATGCAATGTTCAGACTTTTGACTTAGAATGCCGTATGCGATTCTGGGCTTCATGCTTCAAAAGGGACAGACATGAATTAGAAAAGGTGCAGAGAAGGCAACAAGATTATCCCAAGGGGAGAGGGGATTATAGAATCATACAATGATACAGGAGGCGGCCATTTGGCACTGCCCTTTCCCCACAGCCCTGCACATTTTTCCCTTTCAACTATTCATCCAATTCCCTTTTGAAAGTTCTTATTGAATCCGCTTCCTCAGGCAGCGCATTCCAGATCATAACTCGATGAGTAATAAGGAAAATTTAGGAAAGCTCCAGCTCCATTACTAGAGAGATGGTTAGTTCAGGGATGACCTTTAACAACTTGTATTTATATAGCACCTTTAATGCAGAAAAATGTCCCATGGTGCATCACAGGAAACACATGGACGCCAAGGCAAAGGAGGAGAGATTAGGAGGGCTGACCAAAAGTTTGGTCAGAGATGGGTTTTAGGGAGGATATTAAAGGAGGAGAAGGAGATGGAGAGGAAGAGGAGCTTACGGAGGGAGTTCTACATTATGTGGACAGACTGGAGAAGCTGGGGTTGTTCTCCTTGGAACAGAGAAGGTTGAGAGGAGATTTAATAGAGGTATTCAAAATCATGAAGGGTCTAGACAGAGTATATAGAGAGAAACTGTTCCCATTTAGGGGAGAGATAATTTCAGAGGGATGAGAACCGATCTGGCCCGGGTAAATTGGAATTGAAGATTGGTATGCACATTCCCATGAGGCAGAAACGTAGGGCAACTAAAGCCAGAGCTCCCTGGATGACAAGAGATAGAGAGTAAGCTGAAGTGGAAAAAGGGGTGTATGACAGATGTCAGGTTGATAACACAAGTGAGAACCAGGCAGAATATAGAAAGTTCAGAGGGGAAGTGAAAAAGGAAATAAGAGGGGCAAAGAGAGAGTATGAGAATAGACTGGCAGCAACATAAAAGGGAATCCAAAAGTCTTCCATAGGCATGTAAACAGTAAACGGGTGGTAAGAGGGGTGGGGCCGATTAGGGACCAAAAAGGAGATCTACTCTTGGAGGCAGAGGACATGGCCGAGGTACTAATGAGTACTTTGCATCTGTCTTTACCAAGGAAGAAGATGCTGCCAGAGTCTCTGTAAAGGAAGATGTAGTTGACACACTGGATGGGCTAAAAATTGACAAAGAAGAGGTACTTGAAAGGCTAGCTGTACTTAAAGTAGATAATTCACCAGGTCCGAATGGGATGCATCCTAGGTTGCTGAGGGAAGTAAGGGTGGAAATTGAGGAGGTATTGGCCGTAATCTTTCAAACATCCTTAGATACAGGGATGGTGCCTGAGGACTAGAGAATTGCAAATGTTACACCCTTGTTCAAAAAAGGGTGTAAGGATAAACCCAGCAACTACAGGCCAGTCAGTTTAACCTCAGTGGTGGGGAATCTTTTAGAAACGATAATCCGGGACAGAATTAACAGTCACTTGGACAAGTGTGGATTGATTAGGGAAAGCCAGCATGGATTTGTTAAAGGCAAATCATGTTTAACTAACCTGATAGAGTTTTTTGATGAGGTAACAGAGAGGGCAGATGAGGGCAATGCAGTTGATGTGATGTAAATGGACTTTCAAAAGGTATTTGATAAAGTGCCACATAGTAGGCATGTCATCAAGATTTCGGCCCATGGAATAAAAGGGGCAGTAGCAACATGGATACAGGATTGGCTAAGTATCAAGAAACAGAGAGTAGTGGTGAACGGTTGTTTGTCGGACTGCAGGGAGGTGTAAGGTGGTGTTCCCTAGGAGTCGGTGCTGGGACCACTGCTTTTATTTATATACATTGATGACTTGGACTTGGGTGAACAGGGCACAACTGCAAAACTTGCAGATGACACGAAACGTGGAAGGGTGGTGAACAGTGAGGAGGACAGTGACAGACTTCAAGAGGATAGAGACAGGCTGTGGGCATGGGCGGACACACGGCAGATGAAATTTGAAGCAGAAAAATGCGGGGTGATGCATTTTGGTAGGAAGAATGAGGAGAGGCAATATAAACTAGAGGGCACAACTCTAAAAGGGGTGCAGGAACAGAAAGATCTGGGGGTATACGTGCACAAATCGTCGAAGGTGGCAGGGCAGGTTGAGAAAGCAGTTAAAAAAGTTGTTAGAGGGTATTCTGAAAGACAGGATCTACAGGCATTTGGAGAGGCAGGGACAGATTAGGAACAGTCAGCATGGTTTTGTGAGTGGAAAATCATGTCTCACGAATTTGATTGAGTTTTTTGAAGGGGTAACCAAGAAGATAGATGAGGGCTGTGCAGTAGACGTGGTCTACATGGACTTCAGCAAAGCCTTTGACAAGGTACCGCATGGTAGGTTGTTACATAAGGTTAAATCTCACGGGATCCAAGGTGAGGTAGCCAATTGGATACAAAATTGGATTGACGACAGAAGACAGAGGGTTGTTTTTCAAACTGGAGGCCTGTGACCAGCGGTGTGCCTCAGGGATCGGTGCTGGGTCCGCTGTTATTTGTTATTTATATTAATGATTTGGATGAGAATTTAGGAGGCATGGTTAGTAAGTTTGCAGATGACACCAAGATTGGTGGCATTGTGGACAGTGAAGAAGGTTATCTAGGATTGCAACGGGATCTTGATAAATTGGGCCAGTGGGCCGATGAATGGCAGATGGAGTTTAATTTAGATAAATGTGAGATGATGCATTTTGGTAGATCGAATCGGGCCAGGACCTACTCCGTTAATGGTAGGGCGTTGGGGAGAGTTATAGAACAAAGAGATCTAGGAGTACAGGTTCATAGCTCCTTGAAAGTGGAGTCACAGGTGGACAGGGTGGTGAAGAAGGCATTCAGCATGCTTGGTTTCATTGGTCAGAACATTGAATACAGGAGTTGGGATGTCTTGTTGAAGTTGTACAAGACATTAGTACGGCCACACTTGGAATATTGTGTACAGTTCTGGTCACCCTATTATAGAAAGGATATTATTAAACTAGAAAGAGTGCAGAAAAGATTTACTAGGATGCTACCGGGACTTGATGGTTTGACTTATAGGGAGAGGTTGGATAGACTGAGACTTTTTTCCCTGGAGAGTAGGAGGTTAAGGGGTGATCTTATAGAAGTCTATAAAATAATGAGGGGCATAGATAAGGTAGATAGTCAAAATCTTTTCCCAAAGGTAGGGGAGTCTATAACGAGGGGGCATAGATTTAAGGTGAGAGGGGAGAGATACAAAAGGGTCCAGAGGGGCAATTTTTTCACTCAAAGGGTGGTGAGTGTCTGGAACGAGCTGCCAGAGGCAGTAGTAGAGGCGGGTACAATTTTGTCTTTAAAAAGCATTTGGACAGTTACATGGGTAAGATGGGTATAGAGAGATATGGGTCAAATGCAGGCAATTGGAACTCGCTTAGTGGTATAAACTGGGCGACATGGACATGTTGGGCCGAAGGGCCTGTTTCCATGTTGTAAACGTCTATGATTCTATAAGCTTACGGGATCCTGGGCTTTATAAATAAAGGCATAGAGTACAAAAGTAAGGAAGTCATGATGAACCTTTATAAAACACTGGTTCAGCTGCAGCTGGAGTATTGTGTCCAGTTCTGAGCACTGCACTTTAGGAAAGATGTGAAGGCCTTAGAGAGGGTGCAGAAGAGATTTACTAGAATGATTCCAGGGATGAGGGACTTCAGTTACGTGGATAGACTGGAGAAGCTGGGGTTGTTCTCCTTGGAACAGAGACAGTTGCGAGGAGATTTGATAGAGGTATTCAAAATCATGAAGGGTCTGGACAGAGTAGATAGAGAGAAACTGTTCCCATTGGTGGAAGAGTCAAGAACCAGAGAGCATAGATTTAAGGAGATTGACAAAAGAACCAAAGGTGACATGAGGAAAAACTTTTACACAGTAAGTGGTTAGGATCTGGAATGCACTGCCTGAGGGGGTGGTGGAGGTCTTCAAAAGGGAACTGGATAAGTACTTGAAAGGAAAAAATTTGCAGGACTACAAGGATAAGGCGGGGTAGTGGAACTAGCTGGATTGCTCTTGCATAGAACCGGCATGGATTCGATGGACCGAATGGCCTCCTTCTGTGCTGTAACCTTTCCATGATTCTATGGGCCTAGAAGGCTGAAGGCATGGACCCTAATGATGGGGCAAAAGGAGGGCGGGGGGGGGGGGCTTGGACAAGAGGTCAGAGTCAGATGAATGGAGACTTTGGGGGAAGGGGAGGTTTGCAGAGCTGTCGAGCTACAGTGATAGCGAGGAACAAGGACATAAAGGGATATACACCCAAAAATAGAATTTTAAATTCAGTCGCTGGGGGACCAGAACCCAATGTAAGACAGCGAGGATGGGCTGTTGGGCAATCAAGTAAGGACCCAATTGGTTCATTTATTGCACAGATCTGCACTACAGCTACAGATGTTTCAGAGACTGACAAAAGAATAACATTAACCAATCAGCCAAACCTTTGGAACGGTACGATTTAAAATAATTCTGTGCGTACCGATTTGCTCAGCTTCTTCTCTTCTGTATTTTTCTTGTCATTTTTTTTGTAAGCATCAAATGTATTGGGATCAATCGCCCACAGACACTCTGTCCATTTTCCATATATCGCACAGAGCTTCTTCTTACTGTGATAGACCACAGAAAAGTAGGTTATTAATTCCTCACTTCCATATAATACCTTTAATTTATCTCGACAAAGGGTAGAGCTCACTCTGGACGAGCATAGAAACGTACAATAAAGGAGAGGAAAAGACTAGCTGGTCCATCAATCTTGTCCCATCAAGATATGTTCCAACTACACATAGCATTAAAACCATCTCATCCCATCCCACCGCCATACAATGTCCTGGGAGAGGCAAAGAGAAAAAATCTTGAGAAAATTTAGGGAAAAATACTTTGGGAAATTCCTTTCCAACTCCCGCAAGCAATCAATGCATAGCTAGCAGTGCATATATTTGGGGATTATTACATGAATGCACTGAAATGATATTTTATGTACAAGGGGAAAACTACAGGGATACTAATGTCAGTGCCATGCAAACTGTTCCTTTTATTCAAATGATCTCTCAAATCAAACAGCAGTAAAGCTATGTTACAGGCCTGAATTCTTCCTTGAATAAGCCCAAAGCTACCCTCCGTGCCTCTCTTGGCATTCTCTGAATGACATCCTCTGTGACTGTGAAGCGTTATCCCTTCTCGTCTTCTCTGCGACCGCTGACACGGCCGACCGACCACTCCATCCTCTTCCGTTGTCCAGCTCAGTGTGATTGCCCTCACTGGGTTTTACTCATATGTACCCAATCGTAGCAAGGGTATCTTCAGCAATGGCTTCTCTTCCTGCGATCACACAATTACCTCCCGAGTTCTCCAAGAATCTATCATCGGCCCCCTCCTCTTCCACTTGCTGCCCCTTTGACGGCAGACGGGGGTCTGCTTCCACACGTAAGCTGACGGCGCTCAGCTCTACCTCGCCACTGTGTCTCTTAATCCCGGACTGCTTGGCTGACATCCAGTCCTAGATAAGCCATAATTTCCTCCAGCTGAACATTGAGGAAAATCGAAGCCATCCGTCTACTTGCCACCAATTCCTTCACCCACCCACCCCCTCGGCCGGCGACTTAGGCTAAACCATGCTGTTCGCAACCTCAGCATCCTACTCAACCCCAAGCTAAGTGGGACAAGCTTTCGGAGGCTTGTCATTTTTTTTGTAAGCATCAAATGTATTGGGATCAATCGCCCACAGACACTCTGTCCACCTCACGAAGGAGGAAGCCTCCGAAAGCTTGTGGAATTTAAAATAAATTTGTTGGACTATAACTTGGTGTTGTAAAATTGTTTACAATTGTCAACCCCAGTCCATCACCGGCATTTCCACATTCAGACAAGTAGGAATGGAACCAGGCAAGGCCAGCTCCAACGAGCGAGACAGCAGAGGAGGATGGCATGGTTAACCATATCAATCACACTGGAGAAGTTGAGGAATCACAAAGGGAAAACACAGTATGATCACAGTACAGAGGTCGTCACTTACGACTTTGGCAATGGCAGTCTCAGCATTGTGAGCAGGGTGGAAGCTGCTCACAATGCTGAGGGAATTCAAAGGGAATTTTGAGAGTGATGGGCATGGGGTTGGGAGTGATGACATTTTTGAAGACCTTAGAGTGGAAAGAAGGGTCAGGGATGGAGCAGTAATTTGAGAGGACAGGTACGGCAAAAGTGGGCTTTTTAGGGAGGGAGTGGTGAGCCTGATGAGAATAGTTTCGCAAGGAAGGAGGACAATGCCTGAGCAAAGGGAGCCGTTAACAATGTGCCAGCAAGGGACCAAGCATGATGTTGAGTTGTCAGGATTTGAGTGAGATGGGGGATTAATGGGGGAGGTGACCTGGGGATGGAGATGGAAGAGAAACCATATTGTGATGGGGATAAGAAGTAGAGTGGGTGGGAGTGGAAGGGCAGTTCCATTGGTGCGCTCAGTCTTGCAGATAGAAGAAACCCATAAACTCTTCACATTTTATACTGGAGGTGAGGGAGGAGGCAGCTAATGATGGAAAAATGGAGCCTTTGGTTGTTCTTGCCTTCCATGATGGGCCAGGAATAGGAAGGGGGGGGGGGAATCATATTGGTGGCGAGAACTATACTACAGCTGGTCCTGATGGGCACGAGCTAAGAAGCTCAGGCAAACTTAACACTTCAACATCATGTTTGGTGGAAATGCAGCAAAGACAGTTGAATCCATTGGTTATAGTAAAGGTATAGTCGTATTTGGACAGTGCTGAAAACTTTCAGCAGTATTCAAGGTGGATATTAGGTATGCCTGAAGATCTTCGCACTGATGGGTACTGTGCCTTGATTGATGCCTTGATTAAGTAGTGCAATGGCAGTGCCCATTGTATTGGGCAGCGCCTTAAAAAAATATTGCACGATTGTTATTGCGCTGTCCAATGCCTATTCAGCATCAAGTCTGGATGAGGCAGAACTTTTTCCAGCACAACATTAACTCGGCCAAAGCCACCCTGTTCAGCTCCGACCAGAAACTTTTCACCTTAGTCCTCGATTCCACCCCACTCCTCACTTAGGCCAAACCAGATGATCTGCATCCCTGACATCCTGTTCAACTCTCTGCTGAGTTCAAATCAAACATCTACGCCATTACTTAAACTGTATTTCGAATCTCCCTCCCTACCTCAAACATACCACTGCAGAAACCTTCATCCATGTCTTTTGTTACCACCAGGTTTGACTTCTTTAATGCTCCCTTCTCTGGCCTCCCCAGCTCTAACATAAACAAACACCAATGTTTTCATCCTGTCCTTTACTGAGTCGCTCACCTATCGTCTCTGTGTTCGCTGACTTCCATTTGTTTCCCATCCGCAGCACACTGATTTCAAAATCCTCATTCTCAATTACAAATCCCTTCATGGTCTTGCACCGCCAACAACCTCCTTCAGCCATATATAGCCCAGCTCAAACCCTTCTCTCCACTAACTCTGGTCTATGTGCATTCGTACCAGCATATTTTACTTCCCATTTCTTTTGTAACTCAAAAAAGGCAACTTGCATAATTACATTAAAATCATTACAACTACAGCTAAAGTGATAATAAAAGAAGCTAGTCATACAAAAACTACATCATTCTGCTGCCTCATTTTTAGGATCGTTATGAAATCAGCACCGTTTTATAGCATCAGTGAGATGTTTTAGATGACATGGCACCAATGTCAAGCTTAAAGTATAATTGCAGCATTAAGGGCAAAGGATTACATTTAAACACAATTGGTGGAAAGAATAAGCTTACCTTTTGTCCTGAATATAGCCTTCAACTTTGTGCAATTCTTTACCAAAAAGGCCACATGGCTTAAAGTTCAGAATGCATTTCTCCCCAGTTCTGTGGACAGATGAGCTTAATTAATACATTATGAATTTTCAAAATTAAAGATTATTTAGAACGTCATATGTACCCCCTTACTTGTGATTAGTTATTTCAACATTTCCATACTGCTCAATCCAAAGCTGGCCAACTATAATGTTATGGACACAGCAAGTTGGATTTGACCAAGTGTAAGCTTCATTGTGCCTGCAAATAAAATAAACAAAATTATACATCTTATGGCATTTTCAATACTTGGGCAGTTAACAGGAAAATAAATTGCAAATGCTAAAAATAAAATATTAATCTAAAATGCTGAAAGTACACAGCAGTTTCATCAACGTCTGAAGAGACAAGAGACAGGTTGCTTTGGGTAGATGTTAACCTGTCTTCTTCAAATTACCAGCAGTTTCTGTTTTATTTCTAAATACTCTGACCTTTCATTACATGTCCCAATTTAGCATGTTTTTTTTTAAATGTGTTTATGCTCATTAACAGGAGAGATGTGGTATTACAGGAAAGATGTGATTGCACTAGAGAGGGTACAGAGGTGATTTACGAGGATGTTGCCAGGGCCGGAGAATTTTAGCTATGAAAAAAGATTGGATAGGCTGGAATTGTTTTCTTTGGAACAAAGGAGGCTGAGGGGAGATTTAATTGAGGTATATAAAATTCATGAGGGGACTAGCTGGATTGCTCTTGCATAGAGCCGGCACGGACTTCGGATGCTGGAAAACTCGCCAAGGCTTCTTCGACAGCACCTCCCAAACCTGCGACCTCTACCGCCTAGAAGGACAAGGGCAGCAGGCACATGGGAACACCACCACCTACACGTTCCCCTCCAAGTCACACACCATCCCGACTTGGAAACATATCGTCATTCCTTCATCGTCGCTGGGTCAAAATCATGGAACTCCCTTCCTAACAGCACTGTGGGAGAACCTTCACCACATGGACTGCAGCGGTTCAAGGCGGCAGCTCACCACCACCTTCTCAAGGGCAATAAATGGGCCTTGCCAGCGACGCCCACATCCCATGAACGAATATAAAAAAAGTGGATAGAGAGGATCTATTTCCCTTAGCAGAGGGGTCAGTGACCAGGTTGCATAGATTTAAAGTAATTGGTAGAAGGATTAGAGGGGAAGTGAGGAGAATTTTTTTCACCCAGAGGGTGGTGGGGGTCTGGAGTTCACTGTCTGAAAGGGTGGAAGAGGCAGAAACCCTCAACTCATTTAAAAGGTACTTGGATGTACACTTGAAGTGCCGTAACCTACAGGGCTACGGACCAAGTGCTGGAAAGTGGGATTAAGCTGGCTAGCTCTTTTTCGGCTGGCACCGACACGATAGGCCGAATGGCCTCCTTCTGTGCCGTAATTTTCTATGATTCTATGATTAAGATGAGGGAGGTTACTGCTGAGAAATGGAACATTTTGACACCCAGTATCTGCACTGCCAGATTCGGCACATCATGGCCAAATACAGAGTAAAGCTCCTGGTACTCTGCACTATCAATGTGTCGCAGCTCAGCTTCTGAGGTTTTCCTTGATTCTGGATTATTTGAGTGAAATCCTCAATTTACTCCATCAAATTACCCACAGTTTTGTACTGTAGACTAAAAAAGGGAGCGAGATAGCCTGAATTTATTTCATTTAAGAGTCCTCTCAACCATCAGAGAGGATGTCTCCTGCCAATTAATGTGATGTGAATTCAAAGCCAGGTCTTGCAGCGGGACGCAGTGTGCTGATCCAATGCACAATCTGGTACTTGATACTATAGTTTTTTCACATCGTTTAAAAATCTTTTTAAAAATGGAACCAATGACAAATTATCTCATATTCGGTGATAAGGAAGCATATGGTTATTTCCCAAATGCAGATCATTCAACAGACTTAGTGATTGCACAGACCTAATAGGGCATCATTCTGGGGCAAAGAGCAGGGAGATCTATAGTTAAAAAAAAGTTGTGTGTCTGTATAACTGAATCATAGAATGGTAACAGCATAGAAGGAGGCCATTCGGCCCTTCGAGTCCGTGCCGGCTCTATGCAAGAGCAATCCAGCTAGTCCCAATCCCCCGCTGTATCCGCGCAGCCCTGCAAATTTTTTCCTTTGTACTGAATGTAGTGTTCCTCTTGGCTTTCCGATAAGTATGTGTTAAAGGTGTGGTTTTATCTGTCACATACTTAACAAGGGTACGGAGGAGATTTACCACAATGGCACCAGATGAGGGCCTTCATTTATGTGGAGACACGAGAGAGGCTGGGATTATTCTGCTTAGAGCAGAAAAGGTTACGGGGAGATTTAATAGGCGTTCAAAATTCTATGGGTTTTTTGATAGATGTGGAGAAACTGTTTCCACTGGCAGGAGGGTTGGTAACCAGAGGACACAGATTTAAGCTTATGGTCAAAAAAGCCAGGGGGAGATGAGTTTTTTTTAAACTCAGTGAATTGTTCTTTTCAGACAGTGCATGTCAAATCATGTGGTGGGAGCAGATCCAATTGTAACATTCAAAAGGGAATTGGATAAATACTTTAAAAGGAAAATTTGCAGGGCTATGGGGAAAGAGCAGGGGAGTGGGACTAATTGATAGCTTTTTCAGAGAGCTGGCACATGGCCTCTGGTGCTGTATGATTCTATGGCTAACCAGATCCCAGAACTATAACAAAAATAAAACAGCCATTATCATCTGATTATCAGACTCACCATCTTTGCTGGCAGTGAGTACATTCAGTATCCACCCTCACCCAACTCATTTCTTATGTTCTTATGTTCTTATGTAACTCTTCAGCCTCCCCACTTCCTCCCAACTCAACAATTGTGTTTCTTGCACTCTCAGCCAACACTGCAGCAGGTCTCATCAACCACGAGTAATGCCACACGAGATACATGTGAGTGATATCAAGGCATTGCCTGGGCTCAAGCGATTGGTTGTAACCTGCTCAAACTCATCGGAATCTTTGAATGAAACCGCTATCTTGTAATAACACTTCTGCTTAGAAACTCAAGATTTGCAACTGACAATGAAGCTTTATGTTAGTTCAATTTCAACATTCTTAACAAGTTTCTCTTAAAACAAACTATCAAATGTTCTTGATCACTGTTTACAAATAATACAACCAAAATAATCAGTATGTCTGGAGAACAATTATCGACTTCAGTGGTTTCCATAGCAGCTAATGAAACTGCATATTTAATTTAAAGCAGGTTGGTGCCTGAGAAAGTCTGAAGCTGTTACTGCACTTACTTGAAAAGTTCTAGTGTTATAATTCCTTTTGGCTCTGCTTCCACACTCTTCCCCCAAAATTTGAGTTTGGGATATATTGATCCATGGAAAACAAAGTTTTGAACGAGTCCTTCAGCATGGAATGCACTGATTGGAGGATGGTGGCTAACTTGCTCCGATATAAGCTTGAATCCTAGATCCTGCCTGTGAATAAACAGGTTGTTCACTATCTTAACCTACTAATCAATGAAAGGTACAAGCAGAACTCCCTCAGAAAGGTACAAGCAGAACTAACACTAACCTTATGCAACGGAATTTAGTGTCACACACTCCAATTTTAGTCTTAGTGTTCACATTTGCTGTGGACTATACAGTACTTTGCGCAAAATGTAGGGTTCAAGATGCTGTGCATGGTTTGGTGAGGTTGATGTCTGCCATTTTCTGACGAAGCAAGTTCTTGGCCTCAGCCGTACTGTCAAAGGGACATGCCAAATGCACACCTCACAGGCAAGGGGAAAACTAAGCAGCTCATTTGAACCTCATTCATACACCTCTTAGCCTTTCTTCATAGTAATGCCCAATTACACTGCATGGAACTGGCTGTAAAGAAGGCAGACTTATATTTAAGTCAAAAGCAAAATACTGCAGATGCTGGAAATCTGAAATCAAAACAGAGTTAACGTTTCAGGTCGATGACCTTTCGTCAGAACTGGCGCCGTTCTGATTAATTCTGATGATTTTGGTTAAAGGAGAAATGCTGGCCAGGGTTTGCTTTTCAAATAGCACCATGGGATCATTAACATTCACCTGAATCACTGGGCTCCAGTTTAACTTCTTATCCCAAGATGCGGCAGTTTCGACAATACAATGCTTCCTCAGTGCTAAACTGGAGTGTCAGCCCAGATTATGTGCACAAATCCTGGGAATGGTTCTTGAACCCACAATGTCTTGTCTCATAAGCAAGTGTAATGTCAAGTGAGTCAAGCTGACACATCCAATAAAACATTCAGACATCAATTAAAATTTAAACTGCTGAGAACAAGGGATCTAAAATCAATATCTTGTATGGCACTAATGAATGGTAAAAGGCAGTATACTTTTGTCAGGATGCTCCCCAGGGACCATCCCTGCAGAGTCTTCCGGGAAAAAAAAACAGGGAATGCATCAAAGCCGACACCACCAGCCCAAAATACTGCTTCATTGGGCCACTCAAAATATCTCAAAAGTGTTTAACCTGGCAAATCCAGATGCAGAGTGACGTGAGAATATTGCTGCTCAGAAACCAGCAACCCTCTTCCTCTCAGCTCCAGCATGTAGGCATGCTATGGTTTAAATGCTACTAAATACAGAGTGCGAGGATTTTTCATAATTTCCATTTTTCCTCCACAATATGCATTAGTAGTCCTCTGCTTTTTTTTTTGTTTAGTTTATTCTTCCTTCTCCAAATACTGATGACAAGTTAGTGTTTTTAAATAGAGGAAGAGTGCCATAATAAATTTTCCCATTTCTACCAGCACAAGGAACATATAATAGAATCACACACTTAAAAACTGGGATACTGAAAAAAAGTCTTCCCAACTGAAAGAACACAACTAAATACTAGCTTACCATTTTCTCACAAAGCAATACAACACAACTGAAGAGTAACTATGTCACAAAAATCCTAGTCAATTTTAACTAGTTGAAATAAATAATTTAATGAGCAGATCAATCCATTCAAGTTTCTCACCTAACAAGCTCATATGTCTCACCAAGGAGTGGGTTAAATGGCTTTCCTGTTCTTTCCCATTGTGAGGCGACAGCTGAAACGGCAAATGCTGCTACACACTGTTTTAGGAATATAAATTCAAAACATGATTACTTCCAAATAAAATAAATATTATTAGGATTATAATTAATCATTACAAAGCTTTGTCATTACTTTAAGTCATTAAACAGTCAAAATGAAACTAGTTATTTATACAAAACTTTGTTAAAGGGAAGCGACGTCTATGGGGAGTATGTTTTGTCCAAAGTACTTGCCCACTTCGTTATAATGAAATTACTATAATTGAATGAAAATCTAATTTGACTAACAAAAATGTCACTTTTACTATGAACACTCTAGAGTTGGGTTTCTATCACATCACCATTAGGGTTTGGCTCCTTGATTTATAGAGTGTTTCCACTGGAAATAACGGGAACAGCAATTAAGGACCAACCTGATAGTTGATCTTGAGCTGCTTAAACCCAGGAGACCATGGTACCAGCAGGGAACTCTGCATTTCTAGTCAACAGTATGGTTTCCGAGGTTCAGATACCTCCAGAACTACAACCAGGATGGACCAAAGACATGGCAGCCAACTCTCCACAAAAGGTAATAAAACTGCTGTTTTTAAAAAAATAGAACCAAGTGGAAAGAGGGCTGGAGCAGTTGCCTAGCTACGGTGAAGCTAGACCATGGCAGGATTTGTAAACAACTGAAAGTATTTTGTAAACAATGCACTGACAGGGAGAGAGTGAAGTTTGGTGAGGATAAGGGTAATAAGACGAGTGGATCTTAACACAGGACAGAATTCTGCCAGCACATTTCTGGATCAGTTGGAGTTTATGTAGGTTACAATTCAAGAGGCCAGCAAGAAGAGAGTTGGAAAAGTTGAACCTGTAGAAGTCGAAAATAAAGAACAAACTTGTATTTATAAAGTGCCTTTATGTCCTTTGGCTATCTCAAATTGCTTTGCAGCCAATGAATTACTTGTATGAAGTACAGCCATTGTTGCTTTGCAGGTAAACACAGCAGCCAATTTTCACATAGCAAGATCTCACAAACAGCAAACGATTTTGCTTGGGGAAGGAATGCTGGCCAGGACTTGAGAACTCCTTGCTGTCCTTTAAATAGTGTCATGCAATCTTTTACATCCACCTGGAACAGTGCTTCGGTTTAAGGTCTCATCCAAAAGACGATACCTTAGACAATATATTCCCACAGTACTGTACTAAAGCGTCAGTCTAGATTATGTGCTCCAGTCCTGGAATGGGATTTGAACCCACTACCTTCTGATTCAGAGGCAGGAGTACTATGACTGAGTCAAGCTGACAGATGATAAAAACATGGGTGAGGATATCAGCAGCAGTGGTAGTTAACAGTGTTTGTTCACAGATCTTCCTTTTTGTACTCTGCAAGTAACCCAAGCACAAATCAATACTCAGTTCTTTTCAATAGAGACAGCTTGCAAAATGGACTAACCGCCCAGCAAGAAATAGTTTGTCAAAGATACAAGCATTCCAAATGAGAGAAATAGATTGAGAATGCTAAAGTGCACCACCAAGGACACATTTTCCCCTCCAACCTTTTCTTTCCTCCCTCCTGCAAAAAACTTACGTCAGATATAGTTTCACAAATGGCAATAGCTCTCTGGGGTTTTTTTTTGTTGAGAAACCAAGGTTAAATTCACAATGCAAGACATGATCAGGAGTAGGAGAGAAGAATGGTCAAAATCAAGAAGCAGATGCCAACATTGGGTTTAAAAGCCAGTAAATTGTAGGAAGGAAAAGGTGAGGCAGGGAAGAAATTCAAGTTTTTCTTTTCCCTCGCTAATTTTCTTCCCCTTTCCTCATGAAGGTGTTAACTACTTGCTGGGTTATAGTTCCACGAGCAATGGTTACACTACTGTATCGCAGCCATTATTTATATTTCACCTTTGATGCTGGCCATCAGCAGGATAGGACTGCAGGGCATCACAGCCAAACTAATCCTAACCTCACCCAATACACCCACCTCACTGAGCCAATATGGAACCTGGAGTTTTGACACTGCAACAGCAGTACCGAAAATGGGAGATAGGCAATTTACGATTCTATATTAAGAGTTGCCTGAAAAAAAAATAGCACCAAAAAGCTCTGAAATCTAAATCTTAACAGGCTCAAATGAAGGCAAGCATGAGGAGTAGTCTCGGCCACTGCTTTAAAAACTGGTTGTACAAAAAACCTTGGCACTGGCACAGGCACACGTGAAAACAGCTTTCATTTCATGGTTCCTGATTTACCAATGACAATAGAACATTTTCTCATTCGGCAAAGTATTGCCCAGAAGCAGGTTCAAGTTTTATACATAAGCTTTCCTAGAAATACGCAGATCCTTTTGCTCGGATATGCGAATATACGAAACTGACGGGCAGGAAAAGACCAGCTGGTCCATCAAGCCTGCCCCACACACTCATGGTGGCATCATGACTAAACACTTCCACCTCCTCCACTCCACTCTGTAGTGGCTTTGAAAACAATGAGACTGAGCAGCATGGATTTGATTTCTGATGGATGTGGACTTTGTTAGAACTTTAGCACTGTGACCTCTTATGGGGGAGAAAACATGTAACCAGCATTAGGTTAAAAGCTCTGGATGGACTATGAGGTTCGAGTATCTCAATTCATACCCGTTTTTAAAAACAAACTAGTGGATCCACATTCTCAGACAACTATTTGCCCTGTGAAGAACAGGTGAGTGCTAATACCAAGAACTACATTGGCCGAGAAGATGAGGCTTTCACATCTACCAATATGAGTCAAAGATTTCCAGAAGGAATGTGCAGTGACCATAGCCCATAAGTAACCATTTTTCTTAAATGGGGCAGAAACTGTTCCACTCTGCAATATATGTTTTCAGAATGTAGGAATTTCTAGATGTGATGTATAAATAACTTCTCTCAAGAACCAACCAACAATTGGAAGAAATGTACTAGCCCTGATCACTGGAAGTAACATTTTGCCTGTGAAGAACAGCTAGAGTGCCAATGCCAAGAACTATACTGGTTGTGTCAAAACTAAGTCCTTTCACAGCTACCAACATAAGGCAAAGCTTTCTACAGTGCATTTTTTGCTGACTTTTGCTGGCCTGCAAGGTTAGAGGTCTGAGAGATGGCCATGTGTAAAGGCTGCAAACTATTGACCTGGCCGGATATGTGCAGGATTGGCATATCCAGGGCTGGGTGCCTGCGGGTTAATCAAACATTCTTTTATTTTATTTTTGTTCTCGGGATGTGAGCAACGCTGGCATTTTGCCCCGAGGTGGTGGTGCTGGGCCTTGTCCTTCAATCACTGCAGTCCTTAAGGTGGTGGCGATCCCACAATGGTGTTTGCTGTTTAAAAAAAAACTTGTTCACTAATGTCCTTGAGGGAAGGGAGCCTCCATGTAAATTTAGTCCCATACTACATATGGGATTAGGATTACTGCTCACATGGCAGATAATCACCAATACAAATCGGTTGGGCCAAACAGCCCTTTTCTGTATTGTACCGTCCGTGTACAATAACGTTTATATAAGGAATTCCAGAATATTGACCTAGCAATGATGAAGGAACAGCGATATATGTCCAAGTTGGGATGAGAACTTGGAGATGGTGGTGTTCTGATGACATTGCTCCTCTTGTCCTTCTCGGTGGAGATTGCAGGGGAGGGAGGTGCTGTCGAAGTAACCTGGATGAGCTGCTACAGTGATCCTATGTATCGTACATACTGCAGTCACAGTGCACCAATAATGGTGGAGGTGGGTATTGAATCTGGTGGCAGGGACTTCTCTCAAGTGAGATACTCTGCCCTGGATGGTGTCGAGCTTCCCCAGTGTTGTTGAGGTAGCACCCGTCCAGTTGAGTGCCGTGTATGCCATCTCACTCCTGACTTGAGCCTTGTACATGCCAGCAAGGCTTTGAGAAATGGGATGGAGGACATCATAGTTGAATCTGATTTTGTTCTCAACAACCAAAATGTGTCCTTTCCAGCAACTGGATGATCAAGAGCACAGACTCTGGCTGATTAGTTCCAATTGCTAGCCTAAAGGCAGAGGCCAACTATACTGTCTCAACTGAGAGTAGCTAACTTAGCAGAGACCAGAAAGTGAACCATTGGCCTTCCCCTGTATGACTGTGCTACATCAGATAGTTCTTTTACCCATTAAAGCACCAGGGTGCTATAATCGTTCTTTTACATGGATGCATGCTCATCTAATGATATTCTCAGAACTATTCCAGCTCTTCTCACAAAATTTCAGCTTCAGGTGACATGTTGCTAAAACCTCTCTCCAGAGGAGTGGTGTCTGGTACCTTAAGGATAACGGCATCAGACAGAGAAGCATTAACTTAGGCATGATTCAAAACCACATTTCATCAGAAGTAATATCAGACACCTTTCTGACTAAAATTGGTTTGGGCATTCTTGGGAATGCCTTTTGAGAACTAATGCAAAAGGTATTTTGGGTGGAGGTGGGGGTGGAGGGAGAGAATAGGTACTAGAGTTGCTTGTACATCTGCCTAGACCAAAGACTTACAGAGTGAGCTTAAGGGGAGACTGACAGGTTGCAGAAAAGCACATTTTTACCCCAGCTATAAGGGGGCATGAAACCTAACCTCGTACTGACTGCAAAATTAATTTGGGAGGATCAAAGATGTTCAGAACAACAAAAATTATGGCCAAATAGAATTGATTGAGAAATGAGAAAAATATTTTGAGAGCTTTTAGTGCTGGGAGAAGAAAGGTGAGACATTCCTGCTGCCATTGGGAGGACACCTTAATGATCAGTTTATGACTGCAGAACTCGTACATCAATGGAAGATCATATGGCTTTTGCGAAGCAACTGAGCAGCATTTTGGAGATGTGGATGACAAAAGTAAGAATATACATTTCAGATATTGTAAGTGCCATTTAGTGCTCAAGAGAGCTTCATTTTTAATATAAAAATTGACCGCTAAGTTTTATCCAGTGAAAAAAAATCTTTCCTACTGATCATGCACTATTTAGTCTTAACTGTACAACAACCTAGATCCAAAATACGCAACAGCACACACTCAGAAGGCAATGACTATACTATACCTGCATTCGCTCCAATGAATCACGGCAACTATTAGCTTCATGGATGAGATAAGTGTGTTCCATGTATTCTGTAAGTCGCTGGAGGAAGCTAAGTGGCTCATTAAATATAACAGGCATGGCAATCTTGGATAGCTCCTGGAACAAAGAATTTAGAGATGTCCATGCAGTTACTTTTATGAAATAAAATGGCACATTCATAACGGCACTATTATAAACGATGAATTAAAAAGTGCAACAGTTGAACCAAGTGCCGTTCAAGTCCCTGCAAGAACATAGATAAACAGAGAAAGATGTATTTACAATATCACAAAAGTAATCCTCTACATCCACATTATTGCATGTAGCCAGTTGGATCATAACTGCAGATTCCAGCAATGGTTTGTAACTATTTGGTGGTAGTAACCATTCAAGCATAAATGCACCACCCTTTCCTGGAGGTATAGCTTCTGCGGCAATACCCATGAAAAGAACAAAACAAATAAGGGTGAATGTATTCTCATTTTGTAATAGTTTCATACAATGAAAATATAGGAATTCTAACCTATTAATTTGGAAAATATTTCACTGCTTAGAGTCACATATCATCTATCAATGTAAACGCTGTAATTGTCTATTACACGTTTTTTTAAAAAACTTACTACTTAATAGTGATTCAACATTTCAAAGTCAACGTCAAAACATTCTTATACAAAATTTCAAAGATGAAGTGTACAAAGGATCCTTTTTGATACAATATAAGGATTACATAGAATTTACAGAACAGAAACAGGCTATTTGACCCAACTGGTTTATGCCAGTGTTAATGCTCCACGAGACTCCTTCCACGTTACTTCATTTAACCCTATCAGCATATCCTTCTATTCCTTTCTCCCTTATGTGTTCATCTAGCTTCCCCTGAAATGCGTCTATGCGATTCGCCTCAACCACTCCACATGGTAGCAGGTTCTCATCACTCAATGAGTAAAGAAGTTTCTCCTGAATTGTTGGATTTCTTAGTGACTATCTTACATTTATGGCCTCTAGTTTTGGACGTCCCCCACAAGTTTAAACATCTCAACATCTACTCGATCCAACCCCTTCATAATTTTAAAGACCTCGATCATGTCAGTCTTTTTTCCAGATAATAGAGCCCAGCCTAGTCAGTCTTTCCTGGTAGTTGTACCCCTCAGTTTTGGTATCACCCTTGTAAATTGTTTTTTGTACTGTCTCCAGTGCTTCTATATCCTTTTTGTAATACGGAGACCAGAACTGTGTACAGTGCTCTTAAGCGTGGTCTAACCAAGGTTCTATATAAGGTTAACATAACTTCTCTGCTTTTGAATTTTATTCCTCTAAAAATGAACTCATGCTTTGTTTGCATTTTTTATGGCTTTAACCTGCGTTGCTACATTTAATAATTCGTGAATCTGTACCCCTAGATCCCTTTATGCCTCTATCCCATTTAGACTCTAAATGTAATTCTATGTAATATAGGGATGATTCCATGATCTAGTGCAGCCAGTGACGCTCACAGGCAGCATATCGCAGGAAAGCCCAGGCATGCAGCCCCTGACTTCGCACAATGTGTCCCTGTGAGTGCAATATATTTACAAGTTGGTGCAGCAATCTGATAAGTAACAAATTGTAGAAAACAAAGAAAAAAACAAGAATGCTGGAAATCCAAAATAAAAGCAAAAGCAATACTAGAAATTCACAATCTCAGAGGGAAAGGCCAAGTTAATAGTTCAGGTTTGACTCATCAGAACAGCAAGTAGCCCAGTGGAGGATGGGAGAAAAATCCTGACCATTTCTACTCAATCTCTCCTCATAGGACAATTCTCTTATTCCAGAAATCAATCTAGTGAACCTTCATTGCACCCCCTCCAAGACAAGTACATCCTTCCTTAGGTAAGGAGACCAAAACTATACACAGTACTCCAGGTGTGGTCTCACTAGAGCCCTATATAATTGCTGCAAGTCCTCCTTACTCTTATACTCCAATCCCCTTGCAATAAAGGCCAACATACCATTTGCCTTCTAATTGCTTGCTGTACCTGCATGTTAACTTTCTGTGATTTGTGTACAAGGACACCCAAGTCCCTCTGAATATCAACATTTCTTAGTCTCTCATCTTCCAGTCCTGAAAGCCGTAGAAAATAGCTTGTCTGAATCAAAGGTATAGACATAGACCAGTTGCTTCCATGTCTAGGACTACTGTTATTCCATCACAATTCTATATCAACAGAACACACAGCATACAACTTTATCAACATCAAAGTAAACTGAGTTAGTCAGTCACTCATTTTAGTGAATCCCTGCTCAATGCAAAAGGGTCATTCAATAGGATCACGAGTCTAACTTTCAAGACCCACAAATATCTCAATCCTTGCTCATTCCAAAAAGATCTTGTATATCATTAGATCACATGGCTTTGTTCCAGAAATGTTATAAGACCATGAGATAGGACCAGGAGTAGGCCATTCGGCCCCTCAAGCCTGCTCCGCCATTCAATGAGATCATGGCTGATCTGATTTTTACCTCAACTCCATTTTCCCCTCCTTTCCCCATATCCTTTGACTCCCTTGCTGATCAAAAATTTGTCTAACTCAGCCTTGAATGTATTCAATGACTCAGCCTCCACAGCTTTTTGGGGCAAAGAATTCCAAAGATTCACGACCCTCTGGGAGAAGAAATTCCTATGCATTTCCGACTTAAATGGGCGACCCCTTATTCTGAGACTATGCCTCCTAGTTTTAGATTCCCCCATGAGGGGTAACATTTTTTTTATTCGTTCATGGGATGTGGGCGTCGCTAGTGAGGCCAACATTTATTGCCCATCCCTAATTGCCCTTGAGAAGGTGGTGGTGAGCCGCCTTCTTGAACCGCTGCAGTCTGCATGGTGAAGGTTCGCCCACAGTGCTGTTAGGAAGGGAGTTCCAGGATTTTGACCCAGCGACGATGAAGGAACGGCGATATATTTCCAAGTCGGGATGGTGTGTGACTTGGAGGGGAACGTGCAGGTGGTGTTGTTCCCATGTGCCTGCTGCTCTTGTCCTTCTAGGTGGTAGAGGTCGCGGGTTTGGGAGGTGCTGTCGAAAAAGCCTTGGCGAATTGCTGCTGTGCATCCTGTGGATAATACACATTGCAGCCACAGTGCGCCGGTGGTGAAGGAAGTGAATGTTTAGGGTGGTGGATGGGGTGCCAATCAAGCAGGCTGCTTTGTCCTGGATGGTGTCGAGCTTCTTGAGTGTTGTTGGAGCTGCACTCATCCAGGAAAGTGGATAGTATTCCATCACACTCCTGACCTGTGCCTTGTAGATGGTGGAAAGGCTTTGGGGAGTCAGGAAGTGAGTCACTCGCCGCAGAATACCCAGCCTCTGACCTGCTCTCATAGCCACAGTATTTATATGGCTGGTCCAGCTAAGTTTTTGGTCAATGGTGACTCCCAGGATGTTGATGGTGGGGGATTCGGCGATGGTAATGCCGTTGAATGTCAAGGGGAGGTGGTTAGACTCTCTCTTGTTGGAGATGGTCATTGCCTGGCACTTGTCTGGCACAAATGTTACTTGCCACTTATGGGCCCAACCCTGGATGTTGTTCAGGTCTTGCTGCATACGGGCTCGGACTGCTTCATTATTTGAGGGGTTGGGAATGGAACTGAACACTGTGCAATCATCAGCGAACATCCCCATTTCTGACCTTATGATGGAGGGAAGGTCATTGATGAAGCAGCTGAAGATGGTTGGGCCAAGGACACTGCCCTGAGGAACTCCTGCAGCAATGTCCTGGGGCTGAGATGATTGGCCTCCAACAACCACTACCATCTTCCTTTGTGCTCGGTATGAATCCAGCCACTGGAGAGTTTTCCCCTGATTCCCATTGATTTCAACTTTACTATGGCTCCTTGGTGCCACACTCGGTCAAATGCTGCCTTGATGTCAAGGGCAGTCACTCTCACCTCACCTCTGGAATTCAGCTCTTTTGTCCATGTTTGGACCAAGGCTGTAATGAGGTCTGGAGCCGAGTGGCCCTGGCGGAACCCAAACTGAGCATCAGTAAGCAGGTTATTGATGAGTAAGTGCCGCTTGATAGCACTGTCGACAACACCTTCCATCACTTTGCTGATGATTGAGAGGAGACTGATGGGGCAGTAATTGGCCGGATTGGATTTGTCCTGCTTTTTGTGGACAGGACATACCTGGCTAATTTTCCACATTGTCAGGTAGACGCCAGTGTTGTAGCTCTACTGAACAGCTTGGCTAGAGGCGCAGCTAGTTCTGAAGCACAAGTCTTCAGCACTACAGCCGGGATGTTGTCGGGGCCCATAGCCGTTGGTGTATCCAGTGCACTCAGCCGTTTCTTGATATCACGTGGAGTGAATCGAATTGGCTGAAGACTGGTTTCTGTGGTGGTGGGGATATAGGGAGGAGGCCGAGATGGATCATCCTCTCAGCATCTACACTATCGAGTCCCCTCAGAATCTTGTATGTTTTAACAAGATCTCCTCTCATTCTTCTAAACTCCAATGAGTATAGACCCAACCTGTTCAATCTTTCCTCATAAGACAACCCTTCCATACCTGGAATCAACCTCGTGAACCTTCTCTGAACTGTCTCCAATGCAAGTATGTCCTTCCTTAAATAAGGGCACCAGAACTATACGCAATACTCCAGGTGTGGTCTCACCAGCACCCTGTACGGTTGTGGCATGACTTCCCTGCTTTTATACTCCATTCCCCGAGAAATAAAGGCCAATATTCCTTTTGCCTTCAGGATTACCTGCAGCACCTGTATGTTGACTTTTTGTGTTTCATGTACGAGAACACCCAGATCCCTCTGTACCGCAGCATTTTGTAGTATTTCTCCATTCAAATAATATTTTGCTTTTTTATTTTTCCCCCCAAAGTTGATGACTTCACATTTTCCCACATTATATTCCAATCTGTCAAATTTTTGCCCATTCGCTTAACCTGTCAATAGCCCTTTGCAGAGACTGTGTCCTCATCGCAACTTGCTTTTCCACCTATCTTTGTATCATCAGCAAATTTGGCCACAAGACACACTGTTCCTTCATCCAAGTCATTGATATATATTGTAAATAGTTGAGGCCCCAGCAATGAACCCTGCGGCACCCACTAGTTACAGATTGCCATTTTGAAAATGACCCATTTATCCCGACTCTTTGTTTTCTGTTAGCTCGCCAATCCTCTATCCATGCCAGAATATTACCCCCAACACCATGAGCTCTTATCTTGTGCAGTAATCTTTTATGTGGCACCTTATCGAATGCCTTTTGGAAATCCAAATATACTGCATCCATTGGTTCCCCTTTATCCACCCTGCCCGTTACTTCCTCAAAGAACTCTAATAAATTTGTCAGACATGATTTCCCCTTCATAAAACCATGTTGACTCTCCTTGATTGTATGGAGTCTCCAAATGTCCTGCTACTACTTCCTTAATAATGGATTCTAGCATTTTCCCAATGACAGATGTTAGGCTAATTAATATTCTTTTCTTCACTACTAACTTTAGCTTGGAGTAGAACATGGCATATACACGGCCCAGTTCATAAAGTCAACTCTATTTTCTCGGTTTGGTTACGGAAATTAGGCTGATTGGGCGGTTTGCACTCTTGGTGCTCACCTTTTTTTCTTCGGCCAGGCTCGTGGACTCAGCTCCATGTTGCCAGGTTTTTCCTTTTCCAAGGACCATTTCGACCTGCCCCACCCCCTCTACTCAAACAGTTACTATACTTCTGTGTGTCTTGTAAGTATCTTCGGGCCAGAAATTGGTCTGAGCAGCAAAAACACATCGCCCGCCGCCGGTAAGTAACTAACTCACCCACAAACTTTTCGGACTCTTCTGGGCATCAACTTGTTTTTACTTGAGAGCTGCAAGAAGCTATCCCCGGGCTACTCGGAGCATTGAGAGGAGGAAAGGATTGCTATGTCCCCTCCACCAATCATCTTGAAGCAAGCCACACTGAGAACCAGGGAGTGAAGCTCATTCACAAACTAACAACCAGGAAGTGCCAGAGAAGATTAGTAATTGCACTATAACATCAGATAGAGAAAACAAAATAAAGAGGGGACAAGATTAAAAGACTGAGATAAAAAAGATAAAGAAAAAGTTTTTAATTTAATTTCTTTTGAAAAAAAATCCAAAAACCATTAAAATCAGGAGTAATTGAGACACTACGATTTTTAAAGTTGATTTTTTAGTGCCAGAGAGGTTGTTTGGCAGTCATTAATACTTACCATGTTGTTGAAACTTAGTTTAAACCTAAAAAAATTCAGGGTACCTGTTTTGTGGCAAAATTAGTTAGTTTCCAGCTGCGCAGGAGAGCAAGTTGCTGCTGTTCCATTGATTGCAGCCGGCGAGGTCCCTTTAGCGCGAAGCTTTCAGATCTGCGCATGTGCGGTTGCCAGAACTTGCTCTTCGATTTCGCCATTAATGATGGTGAGCGCTGTTAGGCTCACCGTTATTTCAAAAGCAATTTCGGGCCCATTATATCTCTATCTCATGTCAATATCACTTCAGCCATTTAATCTTCTGTTTTCCATTACAGGTGAATCTATTTCTTCTTGCATGTCTTTTTTCCTCCCCCTTCCCTTTGTTCGGTCCCTTTTTTAAATATTGTTCATCTGTAAATTCTTCCAGCCTATAACTGAAAAGTTAACTCATTTGTCCCTTCCACAGATGCTGATTGATCTGCTGAGTTTCCAGCATTTTCTGTTTTTGACTCTATTTTATCAAGCAGTTTTGCCACCCCTGCAAAGCTATTCATGTTTGCCTGCACCTTATCCTGGGGAATAGTGTGGGTCCAGCAAGTAGCATAGCCAGTTTGGATGGTCATTGAGCCTGGTAGGACCTGCACAGATCTGGAGTGCCCTGCACCTACAACTTTTAAACCTGAGCCAAACTGTTTTTATTATTTTTCTTTCAAATTTATCCTGAGCTTTATTTAGGATGGGAAACATCCCAGATTTGGCACATGGAACATAGAGTCTTGTTTTTTTTCAGGGTGGGGGGGCGGGGGCGGGGTAAACAATAACATAAGATACAGGAACAGGCCATACGGCCCCTCAAGCCTGCTCCGCCATTCAATCAGATCATGGCTGATCTTCAACCTCAACTCCTGCCCGATCCCCTAGAGTCCAAAAATCTATCCATCTCAGCCTTGAACATATTCAATAACTCAGCATCCACAGCCCTAAGGGGTAGAGAATTCCAAAGATTCACAACCCTCTGCGTGAAGAAATTCCTCCTCATCTCTGTCTTGAATGGCTGACCCCTTATCCTGCGATTATGCTCCCTAGTTCTAGACTCTCCAGCCAGGGGAAACAATCTCTCAGCATCTACCCTGTCAAGCCCCCCTCAGAATCTTATATGTTTCAATGAGATCACCTCTCATTCTTCTCAACTCCAGAGAGTATAGGCCCATTCTACTCAACCTCTCATCTCAGGAATTAATCTAGTGAACCTTCGCTGCACAGTCTCTAAGGCAAGTATATCCTTCCTTAGATAAGCAGACCAAAACTGTACGCAGTACTCCAGGTCAGGTCTCACCAATACTCTGTACAATTGTAGTAAGACTTCCTTACTCTTGTACTCCAACCCCCTTGCAATAAAGGCCAAAGTGCCATTTGCTTTCCTAATTGCTTGCTGTACCTGCTTACTAACTTTTTGTGTTTCTTGTACGAGGACACCCAAGTCTCTCTGAACAACAACGTTTAATAGTTTCTCACCATTTAAAAAATATTCTGATTTTCTATTCTTCCTACCAAAGTGAATAACCTCACATTTCCCCACATTATACTTCATCTGCCACCTTCTTGCCCACTCACTTAACCTGTCTATATCCCTGTGCAGACTCTGTGACCTCACAGCTTACTTTACCACCTACCTTTGTATCGTCAGCAAACTTGGATACATTACACTCGGTCCCTTCATCTAAGTCATTAATATAGATTGTAAATATCTGAGGCCCAAGCACTGATCCTTGTGGCACCCCACTAGTTACAGCCTGCCAACCTGAGAATGACTCGTTTATCCCTCCTCTCTGTTTTCTGTCCTTTAACCAATCCTCTATCCATGCTAATATATTACCCCCAATCCCATGAGCCCGTACCTTTGTAACAACCTTTTATGTTCCTCATTCAATTCTTCGGATCAAGGCTCCAGTTGCTTGCTTAGAACTGATGGCAGGCAGTACTGGGGTGACAACCAGCCTTGTGTAACTTTCTCCAGCAGAACTCAAGTTCCAAAGGACCCCCAAGTTGCTTTCCATCTATGCAAGTTGGTGTAGGATTCTGCTTGTCCAATACCTGGAATGTTCCTCAGTGCTAACATTTGATTTTCAGTGGACCTGATTCTGTAATTCTGCTTCTGGACAGTTGCAGGCTCGATACCGGGCACCGTTGTTCATTGGAATTCCTTCCAAATGACAAGGTGCTTATGTCAATCCCTTTTTCTAAGTTTAGCATTTGTGAAATTCATTCAAGGTTAGAAGACAGGTGAGCAGATATTGCTCTCAGACAAAATCCACAATATTAGATGGAAATTTTAACACCTGGAGCTGTTATCACTTGAAAGCAGAGAATCAGTCTGCCAAACATGTATCAACTGTAAAAGACCTTGGTTAGCTGATAGTGACTCAGGAAGTACTGGCTGGGGAATATAGCATTTATGACTAAACTGTGGAAGTTTTACCAGAAGTTTTCTTCCAAGACACCAATCACAGAATTACATCTGTTCACAAGACTATTTAAAATTGTAGTGAGCAAAATGTAAAATAGCAAACGTTATTGATGTGTGCAGGCAATTGTGAAAGGAGAAATAGAACTATGGGTGTGATTCAGAATGAAGCCTTATAATGCAATTCTGCTACCAACCCGACAATGTAATAGTAAAGAAAAATTCTAAAAGTGAGAATTTCCTTGATAATGATTGTCCCTCTCTCTAGGATAATGGGAATGTCTATTCACATATCTAGAAATGAAACACAAGAGTACCCAATTTACTCACCATTCCAATGCATTTACGTAGTATACTCCAAATACTAAAATCATTTCTTGAAAACATTGGAGCTGGCAAACTTGTTCTAAAGTAAATAAGAAAAGCAAAGAAAATTTTTAGCTTTTATGATCATTCTAGAATGGAGTTATTTTATAACTCAGAAAATCAATAGTCTTCTCCTCAGAACAGGTCATTCTGGTTATTATACAGATGAAGCAGGCTGCTTTTGTAATGTGTGATCATTAATTGTTTATCAAATTTATTTACAATTATAAGTACAATAATTAGTAATTAATTGTTTACAAATACTGCATTTCAACACAATGAATATATATTGATAGAGACATTGGAGAGGGTACAAAAAAGGTTCACAAGGATGATACCAGAAATGAGAGGCTATCCTTATCAGGAAAGGCTGAACAGGCTGGGGCTCTTTTCTCCAGAAAAGGCTGAGGGGTGACTTGATAGAGGTCTTTAAGATAACAAAAGGGTTTGATAGGGTAGATGTAGAGAAAATGATTCCATTTGTAGGGGAATCCAAAACTAGAGATCATAAATATAAAATAGTTGCTAATAAATCCAATAGGGAATTCAGGTGAAACTTCTTTACCCAAACAGTGGTAAGAATGTGGAACCTGCTACCACAAGGAGTAGTTGAGGCAAATAGCACAGATGCATTTAAGGGGAAGCTAGATATAAGCACGAGGGAGAAAGGAACAGAAGGTTATGCTGATAGGATAAGATGAAGCAGGGAGGGAGGAGGCTCATGTGGAGCATAAACACCAGCATAGACCAGTTGGGCCAGATGGCCTGTTTCTGTGCTGTAGTTTCGATGTATCTCGATCTAGTCCAATATCTATTTGCACCAGTCTACCAATAAAAATGCTGGATCATTTTGCTGGAAAACTAAGTAGCAAGGAATAAATTAGTCTGAAGTACCAGAATCTTAGAGAACTTGAGAGTATGAGGAGGTGGTTAAAAGGGGAGGAGTGGGGGGAAGGGAATACCACAACTTTTATTAGGAACATACGAATTGCTGGACGATAAAAGACCACGGTCCATCTAGTTCGCCTTCTGCCATCCTGGTAATCGCTTGATATGATGACAATAGAATTGCTGACTAATCATAACAATCAATCTCTATCAATTAGTCCAAAACAGACCCAGAAATGACAATAGAAAAACCCCCAATAGTGGTGAGCTTTGGGAACCATAGGTCCAAAGTCACCTTTATCCTCCCAAGCCTGTCACACTCACCACAGATCACATCTCAAATTACTCATATACTGTATCCCAAAATGTTATTTTCTGAAGAAATCTAATTTGCATTTAAATGGCTTAAAAGGTACATGACGTTTTGTTGTATAATGTATTTGTGTCAATAAGCCTAAATACATTGAAATGAATATTAAATGAACATTGAGAGTTAAAACAAAAGGGGGATAAACATTATGTTTATACAGGCAAACATATCAACGATATTCGTTTAGGTTCTGCTGTACAATGCATGCGTGTTAACAAGTCTGTCCATGACAGGAGGTGTAAGAGTGACCACCATACAGTCCTTGTAGAGACTTGACACCGAGGACACCTTCCATTGTGTTTTGTGGCACTACCACCGTGCTAAGTGGTATCGATTAAGAGGTCCAGCAGCTTGAAACTGGGCATCCATGAGGCACTGTGGGCCATCAGCAGTGGCAGAATTGTATTAACAAACTGTAACATCATGGCATATCTCTCACTTCTCCATCACCATCAAGCCACATAACAAACCCTAGTTTAATAAGGAGTTTAAAAGATCATGCTGGGAGCAGCACCAAGCGTAGCTGAAAATGAGATATCAACCTAGTGAAGCTACAACACCGGGCTACATGCATGCAAACAGCAAAAGCAGCATGCTATAGACATAGCTAAGCGATCCCATAACCAATGGATCAAGTCAAAGCTCCACAACCCTGCCACATCCAGTTGTGAATGGTGGAGGACAATTAAGCAACTATTGGGAGGAGGAGGAGGCTTCACGAGCATCCACAACCTCAATGATGGCGGAGTCCAGCATGCAAGTGCAAAAGACAAGGCATTTGCAACCATCTTCAGCCGGAGGTTGCAAGTGGATATTCCTTTGCGTCTCCTCCTGAGGTACCCACCATTATAGATGCCGGTATTCAGCCAACTCGATTCACTCCACATGACATCAAGAAATGACAGTGCACTGGACACAGCAAAAGCTACAGGTCCCGACAACACCCCTACCGTAGTGTTGAAGACCTATGCTCCAGAACTAGCTGCGGCCCGAGCTAAGCTGTTCCAGAACTAGCTGCGCCCCTAGATGCCTAGCTACAACACTGACATCTAACCAACATTGTGCAAAATTGTCCAGGTGTGACCTGTCCACAAAAAGGACAAATCCAACCCAGCCAATTACTACCTTATCAGCCAATAACCAATTATCAGCGAAGTGATGGAAGGAGTCATCAACAGCACTATCAAGCGGAAATTACTCACCAATAACCTGCTCACCGCTGCTCAGTTTGGGTTCTGCCAGGACCACTCCACTCCTGAACTCATTACATCCTTGGTATGTTACACCATGGACATAAGAGCTGAATTCCAGAGGTGAGATGAGAGTGGCTGCCCATGACATTATCCAGTATTTGGCCGAGTGTGCCACCAAAAAGTAATTAAAAAACTGAAGTCAATGGGGATCAGCGAGAAAAATCTCCAGTCACTGCAGTCATACCTGGCACTAACGAACATGGTCTCAGCTCCAGGACATCACTGCAGTAGTTCCTCAAGGCAAAGTCCTAGGCCCAACTATGTTCACCTGCTTCATCAATGACCTTCCAAAAGTGGGGCAGTTCACTGATGATTGAACAGTGTTCAGGTCCATTTGCAATTCCTCAGATAATGAAGCAGTCTGTGCCCGCATGTAGCAAGACCTGGACAACATCCAGGCTTGAGCTGATAAGTGGCAGGTAACAGTCACACTACACAAGTGCCAGGCAATGACCATGTCCAACAAGCGAGCCTAACCACCTGCCATTGACATCCAACAGCATTACCATCGACGAGTCGCCCACCATCAAACATCTTGGGGATCACCACTGACCAGAAGCTCAACTGGACCAGCCATATAAATGCCGTGGCTACTAAAGTCAAAGGCTGGGTATTCTGTTGAGAGTGGCTCACCTCCCGACTCCCCAAAAGCTCTCCACCAACTATAAGGCACAAGTCAGGAGTGTGATGGAATACTATCCACTTGCCTGTATGAGTACATCTACAAGAGTCATGAACCTCAACACCATCCAGGACAAAGCAGTCCGCTTGATCGGCACTTCATCCACTAGCCTAAACATCCAGTCCCTCCACCACTGGCGCACCACAGCTGCAGTGCTTACTATCGACAGGATGCACTGCAGCAACTCGCCAAGGCTTCTTCAGCAGCACCTCTCAAACCAGTGACCTCCACCATCCAGAAGGATAAAGGCAGCAGATGCACGGGAACACCATCACCTCCAAGTCCCCCTCCAAGTCACACACCATCTTGACTTAGAAATACTTTGCCGTTCCTTCATTGTTGCTGGGTCAAAATCCTGGAACTCCCTACCTAACAGCCTTGTGGGTGCACCTTCACCTTAAGAATTCTCATCCTCATGAACCCCCTGCTCTTACTTAAATAGTGCAACATGATCTTTAACATTCACCTGAGCAGTGTTTAACATCTAATCCTAAAGACTGCACCTCCAACAATGCAGCACTCCCTCAATGTTGCATTGAACTGTCAACCTAAATTATGGGCTCCAATTCTGGAGCAGGGCTTAAACTCACAACTTCCAACTTGGAAGCGAGCGGACTACCAACTGAGCCAAGCTGAGATTTGGTACAATTGGATGCAATTTAGATAAAGAAAGAACTTGCATTCACAAAGCACCTTTCACAACCTCAGGGCATCCCAAAGCGCTTTACAACCAATGAATTACTTCTGAAGTGTAGTCACTGTTGTAGGGAAACACAGCGGCAAATTTGCGCACTAGGTCCCACAAATAGTAATGAGATAAACAACCAAACTATTAGAGTGCTGCTGGTTAAGGAATAAATATCAGCCAGGACACCAGGAGAACTCCCCTGAAATAGTGGGGAACCGAAGGTCGAATAAGAGTGAGAAACTTAAAGTAATTAAGATTAGTAAAGAAGTAGTACTGGAGAAATTCATGGGACTAAAAGCTGACAAGTCCCCTGGACCTGATGGCCTACATCCTAGGGTTTTAAAAGAAGTGGCTGCAGATAGTGGATGCACTGGTGTTGATCTTCTAGAATTCCCTAGATTCTAGAATGGACCCAGTGGATTGGAAGGCAGCAAATGTAACCCTGCTATTCAAGAAATGAGGGAAAAACAGGGAATTATAGGCTAGTTAGCTTGACATCAGTAGAGGGAGAAATGCTAGAATCTATAATTAAGGACATAGTAACAAGGCACTTAGAAAATCATAATATGATTAGGCAGAGTCAACATGGCTTTATGAAAGGGAAATAGTGTTTCACAAGAATTTTTTGAGCGTGTAACTAGCAGGGTGGATAAGGGGGGAAACCAGTGGATGTCGTATATTTGGATTTTCAAAAGGTATTCAATAAGTTGCCACACAAGGTTAGGGGCAATATATTAGCATGGATTGAGGATTGGTTAACAGACAGAAAACAGAGTAGGAATAAATGGGTCATTTTCAGGTTACTTGAGTGGCGAGATGGTGGCAGATGGAATATAATGTGGGGAAATGTGAAATTATCCACTTTAGTAGGAATAGAAAAGCAGAATATTTTATAAAAGGTGAGAGACTAAGAAATGTTGGTAGTCAGAAGAATTTGGGTGTCCTTGCACACATCACAAAAAGTTAACATGCAGGTACAATTATGAACGCAAATGGTATGTTAGCCTTTTTTTAAAAATTCGTTCATGGGATGTGGGCGGTGCTGGCAAGGCCGGCATTTATTACCCATACCTATTTGCCCTTGAGAAGGTGGTGGAGAGCCACCTTCTTGAACCGCTGCAGTCCGTGTGGTGAAGGTTCTCCCACAGTGCTGTTAGGAAGGGAGTTCTAGGATTTTGACCCAGCGACGATGAAGGAACGGCGATATATTTCCAAGTCAGGATGGTGTGTGACTTGGACGGGAACGTGCAGGTGGTGTTGTTCCCATGTGCCTGCTGCTCTTGTCCTTCTAGGTGGTACAGGTCGCGGGTTTGGGAGGTGCTGTCGAAGAAGCCTTGGCAAGTTGCTGCAGTGCATCCTATGGATGGTACAAATTGCAGCCATGGTGCGCCGGTGGTGAAGGGAGTGAATATTTAGGGTGGTGGATGGGGTGCCAATCAAGTGGACTGCTTTGTCCTGGATGGTGTCGAGCTTCTTGAGTGTTTTTGGAGCTGCACTCATCCAGGCAAGTGGATAGTATTCCATCACATTCCTGACATGTGCCTTGTAGATGGTGGAAAGGCTTTGGGGAGTCAGGAGGTGAGTCACACGCCGCAGAATACCCAGCCTCTGACCTGCTCTTGTAGCCACAGTATTTATGTGGCTGGTCCAGTTAGGTTTCTGGTCAATGATGACCCCCAGGATGTTGATGGTGGGGGATTCGGCGATGGTAATGCTGTTGAGTGTCAAGGGGAGGTGGTTAGACTCTCTCTTGTTGGAGATGGTCATTGCCTGGCACGAATGTTACTTGCCACTTATCAGCCCAAGCCTGGATGTTGTCCAGGTCTTGCTGCATACGGGCTCGGACTGCTTCATTATCTGAGGGGTTGCGAATGGAACTGAACACTGTGCAATCATCAGCGAACATCCCCATTTCTGACCTTATGACGGAGGGAAGGTCAATGATGAAGCAGCTGAAGATGGTTGGGCACAGGACACTGCCCTGAGGAACTCCTGCAGCAATGTCCTGGGGTGAGATGATTGACCTCCAACAACCACTACCATCTTCCTTTGTGCTAGGTATGACTCCAGCCACTGGAGAGTTTTCCCCGATTCCCATTGACTTCAATTTTACTAGGGCTCCTTGGTGCCACACTCGGTCAAATGCTGCCTTGATGTCAAGGGCAGTCACTCTCACCTCACCTCTGGAATTCAGCTCTTTTATCCATGTTTGGACCAAGGCTGTAATGAGGTCTGGAGCCGAGTGGTCCTGGCGGAACCCAAACTGAGCATCGGTGAGCAGGTTATTGGTGAGTAAGTGCCGCTTGATAGCACTGTCGACGACACCTTCCGTCACTTTGCTGATGATTGAGAGTAGGGAGATGGGGCGCTAATTGGCTGGATTGGATTTATTGCAAGGGTGTTGGAGTATAAGAGTAAGGAGGTCTTGCTGCAATTATAAAGGGCTCTGATGAGAGCACACCTAGACTACTGTGCACAGTTTTGGTCTCCTTACCTAAGGTTACACTTGCCTTAGAGGGGGTGCAACAAAGGTTCTCTAGATTGATTCCTGGGATGAGAGGGTTGTCCTTTGAGGAGGCATTATGTAGAATGGGCCTATATTCTCTGGAGCTTAGAAGAGTGAGAGGTGATCTCATTGAAATGTATAAAATTCTGAGGGGGCTTAACAGGGTAGATGCTGCAATACTGTTTCTCCAGGCCGGAGAGTCGAGAACTAGGGGTCATAGTCTCAAGATAAGGGGTCGGCCATTTAGGACCGAGATTTGGAAAAATTTCTTCACTCAGAGGGTTGTGAATCTTTGGAATTCTCTCCCCCAGACACTGTGAATGCTCAGTCATTGAGTATATTCAAGATTGAGATCGATAGATTTTTGGGCTCTAAGGGAATCAAGGGATATGGGGATAGGGCAGGAAACCGGAGTTCAGGTAGAACATCAGCCATGTTCTTAATGAATGGAGCAGCAGGTTCGAGGGGCTGTGTGGCATACTCCTGTTCTTATTTCTAATGTTTTTATGTACTTCTTTCATCTGAAAGACAGCATTTTCCGACAGTGCAATACTCCCTTAGTACGGCACTGGATTGTCAGCCGAGATTATATGCTTAAGTTGTGGAGTGGGGCTTGAACCCATAACCACCTGACTCAGGGACGAGAGTACGACCACTGAGCCAAGTTTGACATTTAAAGATGACTCAAATACTGTATTAGGCGTAGGCCATTCAGCCTCTCGAGCCTGTTCCACCGTTCAATTAGATGGCTGATCTGTACCTCAGCTCCATTTACCTGCTGTTGCTCCATATCCCTTGATACCCTTACAGAAAGAGTCTACAATAATAGTGTTTATATATTGCGTGTCCTTTGTTCTCACAAACTAATACGATTCACAAACCATAGATTTAATAAAATAAAGAGTATTTCAAATATAAATGCACTCAAATATTAATGTGACGCTGACATACATTTGTAAAAAGACTATAAACTCAATTATATAAATCATATATTGAATTAACTCAAATTGGGTAACAAATATATAACAAAACCATTTTGGTACTGAGTTAATTTTAATGTATTTTATTACAAGACAAATTTATTTAAGCTTATAAATATAAATTAGAATTTGTAACAATACACACAAATAAATAGGGATGAATATTAAACAGCTAACTTCAGGAGAGTTGTCCTGCAAATATACAGGAATTGTCATCACATCACCTGTATTATTTATAGCATGGACAATGCACATCGGTTTCAAGTTCATTTTCAGATTGTTCTTCAACACAGTCAGTTTCAAATTACAGATATTCCAGAGGTCGGGTTTCCATTTTTTCCTTGATACTATGCCAAAGAGCCTCAATCTCTGAAGGTCTACAGAGCAAGGTGGTCAAACCATGAGTTTCCTTTAAATCAGCATAAAAAAAAATTATCCTAGCAATGAAAGTACTGAAGATGTTAAATAGCCCCTTTCTCGTTGCTGCCTCACACATCTGGTAACTTTGCAAAAAGGCCCAGCTTAGACTTAACAGAACTTACTCACTGAGAGGGCTGGGCTTCACAAGCAGTCCACTTTGGCACTTGAACTTTGTTTCTCAACTGATCTCCAGCACTTGGTCACTGCAGTGACCAAAATGCATTCATCAAAAAAAACTTATCAAAAAGCTTTCACTGTTCTCTTATTCAAACTACAGAATATTACATAGAATTTAGAGCACAGAAACAGGCCATTCGGCCCAACTAGTCTATGCCGATTGTCTATGTCTATGTTTATGTTCCGCACAAGCCTCCTCCCACTCTACTTCATTTAAACCTATCTGCATATCCTTCTATTCCTTTCTCCCTCATGTACTAATCTAGATTCCCTTTATGCTATTCGCCTCAACTAAAGTTTCACATTTTAAAATCACTCTCCTGAATTCCTTATTGGATTTATTAGCGACTATCTTACATTTATGACTCCTAGTTTTGGACTCCCCTACAAGTGGAAACATCTTCTCTACATCTATTCTATCAAACCCCTTCATAATTTTAAAGACCTCAATTAGGTCACCCCTCAGCCTTCTCTTTTCTAGGCCAATTCAGTCTTTCCTGAAAGTTAGCACCTCTCCGTTCTGGTACCATCCTAAAAAATCTTTCTTTGCACCTTCTCCAGTGCCTCTATCACACGGAGTGCTGTGCACAGTTCTGGTCTCCATATTATAAAAAGGATATAGAGGCATTGAAGAAGGTGCAAAAAAGATTCACAAGGATGATACCAGAACTGAGAGGATATACTTATCAGGAAAGGCTGGGGCTCTTTTCCCTAGAAAAGAGAAGGCTGAGGGGTGACCTGATGGAGGTGTTTAAAATTATGATAGGGTCGACGTAGAACAAATATTTCCATGTGTGGGGGAGTCCAAAACTAGAGGTCATAAATATAAAAGATAGTCACTAATAAATCCAATTGGGAATTCTGGAGAAACTTCTTTACCCAAAGAGTGGTAAGAATGTGGAACACGCTGCCACAAGGAGCATTTGAGGCAAATAGCATAGATGCATTAAAGGGGAAGCTAGATAAGCACATGAAGAACAAAGGAATAGAAGGGTATGCTGATAGGTTGAGATGAAGTAAGGAGGGAGGAGGCTCACGTGGAGCATAAATGCCGGCATAGGCCAGTTGGGCCTGCTTTTGTGCTGTAGATTTGACGTAACTCAATGTATATCCTTTTTGTAAAATGGAGACTAGCACTGTGCACAATGCTCTTAAGTGTGGTTTAAGCAAGGTTCTATATAAGTTTGACATAACGTCTCTGCTTTTCCATTCTATTCCTCTCTAAATGAACCACAGTGCTTTGTTTGCATTTTTATGGCCTTGTTAACCTGTGTTGCTACTTCCAATGATTTGCAAATGTGTACCCCTAGATCCCTTTGATCCTCTACCCCATTTAGACTCTTATTTTCCAGGGAGTATGTGGCCTCCTTATTCCTGACATGAAAATGCATCACCTCACACTTATCTATATTGAAATTCATTTGCCATTTACACACCCAATCTGCAAATTTATTAACACCGTCTTGTTAACCAGAAAGGGAAGAATAATTCTCGTTTCGGGGGGTGCTGTAGGCTCAATTTCTGCATATCGTTGAATTGCAACCTTACCTACATTGCTGTGGTGAAACAGCATCTAGAGGACACAACACATTCAAAGATACATTGAAGACTGAGGCTACAAAGCCGAAGTTTAAGAGCTTCACTCAACCCTAAAAGCACTCGGCCATTTCACCTCCCAGATACTTTCAGACTGACCTTAAAAATTCTAAATGTGGTTAATCTGCTAAGTACCATGGCTTAATCTTTCGATATTTGAACAAATTATACAGATTTTAAAATGCGTAGAGTCTTTGTATTCAATTGCTGTAAATGTCTAATACTAATCTTTCTCTTTTCTTCCTCCAATTTTCTCTCATTAGATACTCTCTCAAGGTGGACACAGTCCCACAGGTGCTGGCAGCCTTTTCGTACTTCAGCCAACTATCCAATCCTTCATATGTGAGCCTTAATAACGAGCATCATAGGATATTCAACCATGTGCCATACCACATCCAGTCTAATTCTGCCTTTGCTTAATGTACACTTTCCTGCATCGGTCACTAGGATGCCTTTAAGAGCAGGAGTCCTGGCTGGTTTTCCCCTCCCTACTCTAGGTCCACTCTAATGCTGCAATTGCTACCCTGACAGAGACTAAATGTCACCAAGCAGAATTGAAGATTGCCTTAAACGGTTTAAATCTTAATTTATACTGTACTTTTAAAAAAATCGCATCTTGGAAGAAAAGCCATGATGCAATCTTCAAAGGGTGAAATGGATTCTGAAAATAATTTTTCTTAAAATTTCTAACAAAAAGAAATCGAGCTTTGCAGCAGCAGAATTGTACTTTCTGCTCAACAGAATATTCAATAGAGCATTGAGAATGCTGATTTTTCCCATGAGGTGTAAACACTAAACCTGGTTGAAACATGTGAAGTTTCAAGTACAGCAGCAACAGTTTATTACACCAACCTTTTAGTCAGAGATCACTAAATTCAGATAGTTTGTGGCATTTTTGTACTGTCCACATCATTAGTCTGAACCCTAAAGTCATTAGCATCTATATATTCACTAAAAAAGGCTTTAGATCCAATATAATGAACACATTGATATTCTGTAAATATTAGAACATAGCTCATTTTAAATTGTGTAAGTTGGGTTCTGTATTGTGTTATGTAGCACAGACCAATTTAAAATAAAAAAGTTTTTATTTTAATTAAAATATAATAGCAGGTTTTCCTCATCATTTTAGGCAATATTTTGCTGCAATAGTTTGAACCAAGGTAGCCTTCTGACCATAGCTCAATTAAAAAGACCTACAGAGGAAGTGGAAGGATTTGGAAGTGCACAAACAACTTGGAAAGTAAAAGCTGGGCAATGAAATAGCTGATTAAAAAAAAGTCAAGACTAACACCAGAGTAACCCAAGACAATCCAAAACAAGACTTGGGAAGACAAAGTTAAGAAATTGGAATGGTTCAGACTTGGAAGCCACTTATATTGGTCCACCAGATTTGCCAGTTATTTCAATTTGAGACTTGTATTGGAGACAGACCACTGGATTACCAACTTCTGTCTAAAGTAGTAATGTGCCTGTTCTATAAGAACTCCTCATTTAGAAAAAGCAACTGTACCTTTGTAGAACCCATTAAGTTTTTTTTATATAATGCATCAGTCTTTCAATCAAAGCTGTTTGGTCTAAAAATGACAATACTAGATCCATGTGTCAACAATGAAAAACAACACAGTAAAGAAAATGCTCATTTATTCTGGAAGTACATTAATGGAAAATTCTTCGAGTGACAGTTTTCTGCTAACAGATGTTGGCTAGTATTTGCAAAATAAACGGTGGTGGGGAAGCTTTTAGAAATGATAATCTGGGACAAAATTAGTAGTCACTTGGACAAGTATGGATTAATAAAAGACAGCACAGATTTGTTAAAGGCAAATCATGTTTAACTAACTTGATTGAGTTTTTTTCATGAGGTAACAGAGAGGGTTGATGAAGGCAAAGCAGTTGATAAAGTGCCACATAATAGGCTTGTCAGCAAAATTGAAGCCTATGGAATAAAAGGGACAGTGGCAGCATGGATACTAATTGGCTATGTGACAAGAAACAGAGAGTAGTGGTGACCGGTTGTTTTTCAGACTTGAGGAAGGTATAAAGTGGTGTTCCCCAGGGGTCGATACTAGGACCATTGCTTTTTTTTAAATATATGTATATTTTAATGACTTGGACTTGGGTGTACAAGGCACAATTTCAAAATCTGCAGATGACAAAACTTGGAAGTGTAGTAAACAGTGAGGAGGATAGTAATAGACTTCAAGAGGACATAGATGGGCTGGTGGAATGGGTGGACAACATGGCAGATGAAATTTAATGCAGAGAAGTGCGAAGTGATACATTTTGGCAGGAAGAATGAGGAGAGTCAATATAAACTAAATGGTAAAATTCTAAAGGGGGTGCAGGAACAGAGAAACCTGCGGGTATATGTGCACCAATCTTTGACGGTGGCAGGACAGGTTAAGAAAGCGGTTAAAAAAGCATACGGGACCTTGGACTTTATTAATAGAGACAGAGTACAAAAGCAAGAAAGTTATGTTGAACCTTGATAAAACACTGGTTCGGTCACAGCTGGAATAGTGTGTCCAATTCTGGGCACTACACTTTAGAAAGGATGCGAAGACCTTAAGAGAGGGTGCAGAAAAGATTTAGAAATGGTTCTAAGGATAAGGAACTTCGGTTACGTGTATAAACTGGTGAAGCTGGGGTTGTTCTTCTTAGAGCAGAGAATGTTAAGAGGAGATTTGACAGAAATGTTCAAAATCATGAAGGGTTTAGATAAAGTAAATAAAGAGAAACTGTTCCCATTGGCAGAAGGGTCGAGAACCAGAGGACACAGATTTAAGGTGATTAGGAAAAGAACCAAAGGCAACATGAGGAGAAACTTTTTTTTAACGCAGTGAGTAATTCGATCATAGCTTTCAAAAAGGAACTGGCTAAATACTTGAAGGGAAAAAATTTGCAGGGCTACGGGGAAAGCGCGGGGCAATGGGACTAACTGGATTGTTCTTACAAAGAGCCGGCATGGGCTCGATGGGTCGAATGGCTTCCCTCTGTACTGTAACAATTCTATGATTCTATGAAATAGGCATTTTGTTCGTTGTGGTCCTTTTAATATCATTTTTGAGAAATGGGCCCGTATTATCACTTTTACCGTAGAAACCAATCCAATATTGATTAAAAGAAATTAAAATCAACTTGTCCTAATTGAAGGGTAATAAACCAAAACTGACAAGAATCAAATAAAATAACTTTTCCATATAACTTATTTTGCACAGATGAGCTAAACAGCATGCAAGTGATTAATTAACACTGCTACTATATTGTAAAGTTGCATTCACTACTGTTAAGTTTAGTGTATTAGACTTGATCCCAGTAAATCTTCTAGGGAGGTCACATGACTAAACAAATGATAAGCAAATGCAGTGTATCAAACACTCCAGCATTTCACTAAGCTATTTTTTGTTCATGATTTATGTTGCATTTCTGGCCTTTCCTAACCTTGAGTGTCAATTTCCAAAGCCATCAATAATATCTATCCTTGCCTTGAAGTCTACGTAAGCTTTTGGGAACGCACCCAGGTAACAAACAGCAAACCCTGTTTGGTAAATGCTTTGAGATATTGGCTATCTTATGCCTCCATAAGATCTCACTTCAGATTTTGAAAGTTGCAGAGCACCACAGAAGGCCTGGTTTAAAGTTTAAAAAATGAGGCAAATTTATCATGCAAAGTATGATCCAAGTGATAATAGTTATATATTTACTGTGGAATGCCTTTTGATAAAAGAAAACATTGCAACTCTAAGAGCTAAAGTAAGGTTCTGTAGATAACTTTTAAATACATAGTGTTTCTCTTCTTTCAGGAATATCAACCTGTCCCTTCTGAGATTTCAGTCCCTTAGCTCCTCAGATTTTTAAGCTTCACATGACATTTTTCCAACAGCTCATTTTTGGACAGAAACATACTAGTGTATCTGGAAAGAGTGTTACTGGGACTCCCACATTTTGAATATCTGATCTCTCAAATTAAAAGAGAAACTGTCAAATGTGAACTGAGATAACCTACATCTGTCCTCATACCTATGTCTGCCTATGAAAACTGGTTTGCATAATTTTAATACTGTCAAAATATATAATCTAATCTACTTTCCTCCTCCAATTCTCTGCATTCCTCCTCTAAGTGCCAGTGACCCTCAAGCACCTTTTCCAATGGCCATGCCTCATAAGCTACCTCGACAGTGGGCATCAGCAGTCTATTCAACAATGGGCCTCATAATAATGGGGCCCAATCCTGTGGTCAGAACATCTATACATTGAAAGCAATTAGTAGCAGCAGACTCGTCTGTTTCCCTTTCCTCAACATCTGGGTATTGTGGCAATTGCTGCAGCTCACTACGGCTCAAGGTGAGATCAGCTATCATGCTACAGGCCAAGGATTCAACTTAGGCTTAATACATTCACCCACTGAACCATCAGGGAACAGTCATTATTTGCATGCTCCAACTTTCACAGAAGTGGTATCAGTGTTAGGCCCATTTCTTGGGATTTTCTGGATGGCAACACTGGTGAGGATTTCAATTCCATAGGAATTGCTTGACAACAGGAATGAATCAACAAAAAAAAGTTATTGGGTCTATGCTTTTAGTTACACAGGCTTGCTTGGACATATGGCATCTGGCCATTCTCCAGGAAAATAGCTATAGCACTTCCCACCATACAGGGATCATGCCAGTGTGGACCATATAACTGTGCAGACTTCTCTTTTGCAGGGAGTTTCGGATGGTTCGCACTAGAAGAGATTTCTTATGTTCCTGCTATGACGTTTTAAAGTGCTAGAGATTTTACACATCTTGTTATCAAAATATGATCAAGATTGTCAAGCAAGTGTTAGTTACTTAGCAAGAATTCATTCCTGAAATATCCTCCACGTTTTTGTGGCAGACAGCAAAACCTATCTTAATGGGGCCCAGAATTTAGAATTGGCAATTTATAAGAAAGAATATTTCCAGCATAAAAATGCTCTATTAAGGAGGAATAGACACCACTAGAGAAAGCGCCAGCCACCTAAATAAAGATATGGTACACACGCAATAAAGTTCAATTTTACCACAAAAAATATTTGCATCCAGCTTTGCCACTGAAACATATCACAAGCAAGTATATGCAAGGAGACAAAACAATAACTTGCATTTATATAGCACCTTTAACATAGTAAAACGTCCCGCAACGTTTCACAGCTACAAAAGTAGGCATATTGCTGGTACAACAGTTATAGAAGCTGGAGGCAACTGCCACAATTATTCAACTGTTCTGCATCTGTTAAATGTCTAACTTCTTTTTAATATTTCTTATCATCTCATACTGATATTATTTCAGCCATTTAACCATCTCCTGTTTTCCTTAAGCATTTTACTTCCTCATTTGCGTGCATGTATTTTCTCCTCCCGATTCTCTTTTAAAATCTGCTGGTCTGTATTTTTCCCCAGTTCTGATAAAGGGTTACACCCGAAATTTTAATTTGCCTGCTCTCTTCTCAGATGCTGACTAAGCTGCCGAGTGTTTCCAACATTTCCTGTTTTTGTTAAAAACATTTATTTTTGAACCTATTCAAATGTTTTGTGGCCTTCAGGAGGAGCAGGTTTATGCCCACAAGGTACTGTTACGTATCCCTCAGCTACAACAAATCCCCCTGAATACAGAAAGACAGGATAGAGTAGGAATTTTTAAAACAGACCGTTGGGGAAATCAGAGTTTGGTAGACCTTTTGTACAACAAATCAGATTATTTGGTCGGTGTTTCGTCATAGAAATTCTTCCAGACAGACTTCTCTCCTGGTCCTTCAGCTTTAGGAAAAATGTCAAATGGGGAAAGTCCCCATCCTTCCGCCTTGTTATACGAGAGCCAATGGCAAAAACAATTTGGGCTTCCTCCACATTCGGGAGAGTGACTATGGATATAAAACTGTAATTTGTGCAGATGAATGCTGCATCTCCTGAAGGTCTGCTAGATTCCAGCCCTCATTACTCAATATTATTATTTGTCTAATTAATCTAGGCTAACATTTCAGTACAGCACTGAGGGAAAAAAGATTTGCATTTATGTAGCACCTTTTACCAGGAGATTGGTTAGGCAGTAGAAGACAGAGAGAAGGGATAATAGGTATCATATTAGGTACAACACAGGAGATCGTCATTCGGCCCATCATGCCTGTGTTGGCTCTTTGAAACAGCTATCCAATTAGTCCCATTCCCATGCTCTTTCCCCATAGCCCTGTAAATTTTTTCACTTCAAGTAGTTATCTAATTTCCTTTTGAAAGTTACTATTGAATTTGCTTCCACCATCCTTTCAGGTAGTGCATTCCAGATCACTACAACTCACTGCGTAAAAAAATGTTTCCTTGTGTCACCTCTGGTTCTTTTGCCGATCACCTTCTGCCAGTGGAAACGGTTTCTCCTTATTTACTCTATCAAAACCCTTCGTGATTTTGAACACCTCTATTAAATTTCCCCTTAACCTTCTCTGTTCTAAGGAGAACAACCCAGCTTTTCCAATCTCTCCACATAACTAAAGTCCCTCATTCCTGATACCATTCTAGTAAATCTCTTCTGCACGCTAAGCCCTTGTCATTCTTCCTAAAGTGTGGTGCCCAGAATTGGACACAATACTCCAGCTGAGGCCTAACCAGTGTTTTATAAAGGTTTAGCATAATTTCCTTGCTTTTGTACTCTATACCTCGATTAATAAAGCCCAAAATCCCATATGCTTTTTTAACCGCCTTCTCAACTTGTCCTGCCGCCTTCAAAGATTTATGTATGTCCTCAAATTGGAAGGAAGTGACTAGTGGTGTCCCACAAGGAGCTGTGCTGGGACCTCAACTATTCACTATATTTATTAATGACTTAGATAACACAATAGAGAGTCATATATCCAAGTTTGCCAATGACACAAAGACTGGTCGCATAATAAGTAGTGTAGACAGAAGCATAAAATTATAAGCAGACATTGATAGATTAAGTGAGTGGGCAAAACTGTAGCAGACGGATTTCAACGTGGGTAAATGTGAGGTCATCGATCTTGGTCCAAAAAAGGATAGATCCGAGTTTTTTTTTAAAATGGTGAAAAGCTAGGAACAGCGGAGGTCCAAAGAGATTTAGGGGTCCATGTACACAGATCACTAAAATGTAATTGTCAGGTACAAAAATTAATCAAAAAGGCTAATGGAATGTTAGCCTTTACGACTAGAGGGTTAGAATATAAAGGGGAGGAAGTTTTGCTACAACTATACAAAGTCCTGGTTAGACCACAGTTGGAGGACGTGTACAGTTCTGGGCACCACACCTCAGAAAGGATATATTGGCCTTGGAAGGAGTGCAGCGCAGATTCACCAGAATGTTACCAGGGATCCAAGGGTTAAAATATGAGGACGGATTACATAAACTAAGCTTGTATTCCCTAGAATAGAGAAGGTTTAGGAGTGATTTAATTGAGGATTTTAAAAGAATTTTTTTTTATTTTTTTAAGAGAAACCTTGACCGCTGGTAGGGGGAGTCTAGGACAGGGGGACATAACCGCAAAAATCAGAACCAGGCCATTCAGGAGAGAAGTTAGGAAACACTTCTTCCGCAAAAGGTGGTAGAAGTATGGAACTCTCTCCCAGCACACTGGGGAGAACTCCCCTGCTCCTCTTCGAAATAGTGCCATGGGAATTTTTAAGTCCACCTGAGAGGGCAGACAAAGCGGAGCCATGGTTTAACATCTCATCGAAAAAGACGCCACCTCCAACAGTGCAGCACTCCCTCAGTACTGCGCTGGGAGTGTCACCTTCGATTTTGTGCTCACGTCTCTGGAGTGGGACCCACAACCTTCTGACTCAGAGGCACACATGACACCCATAAGGAGTGCTACACTGTCAGAGGTGCTGTTTTTCGATGAGATATTAAATCATATCTCATGACACTATTCGAAGAGCAAGAGTGTTCTCTTGGTATCCAGGCCAACGTATATTCCTCAGCCAACACCACTAAAAAAAGATAATTGTGGTGTGCAAATTGACCCTCAAGTAGCCTATGTTACAACAGTAGCAATATTCAAAAGTACTTCATTGACTGTGACGTGCTTTGGGATGGCACAACGAATTGAAGGGAGTTATTTAAATGTACATTTTTCTTTTGAGATGTTCAGAATGAAAAAAAAGTTGAATTGTGGAAAGTGCTATTTTTAAAGCATATTTTTCTCTTTGAAGATAGGATTGCTCATCAAGTTGAATTAAACTGAATATCAAGGTGTCAATACTGTTTTGTACAGCGACAGCAGCACATTCAAAATATTTTTCTGGAGATTAAAATATAGTATTACAAGAGCTAATTGCTGTAAATCATTAAAGTAGGATCTCAGAAAAATCAATGGTCTAAAGAGTGTATGCTCGGCTACCCACACCTTGCAATTAATTAGTATTTTAAACACGCCATTGCCAAAGGTGAGCCTTTATATCAAAAATAATCTGTCTATCCTTGGAGGCTGGCCATCTGCAGTCCTCCATTTTAAGCCTAGGATGGGAACTGCCTCCATTTTAAATGAGGTAACTAAGAAACATTCTATTTTGTCACAGAGCATATTTCAGATGCACCCAGTGCAAAAAGAGTCCCAAGGATGGCTCACAGAATCTATTGAGACCACTGGGGTGGCTGGTGGCAGTCATTTCTGAAGTCTCTGGTTGAAATAATCAAAGCCACAACTATAATAAGGAGAAAACAAAACACTAAACTTTTTTTTGAATATTCTTTTATGGAGAAATTCCAGTATTAAGATAGCAGGAAGGATGGTTTTTCTCCTCATTAGGTGAGGAATAGTATTTTCTCAATAAGGGATCACTTTCTGCAAGACGCATTCTTCCCCAGGTCCCAGTAATTCAGATAACCCAAATGATCAGCAAAGATTAGTGGCAGGTCAGAAGATTGGACAGAATATAAAAAACAGCGAAGAATGGCTAAAAGAATAATAAGGAGGGAGAAATTAGAGTACGAGAGAAAGCTAGCTAGAAATATAAAAACAGTTTAAGAGTAACAGTGTAAGAGTTTCTACAGGTATTTAAAAAGGAAAAGAGTAAGTAAAGTGAGCGTTGGTCCTCTGGATAATGAGTCTGGGGAATTAATAAGGGAGAACAAGGAAACGGCGGATGAATTGAACAGATATTTTGCGTCTGTCTTCACTGTAGAGGATACAAATAACATGCCAGAAATAATTGTGAATCAAGAGGTGAAAGGGAGGGAGGAACTTAAAATATTTACAATCACCAGGGAAAGGGTTCTGAAAAAAATTAGAACGAAAAGCTGACAAGTCCCCAGGTCCTGACGGACTTCATCCTAGGGTCTTAAAAGAAGTGGCTGCAGAGATAATAGATGCATTGGTATTAATTCTCCAAAATTCCCTAGATTCTGGAAGCGTCCCATCAGATTGGAAAATAGCAAATGTAACGCCTCTATTCAAGAAAGGAGGGAGACAGAAAGCAGGAAACTACAGGCCAGTTAGCTTAACATCTGTCATAGGGAAAATGCTAGAATCTATTATTAAGGAGGTTATAGCAGGACACTTAGAAAATCTCAATGCAATCAGGCAGAGTCAACAGGGCTTTGTGAAAGGGAAATCGTGCTTGACTAATTTATTAGAGTTCTTTGAGGAAGTAACAAGCAATGTGGATAAAGGGGATCCTGTGGATGTGGTGTACTTGGATTTCCAGAAGGCTTTTGACAAGGTGCCACATCAAAGGCTACTACACAAAATAAGAGCTCATGGTGTAGGGGGTAACATATTAGCATGGATAAAGGATTGGAAAGCTAACAGGAAACAGAGAGTAGGCATAAATGGGTCATTTTCAGGTTGGCAAGATGTAAGGAGTGGAGTGCCACGCCACAGGGGTCAGTGCTTGGGCCTCAACTATTTACAATCTATGTCAATGACTTGGATGAAGGGACCGAATGTATGGTTGCTAAATTTGCTGATGACACAAAGGTAGGTAGGAAAGTAAGTCGTGAAGCGAACACAAGGGGCTCGAATTTAGCAGGCCTGCGGGTTCCCAGCGCGTGGTCCTCCGGGAGCGTGGTCAACACGCTCGGCGAAATTAGTGGGTTGCCCGCGCGATCGTAGCAGGCAACCCACTAATAGGAATCAATTACCTGCTCCTCCGGGGTCCACGGCGCTGGCCTGCGCGTCGGGCGGGCTGCGCATGCGCAGTACAATCTGTCAGCTGGAGGCTCTCTAGTTAAAGGGGCAGTCCTCCACTGACAGATGCTGCAACCAATGGAACAAATTGCAGCATGGAGCAGCCCAGGGGGAAGGCAGCTCCCAGTTTAATGATGCCTCACCCCAGGTATCAGATGGGGTGAGGAGGAGGGGGAGGATACAGATCTTCCACCCGGCGGGCGGGAGGAAGCGGCCTGCCTCTGCCACCAAGAAGGCCTGGCTCGAGGTGGCAGAGGGGGTCACCTGCGCCACCAACATATGGCCCACCTGCTTACAGTGCAGGAGGCGCTGCAATGACCGCAGTAGGTCAGCCGCAGTGAGAACACGAAGTCTTTCCCCTACACTCCGTCTGCCACAACACTGCCCCCACCCCACATCTCCTTCGGCACCGCCAACACTATTCTGTAATATCACCCTTCATACCCACTCAAACCCCATCCTCATCTTACCTCCACCTACTCACCTCGCCAGTACTCATCCTGCCACTAACACGCAACCCAATCCTCATACAATCTCATTGCTCCATCCCATACTCACCCTCTCGTGCATCTCCCTCATGGCCAGCCTCACTCAACCTGCCACCACCTGTGCTGCAGCCACAGGGCATGCATCACATATGTGCAGTAGGCAGCGTAAGGCAAACGTGTCGTGAGCATGAAGGGGGTGCACAAGGGTGTCTGAGGGTTTGTCATGGGTGTTACCTATATTGAATTTCAGAGCAACAAACAGCACACATTATATTGACACCACCACTGCCATGTCTCCGCAAATCCTGTCCGTTGTGTCCAATAATGCCCGCTCCTGGGTATCACTATGAGGACCCACCACTGATGCCACCCATCGTGTTACTGCAGAGTAGGTGCAGGTGTATTTGCAGGGCTCGTCCGCGCAGACGACTGAGAGACATCGGCGGTGTAGCCGGCTGCACCCTGGACGGATGCGGAGGAGAAGGTGTGGAGGGCAGTGGTGACTTTGACAGCGACAGGTAAGCAGTTGGTGCTGGGGCCAGCCAGGAGCAGCTCGGCATGAAAGAGCCTGCAGAACTCCACGACTACATGTCGAGCGAATTTGCGCCTCCCTGTGCACTGCTGCTCGGAGAGGTCCGGGGAGCTGCGCCTCGGTCTGTGGACCCTGTGGCGAGGGTAGTGCCCTCTGCGATGCGTCTCTCTCTGCGGTAGCCCTCCCTCCTGCTGTGCAGGTGGGCGTGCAACAACACTGTGTTGGGGGGATCCACGTCTCTGCGGCGGACGGCGTGGACTGCGAGGCTGCTGGGGCTGGTCATGCTCTTCGTCCTCCGAGGGTGTCCACACACCACCCATCTGGCAGGTGTTGGTCTGAGGGGTTGTGCAGGGTAGGTGGGTGGTTCCTCGGACTGGGGCTGCGGTTTCGTGTCGGTCTGTCCTCTGGCTTGGCGGGGGGTGGTGGGGGGCAGGGGTTGCCCTATGTGACGCGGTGGCCTCCTGCGTGGGTGAGGGCTGTCCCCCGTGGAGTGCACCTTGGCACCTGCCACAGGCTGCTGGCTGCAACACGCCTGGTTGGAGAGAGACTGTTTCCCCCAGTGTGTGAAGCTCACTGCCTTGAACCTAAAATCCCACACTTCCTCTTTTGACAGCTGATTCAGCTCATTAACTGACCTCAACAAGCAAGGTAAGTACTCTCAAGTGGAACCCCGCTGGCTTTAATTGCCTGCGGGATTCCCACCAGCGGGGCTTGCGCGCGCAGCCCCGCACGTCAGCGCGGTACCCGGAAGTGGCCGGGATTTCGTCGCGATCCGGTCACGTGACCGGATATCAGGATTTTTCCGGGCCCCCCCGCTGGAAACCCGCCACCAAAATCGAGCCCAAGGAGTCTGCAAAGGGATATAGATAGTTAAGTGAGTGGCAAAAATTTGGCAGATGGAGTATAATGTGAGAAAGTGTGAACTTGTCCATTTTGGCAGGAGGAATAAAAAAAGCAGTATATTATTTAAATGGAGAGAGATTGCAGAACTCTAAGGTACAGAGGGATCTGGGTGTCCTAGTACATGAATCACAAAAAGTTAGTATGCAGGTACAGCAAGTGATTAGGAAGGCAAATGGAATGTTGTCATTTATTGCAAGGGGAATGGAATATAAAAGTAGAGATGTTTTGCTACAGTTGTACAGGGCATTGGTGAGACCACATCTAGAATACTGTGTGCAGTTTTGGTCTCCTTCAGATAAGGTTCACTCAACTGATTCCTGGGATGAGGGGGTTATCTTATGAGGAAAGGTTGGACAAGTTGGGCCTGTATACACTGGAGTTTAGAAGAATGAGAGGTGATGTTATTGAAACATATAAGATCCAAAGGGGACGAGAAGGGGTAGATGCTGAGAGGATGTTACCCCTTGTGGAAGAGACTAGAACTAGAGGCCACAGTTTAAAAATAAGCGGCCTCCCATTTAAGACGGAGATGAGGAGAAATTTTTTCTCTGAGGGTCGTGAGTCTGTGGAATCCCTTCCCCAGAGAGCGCTAGAGGCAGGGTCATTGAATATTTTTAAGGCGGAGTTAGATCGATTCCTGATTAACAAGGGAGTCAAAGGATATAGTGGGTAGACGGGAAAGTAGGGTTGAGGTCGCAATCAGATCAGCCATGATCTTATCAAATGGCAGAGCAGGCTCAAGGGGCCGAATGGCCTACTCCTGCTCTTAATTCGTATGTTCATAAGTTACTTCTCCAAAAGGGTCAGCTCCACATCTTTTACCTGCCACAGCACATATTGCTCATACTTGTGTCCTAAACATCTGGGGTCCTTTCCACACAAAAAGGCCAAAATTCCAGGGTGGGGCGGGGGGGGGGGGGAAGGGGGGCCACAATGGACTCTATCCCTTCCATTCCCATTGTGAGAATGAATAATCTCATTTGAGGATGAACATTTTTTGGCCACTTTAGCCCAGAAGCCTAAAATATTGTGCTGTTTACTAGCATGCTCCATCATGAAGTGTTAGCTTGGCGCAGTTCCTAGCACTCTTGCATGAGTCTCACAGTTGTGGGTTCAAGCCAGAGTTCAGGACTTGAGCATTTAATCCAGGTTTATACTTGGTGCTGCCCAACTGCCAATGCAGCATCAAGTCACAACTTTTTCCAACTTACGACTGCCAACACCAAAGCCGCCGCCACCTTTGGCTCCCATCAGAAACTTACTACCTTCCATCCCACTTCCTAGCTACACGCCCAGGCAGGAGCAGATGGTGCAAAGCCTTGGCATCCTGTGTGACCTTAGAGTTGAGCACAACACATTATATCCAGTTACCAAGACTGCTTACTTCCACCTCCTGATATCAGTTGCCTTCATCTCTGCACAGCCTCATCCATCCCTTCCCCAGGTTCAACGTCTTGAATTTTCTCCTCACCAACTTCCTAAGATGAACCCTATACAAACTCCAAATCTTCCTGAACTCTGCCATCCTATCCCATACTAAAGTCTTGTCTGCCCATCACCCTGTCCTTACTGACCTTCACTGGCTCTGTTGCCCTAAGCGCACAAATTACAAAATCCTCATCCTCTTTTACAAATCCCTCTATGGCCTTACTCCACTATATCACTGCAATCTCCTCCAGCCTCGTGTCCCAGCTCACACCCTAAACTCTCCTTATCCTGACCCACTCTACATTTTTACTCCCTCCCTCCATTACCATCTGCTCTATCATCGCAGCACAGCCTTCAGCCATTCTGCCCTTGAACTCGCTCTATCAACCCGTGCCCTGCTACATCTTTCCCCAAAACCTACATCTTTAATGTCATCTTCAGTCGACTCACCCAACTCTTCTCCCAACTCCTGCTTGATGTCTGATCCAACTTGTGGTGAGCTTTGGGGTATTTCAGGACATTAAAACATCTTATTTAATTGCAAACTGTTGTACTTGTAGCAATGAACATTCATTCTTTCTTGAATTCTGTAATCTACCTTATTAAACGTGTAACATAATTCTGCTCTCATGTTTGGCAGTCTTCTATAGTTACAAATTCATAAAAATGCAACATGTTACAGCAGCAACTTGCATTTATACAGCACCATTAACATAGTAAAACGTCTCAAGACACTTCACAGGTGCATTATCAAACAAAATTTGACACTGAGCCACATGAGATATTAGGACAGGTCAAGCTTGGTCAAAAAGGTAAGCTTTAAGAAGGAGAGGTAGAGATTTAGGGAGGGAATTCCAGAGCTTAGGGTCTAGGCAGCTGAAGGCAAGGCCGCCAATGATGGAGCGATGAAAATTGGTGATGCACAAGAGGCCAGAATTGGAGGAGTGCAGAGATCTCAGAGGGTTGTAGGGCTGGCAGAGATAGGGAGGGGGCGAGGCCATGGAGGGATTTGAAAACAAGGACAAGAATTTGAGAATAGGAGTCACAGAGGGGTTAGCACATTGTCCTTCTACATTTGGGACCTGGAGTCAAAATCAGCTCACACAGATGGGATAAAGATCTCTTGTCTCAGCTAATTGTAAGGGCTCTACATGAAGTGAGTCTCAACCCAACTTGCACTGAATGTGCCCACACACCAGCAATCTGCCCAAAGTTTGACACAAATTAGCAACGTTTACCCAGAAGCCATATAGATGGCTGGTAAAATGGTGCAGAAGTTCACATTAGTACAGAAGGGGGTCCTCTTCTTAGTGTGAGGTAAAATATATTGTGTAAGGAGCGAACAAGGAGTTTTATTATGCATATGCTCAAGGTATACATGACCCAGTAGCAGTTGAGACGGAAAGTAGGTACTAGAAGTAGAAGTGCTCCATATTCTAGCAGTGACAACCCACACCTTGTTCAGTGTAAAAATTCATCAATATACATTTAAAAAATCAATTTCCAGTATTCTAATTTGATTAATGATTTGTGTGCGCCACATAACAATACTGGTGGAGTCTGCTCTGTACTATACACTTTCCTAATTAACAATGTAAGCAATCAATTTTGCCAATACAGAAAATAACTTGGATTAATTATATTGTATCATTTTGAAATCAATCCATACCAGTAAAACCATGTCACTTATCTAAAATATTCTATGGTGACCAAGAGCAAGGGAGAGACAGAACATCTTAATGTAATGATTTATCCATTGAAAGTGCAATAAATGTTTACAACTATTAAAGTTAAACATCTACGTACTATAATCAAAAATCACACCGTACCAAGCAATTGTGAGGTAATCAGATCACCAAGAGAATGAACACTGTTGATGATACTAGAGAACTGAGTATCCCTTACAGTTCATTAAAATTTAGGCCCTGTGATCAAATTTAGTCTTTCAAATACGCTACAAGATAAAAGAAAATGCATTTGCACTATTTAAATCCATTATATTTAAACATTTTTTCTTGGCCAACATATTGCAGAAAATATTCTCAACTCAACTTGTCTATTTGGCCCATTGGCTTATGTATTAAACATTCATATCTTCAACATCAGATAGATTAAATGACTGCAATTTTTTTTTAAAATGCAAAATCAAATGATGGGAGAAATTAAGAATACACGCTTGGGATGAAATAAAGATTATTTCAGCCCTCTATACTGCAGTGGTACCTTGACATCAAACATTTCACAAGTTTAAAAAAAAATGATCCTCGAAACACTTTTCATCCTCAGACACATCTGACCTTTCGGCATTGCTACAGTTCAGAGCTTTTTTAAAAAAAAATATAGCTCTGCCTATTTTTCTGGGATAGCTTATTAATACACGTTTGCATAACATGTTTACCATAGTCTATAAAAGTAGAGGCATGTGCTTTTAAAACTGAAAAAGTAATGAGGGACCAAGTCTTTTGCTTCCATAGATGTTAACATATCTGAAGCAGATTATAAAGTACAATTTTCTCAACATTTTTATTCAAATTCTCTGTACTAAACCTTGCATGGCTCGGCTGGAGGGCATCTTAAACCATGTGGGAGCTCTAGGTACAATTACAGTTATATCTAACAAGCTATGTTCTTCAATATTTGGCTCCTTGGCTCACCTGTATTTTTTGATGCCATTGGCCTGAGGCTGCTTGCTGCCATGATTTTCCTCCTTAGACATATTTGACCTTTCGGTATTGCTACAGTTCAAAGGTACTTCCTCAGCTGAATGGCTTGTTATAGTTTCAAATCCACTCAAAGAGTCCACAGAGTCAGAATCTGCATTCAAAAACAAGCCATGTTAATACACTACTTTTCAAAGCAAGACCGTACAGTTGTAA